>NW_020291815.1:5833-336553 GCF_003184835.1 Aspergillus costaricaensis CBS 115574
AAAAAATAATTTATCTCTAGTTAAAAGCAGCCAGATCTAAACAAAAAAATAATATAATAATAAGTAATATCTCAAAATTATATAATTTCTATTTTATTTACTTTATTTACCTACCTCGCGTGGCTTATTTATCTTTATATAATTATATATTCTTCTTAAGCTTCTTTCTTTCTTTCCTCATGCTAGAAATTCTCATTAGATAGTATCAAATTTGACTATTTGATCGGCTTCCACATATATAATTATATATATATAAATTTATTAACTTTATTTTAAATATATTAAATTATAATATAAATCTTCTAATTATATTTAATCATTTCTAGTAGATATTAGTAACTAGTAATTTTATATTTTATTAATATAATTTAAATTATTATTATTATAATATATATATATATATATATTAATTTTATATTAGTGAAATATAAGTCTACCAGTATCTGCCAGAAAGAACTAGATATAATTAATAATTTTAAAATAAATTTATAATATAAAAATAGAAATGGAATAAATAATACCCAATATATATACAGTAATTTATAACCAAAACTCCCCAGGTTGGATTTTTTTAATCTTAACTAGTAATTATCAGATCTTTTAATAAAATTTAATTAAAATTTTGTATAATACAAGACCTCACCAGGTTTACCACCTGGTAAGACAGTGTATTTTTACAGTTTAGTTTTTCCAATAGTCAGTACTAGTAATAACCAGGTCCCATACTGGTAAGAACCAAAAATACGTATGACCTGGCGACCTGGGGACCTAACAACCCTAACTAAGTCCTATGTAGTTACTGAAAGATACTCTGTAAATAAATAACGGAGGTCTATACCCTAGATAGGCATCAATCAAGCAATCAAGCAATCAATCAAGTCGGGGAGTTTCGCATATAGATAGTAAGTATAGATAGTCTAGTTCCAGATGCGAAAGTCTAAAGTGGCTTTTTACTTTGCTTTGCTCTTACTGTATGTTACTGTGTATGCTTGATGAGCGCAGAATGACCAGTATACTTATTATTTAGACAACATTTGGATCATCAGGTATGGTATAGGGTTTGTGGAGACTGTTTACGATGGGTGGTGATACGTCCGAAGTATATGGTTTAGTTACTATAATAGTAAACGAGGGGAATTGTAAGTCTAGTTTCACTACAAGTGGATGATGATGATACAGGATTATGGTTGTGTGAACTGTGAACTGTGAAGACAGTCGAGATGTCATGAGGCGGCAAAGTGGGAATGAGGATGCGTGGCACATGAGACAAGCGGACAACAGACTTTCTTAGCCCGTCTTGGGCAAGTGGTTATTTATTTATTTTAATTTTTTTCTTTGGGGCACAATGATAATAATAATACAAGACAGTGGAACACAGTAGATAGTAACTACTAACTGAATCCAGTAGTCATCGGGGTTAGGTTCAATAACTCGCAACCCACGCGCCCCCGAGGCCAGTTCGATCTAGGCGCGTTAGCAGCGGGCCATAGTTAGCCATGGTCAGTACCAGAAAGTCACTCAAGTCAGAGTCAGGTCAGGTCAGGTCAAGTCAGGTCGAGGCTAAATTAGGGAGCAATAAAGTGAGGTGATCAGCCCTTTGGGAACAACCGGCACACATAACAACAACGTGCCATGTTTGCCAGCCACCGAATAATCCGGGCTCCACTGCCCTATATGTAGTAATAATAACAACCACCACAACAACCACCCGACAATCCCGCGGCTCCCGTTTCTGCCCCTCTTCATCTATTTACGGTTTGCGAGGATTTTAATGAATGGATGAGGATGGACATTGCAGCGTCACGACGATGACTTGCCGTGTTCCAAAAAAACTTGTTTTGCACATCTCTCTCTCCGAACTTTGCACACGGTCGCAGGACACGTAGATTACGACAAGGGGACTTTTTGTCTTTCTTGTCTTCTTTCCACCTTTAGCATCGGCCGTCGACGAGAAGTTCCAGCCTTGAGCCACAAACCACAAAGGGTACCCCGGATGATGCAAAAGACAATCAGAGAAAACTTCCACTACCGAGAGAAAGTATCGACTATTGGGGCGGGACGAATAGTCAGCCATGTGGCTTTCCGAACTCCAGTCATGGCCGGAACTCAACTTGTCGTCCATACATCATCAATCATTGCAGGTCCCGGTCCCCATCAAGTGGAAAGGGAACCATACTTTCTCGGTCTCTTGTGTAGATAGTCCGCTAACCATTTCCCTACTCGGCCGAGCATGGAAATCCGCCTACGTAAAAGGTTAATCAAGACACCGGAGAATAACTAATATCCAAGGCCGCTTAGCGCCGAGAATTCTGTTTGGGAGAAACTTGACAATTTGCGGGCGGCCCCAACGCACGACTCCATTAGGAATGGAGGGATTATCGCCAACAATTTACCTTTTCGAAGGGAGGGTCAATCTGCATACCGCCACTACACTCATCCAGCTGGCTTTGACTTCCTCCGTAAGGCCATGATGAGACCAAGCCCCCAAGAAGGAAAAGGATCAATTTTTTACAGATCCATAGGTCAGGTAGCGTCTGATTGACAGAATCCTGGACGCGTTATTTGCTCTCGAGAGTTGAACTAGATTGACCCACCAACGGTCAGACATCCCTCGACAATACTTCATTGGTGGTAGTGGTGCTGGTGGATTGTGGCAATACCCGCTGTTTGCCGATTAGCATCATGCAAAGGAGGCACTAGGGTGCGAGGGAGGTGAAGAGGGAAATCCGAATGAGGAGTGTGATGAGCAGATAGACAAGCACAACTGCACAAGTACTTGTAAGAAATTGAATTGAATTGGGAAAGAGAGAAAAAAAAAAAAAGGAAAATTTGGAGACCAGCTAAGACTAATTTCCTTCGTTCGGGGCAAATTTGGCTGCGGCAAATCGGGTAGGTACCCCACTTTATGAAGGATCTGCCGTGAGTCCGTGACAAGTGCAGCAGCAAACCAGCAACAAGTCGGGAATCTCAGCCACCGTCGATGATTAATCCCTAATATTGGGAAAATCCTGGGAACTTAACGAACGGAGAAAGGTCGTTCGTCTCGCGCGCTGACTGGTTTGCCAGTTCTAGTAAATCCCCCATCAGTGGACCGCTGACTATCATTGACCGCAACTGGGTCACGGTGCAGTCGGGCTTGGTGCGATTTACCGTCGATCTTCTAATAGTGAGTCTGTCAACCGGGTTATCTTTTGCTGGTCGGCCCCTCTTCTCTTACTCTTAAGTTGGTATGGAGTATCGGTTGTAGTTTTAGCAGTAGTTCTTTGCTTCGCTTTGCTTCGCTTCGCTTTGGAATGGGGAACTGGTCAGTGTTTTTAGGAAATAGCACACCGCGAGAGGATGGTTGGAGGTGGAGGAGAGAAAGTGCATCGCTGCCTGGATCTGATTGCCAGGGGTAGTGAAACGACCCAAGGCGCCTTCGTATCCCTAGACCACATCTGGTATCGGGTCTTTTGCATCTGCGGAGACCCTTTCGAGGGGCAACAATGATGGAAGGTGATGCTGGTCCGGCGCACAGTACTATTAGGTACAAGCCCCTCTTGTAGCGTCATAGGCTGAAGCAGCCGCCGGAAAGCCTCGCTACTAGATAATTTGCACCTAAGGCAGGCGATGTATGTGATGAGCGCAGCGCTATCAGTTTCTCAGGTTCATTGGTGCAAGGATGGTCATGTGGTTCCATTGCCTTTCGTTCTGCGAGATGCAAGTCCGCCTCTTTTGCAGAATCCATCCCAATTCCCTGCCTGCAATCAAAATGCATGCCTGACACCGTCACATTTGGCCTTGCAATGGTGGCCTGACGGCTATACCTGATTCGGGCGGTATGGTATGGTAAGCATCGGGCTCTCCCACCCCCCCCCTCCTCGTCATTTGCCCACTTTCATACACTAAAACTATGTAGTACTACTGCTGCTGCTGCTGCTGCTCCTCCTCCTCCTCCTCCTATGCTCGGGGTAGAATGTAACTGTCAGGCTGACGACGAACTTCAACCAATGCCGGTGGCATGAGGCATTGAATCCATACCTGCTGTTAGTGTGTAGTAATCATAGCGTTCCAGACCCCAGTCCACTTTATACTACATCCAGATTTCATGCCTCTTCCTTACTGGTTGGTTGACACGTAGGACAAACCTAAGCACAGGCCACATTCTGTGTGATACCTCCCCCCTCCCTTTAGATCTGAACAATGCAAGAATCCAGAATGCTGCAGTATCTGCCGAAATATGTGGTGGCAGCTGAAGATACCTACGTACTCCGTACAGGAGGTGCCTACCTCGCATCGGCATTGCCAGCACGTCTGCCTACAGCAGATCATGCATGCTCCTCCGTGTATTATGATGAGATCTGGTTTGTTGTGTAACTCGCCGCTGCCCAGCCATACTCCACCATTTCACTCCTACTATTGTCGTCTGCTGCATTTGGAGACGAAAGATTGAGCCCGAATATGTCTCGTCATTGGCCGGATGGACAGCGCCCTATTTTGGTTCCCATGCATGCATGCATGGACCTACTGGCGGTATATGTATGTACGCCATTTTGACTCATGGCCACCTGCAGATGCCTCCCGTAGGAGCCTTGATTAGTTGTAGATAGATTAGTGAGGACAAGAGGAGACTCGCGGCTGACGGTCCGCGGAATGGTAATTGCAGGATTAAAACCAGCCTGGAAAACGGCTCGACTCGATAAACCTCTCAAACATCAAGGCTCATACATCCTACGTACTCCGCCTCGACTGCTTAGGTCTCGGACTGCTCCGTATTATGTCGCAACTTGCGTGTCCTTTCCGGTCGTCAAATGGCAGATGCAGCTTACATATGACCCACTTGGGTGGTGGTTTTGGGCCTTCTCGTCCAGGCTCCTCCCTACCTACGTAACCATTGTAGGAGGGTTCCGACTCTGCCGCGCGATCTGCTTGCGAGCTCAGACACAATAGTGGCGTCGGTGAGGGCACGCGGTCAATCACCGTCTGCTAGTAACTTAATCGTTGACGATGATTGATGCCCGCGGAGGAGAAAAAGCTTTGCGAGACCCGTATCAACAACTGTGCCAGGGTGGGTTATGTGGTCAGCCATGGACAATCAGGACAAATCACACGGGCCAGGTGATGGCGGTATCAGTGGAATGCCGTGTCACATCCACCCTGCGCCGATGGCTTGATTTCACGGTCGGTTGCAGCCTGGTGCTCCAGCTCCAGCTCCAGCTCCAGTTGCAAAGCGGGCGAAGTAAGGTGCTAGTTACTGTTGGGGTGAGATCGCATCAGGAAGCATGGCTAGATGACGATTGTATGAAGGAGGCTTGGAGCCCCTGATAGCACAGCAGCGCATGTAAGCACTTTCGTCGGCAGCCAATGATAGCCGGGCATTGCTGCTATGCTAGAAGATGCTAGTAACCAAGCTGGAAAGAGAGAGAGAGAGAGAGAGA
Organism: Aspergillus costaricaensis CBS 115574; assembly: GCF_003184835.1. Taxonomy (NCBI): domain Eukaryota; kingdom Fungi; phylum Ascomycota; class Eurotiomycetes; order Eurotiales; family Aspergillaceae; genus Aspergillus; species Aspergillus costaricensis. Next base: position 11,251 of record NW_020291815.1, read on the forward strand.
GCCGGCTTTTCCTTTCTTACGGCGGCATAACACAAATTTAGTTATCTAGGGGCAGGTGAATCAATGACATGCCCACTAAAGTAAGCCAAATTTAAATTAGCGTCCAATGTTTTTCATTGTTGAGAAAGGCCAGTTTTGACGCTCGGGCCTAACCATGGTCTGATGACACGTTAATCCTCAGGCCGTACTCCATAGTTAGTTAGAATGATTAGTAGTGAGGGAAGGCGGCGAGAGCAATAAAAGAAACAGCCGAGAGAGTGAGACGAATTCTGACATGCTAGCGAGGAGTGGCTTCGGAAAAAGAAAGCTAAGATTTGAAGGCGCGTTGCGAGTTGATCACTGGCTTGGAACTAATCAAGTAGTTGGATGATCGCTACTCCGTTCTGAGTTGACTTTCTCCGAAGCCAACTACGGAGTGCGACTAACGAGACTAACAAATTGCTGCTTACTTTGGGCCTGTCTCGGACGGCGACCGCCATTTCGCTTACTTGGTTGCTGGATCGAGCGGCATACATTCAGCTAGGCGTCTGAATTCTGATGGGGAAGCTAGGGTGCTATGCAGGCGCGACCATGGCCCCTGACGGATGGGCCCCATTGTCCATCATTAATTTTGTGTATTATTATTATTACTATCTCGTCCAAGTTCGTCCCATACTAATCACGTTTTAGCCCAAACCATCACTTTCTCCGCAGTCATCCGTCGTTTTCACTATATTGTAGACGTTGCTTTTTGCTTTCTCTTGGCCCATCACTTACACTGCAGTAAAGGCAAGGGGCCAAGAAACACCACAATTAACGAAGTCCAGCTAGTCTACTCCATAGTAGATGAATACCCATAAAGCAGCCAACTTAAACCTTGCAAGTGGCTTAGGTCGGGTTAGACCAGCGCGTTGGGGGGGTCTTGTATCCTGCTAAAAGGTCTTACACTTAATCCTGATATCACGAGCCGAAGCCCTTGGCTCATATAGTAGTATCTATCCTAACGCCCTTTCGTAATTGATCCGTGGCGTAATAATGATAGCGTGTGAATTGAGAGACCTTATATTGAGTTCTAACTTTCTGATATCCCAGGGATGCGCGGGTCCCGCCGGGAGGGCGCATCGCTTCGTGATCTTTTAGCCTTTCGCTCAATTATTAGCTAATGACATGTTAGCCGAACCTTGCTACCTGTTAGATACCATCTCGGTGGCAGCAGCGGGCACGAGCTGTCGAGTCTATCCGAATGTTGACAATCACCCCCTGAGGTAGTCTGCCTGAGTGGAATGGTGGCTGATGTTCATCCCTGCACCCTTGTATACTAGGAGCAGGAGGTGGACAAGTCCGAAAGTCAAGGCGTTGAGCATATCACGCACGCAGAATGTACAGTAAGTTAGGCGCTCGGTGTTGTGTAGTCCTTACGGCGTACCCCCGTGAGGGATCATCACCACCCCTGGCGAGGTAATCCAGCGTACTCCAAACGAGTGATCCATTCCCAGCCAGTATAGTATAGAATAGTATAGTAGTACGTACTGTTAAAGGCTTAAAGCGTCGTTGGTTGTAACCTATCAGATCAGTAACGACGGGGTTTTATTGGCTGTTGAAAAGCGCCGTTTGCGAGCCTCGGCTGACTGGACGGCGTGTAGAGCACCACTTAGAGCAGACGACCGGCAGGTAACGAATAGATCCTGGACCTCGCAAGCTACTGAGTAGTAGACTAGAGCTAGGCTGAGTGGTTACCGTAGTACCATACAAAGCTAACTGGTAGCTTACCTGACCTTCCTGCTTCTTGGTAGGATCCCTGTTCAGCCAGTTTGACTCCGTATTCCCGTAGAAACGGAGATATGGGAGTTTGACCCACTTGGTCTGAGAACATCTTTTTTTTTTTTATTACTTTTTCCTCCTTTTTTTTCCCTCTCCTTCCCCTTCCTATTTCGATATATTTATTGATTGAGAATTTTTTCTTTCTTTTTTTTTTTTTTCTGTTTCCTGCCCCTTCCCTTTCCATTTTGTCTCCCGTTTCCATCCATTGCATAACCCAATCGAGGGCTGATTTGGCCCCCAAGCCTTCTGGAATTCTGCTCGACTGGCCCTCCCATCTCACGGTTTTCAGTTTCCCAGTCCCCTGCCGTCAGGTGGGCCTGCACATGCATTCCGATGCTTCCCCTCCTGTAATCTCCGGCTTCTGATTTGTAGGGCGTCCAGACGATGATCTCAACCATCTGATTAGTCGCTTTTTCGATGATGTATCTTGATTAGTGGTGATTGTACCCGCTTAAGGCGTCGCACGGAGGTTTTCTCGAGTTCGTTACCCTTTCGATCTGGCCTGCCACGCATCTGGCGCGGTTCTAGTACAATGGAAGGCTATCCGCCTCCCCGAACAGCCGGGTTTTGAACCGGGACAAGCATTCGTTTTTTGTCCGTTTAATTTCTATTTTATTTTGTTTCTTATTGTTGCGGATGCTTTTGCCAGTTCTCCTCGAATAAGTGCCTCGTTAGCAAACTTCATTTACGTACCGGCGTCAGTCAGATGGACTAGAACGGGCGTGGCGGATGCAGTGCCACAAATCCCGATCGCCAGGCTGTCGTATATGTAAAGTGAGCCCCGGTGGCCGGAGCACGGTGGCCACATTATTGCTCTCACGGGGAGAACGTTAGTTTAGTTGGATACATCCATACAGGAGTTACTTACCTCATCTAGATAGGGTCCCTTCTTGGCCTCTTTCTTACTTTTTCTTTTTATTGTTATTCTCTGCTCTTGCGCCCCCTTCTCTGGCCCTATGCAGGTTTAGGCACATTCGCTTTTTTTTTTTTTCTTTTTTTTTTTTTTTTTCCTTAGGACCAACTTCAAGACGGCCGAGCAGACCAGAAGGAGGAGGGGCGCATGTAACTCTGACCCAAAGGCGCACTAAAAGTGACTCGGGCTCAGCCTTCAGGTACTTACTTAGGCTTCTCGAGGGGCGCCACGGGGACTAACCGGAGTGGGTAGGGCTCTGCTTTTAGTCGGTCTTGCTCCGGTAGTAACCCTGGTTCTGGAAATGGTCCCCATGTCAATGGAATAATCCTCCGCCCCGGCATCCTTTGTCGATTACATATGATGGGGGGCATTAGCGCTCTAGGCGGAACCCATCTGCTGTACCTCTCTTTCTGGTGCAGCTGGACTCGTCAAAAATGCATTTATTGGCACCAGCCCACTTCCATCCCGGATAAGCTAGACAGCCAGCCTGACCTGTGGAGTCTCTTGATACCGAGCGGTGTTTCCCTCTCCCTTGTCTCTCTCACTGCCTCTTGCGACTTGCGTGTTGTAGTAGCAAAAGTAGAAGTGCACACCCCACTCTTTCTCCGGCCTTGAGCAAATTCTGTTTCTGAGTGCTCCGTACTCTCCGTATAACGCCCCCCCCCTCTCCGATCCCTGAACCCAGTCCAAGTGTTGTCATTTCTAGCCGAAGTTTCCGTTTTCCCTAATCCCCTCCTCCCCCCTACACCGAGAGGTGGTCCGTACGGCAAGTAGGCTTTCACCGTTTAGCCACTCAGCCAGCTGATCTAATCCGGCTCGTCACACGTATTATGGCTATGAAACATGTGATCCACAACGAAATAGATTGACCGGCAACAGGAAATTGATAAGCAAGAATAACGATCGGGATTCGGAACATAGGTACAGTTACTTGATCATTGTACTATGGTTGGGAAAGTGGTGATAGTATAACCTGTGCTGGTGCCAAGGTAACGAGGCAATCTTGGCCTCTTGTGCACGCATGAAGTATGGAGTAGCACACCTGTCTGGCCAATGAGTTGCCCAGAGCAATCAATGATCATCAGCTCAGCGCTTCACGAGACAAGTGGTTCACCGAGTCAGGCCTGGTGGGTAGTCCAAATTAGTTCTGGGCTAGTAATCTATCAGTGGTTGCAAGTATGTGTGATAACGGTGATGCCTCCCACCCTGGCGCGGTTGGACAGCAATAGAAGCACAAGCACCCAAGGAATCAGTATTTAGAAAGGATGGTCGGCGGGATGATGGGATGTGCGCCCGGGGATGCCGAAGGACGAGGATGACGATGACAAGGAATGAGACGGAAGGCAGCTTGTTCGACCATCCGCATGCTCCTTCCTGCCCTTGTCTCGATCTATCGCCAGGCTGGAAGAGGATGCGATACGACGACTACCAAATTAGAGTGTTGCTTGCTTGCTATGTGGATGGGTGGGATGGATGGTGTAAGTTATGTGCCTAGCTTGCTTGAGGTTGCCGGGTAGAGAACTGGGCCAGACCTGCATCCGATGTCGATACGTACTCCGGACAGGGGAAGCAACTCTGCCCTTGGAAATTTTCCGCATTATTGTAACCCTTGCGTAACGGGCGTTGTGACGCGTTGGAAACGGTGAACTTGTGGGGACAAGACTGGGCTTGAAGGGGTTACTTAACGAGGGAGGAGACGAAGGAGGGAGTGGGTGGGGAGGGAAAGAGGAGAAGACGAGAGGGGGGGCAAATGTGTGCCTAGTTACAGAGTAGTAGGAGACTATGTAATACGGATAAGGAAGAATCATCCTCTACTAGTTAGAAACAGAAACAGAAACAGTTAAGATGGAATGGAACGGAAAGAGAGTTGGGAGAGTGTTTGGCCGCAGGGTTGACGATCGGGTCGGATCGTGGGTCATTTGCCAGGCCAATATTACCGCTTCACCGCGGGCATTCCCATCATGACTAAGACGGCCGAGGAGAGTTGCGAAGTGTATCACGATTTGGGTCCGGCCATCCATCCATCCATCCACCCATCCATCCATCCACCCATCCATCCTTTACCCATGCATGTATGTATGTATGTATGTATGGAGGGGGCAGCAGCAACAGCCTGGGCTAGAAGTGACTCAAGGAGAGTGGTTGCACACACACACTCTCTCTTCATTGCCTAAGTACTTTACTTAGTACTAGTACTACATAAATTACCTACCTATCAGAGAGATACATAGTTACCCCTGGTACAGCGTGACTAATAGATCGCAAAATTCTCCCAGGCACCGTACAAAGGGCCATGGCACGGCTGCGTCATCGAGAAGGTGAGAGAGGGGGGGAATTAATCTAAACACACCGGCAGTAGTTTAGTGCTACCTTTTCTTGCTTTTGATGGGGCGGCGCTCTGTGAAGTATCATACAATCATACAGTGGGTTGGTACTACATGTAGTAGTTAGTCTCAGCAGACCGACTTGACTAGTTACCAAGTAAGCGCAAAGTCGCACCTCGGTCATGAATGTAACTGATCACCGTACCTGTCTGTCGCATGTTAACTAAGTAGAAAGACACCGAGCACTAACTAATGACTATAACCACCTCACTGCATTATTACCGAAATAGCACGTACTTCGTAGTATCTATCCGACAGGGAGGACAGGGAAGTCAATCAGAATGCAGGCAACGGGCGGCACCTTGGCTGGTATGGTATGGTAAGAAGCAGCAGAAAAGGATGCAGGAAGACGCAGTAACTCCCAAAAAGTTCCCAGTTTAGCCCCAGACTTCCCATGGGGCTCTCACACGGGCCTTACTACTGTGCGTCGTATCTAGTGGAAAGTTTAGTTTAGTTTACTTTTAGTTTAGTTTCGGCATGTCCCAGGCAAGTCAAAAGTCAAGTCAGTCACTTCAATCCAAGTCAATCACTCGGTCACTCCCTACTCAATTCGGCTTGGAAGAGAGGGAGCTGAGGGGGGGGGGCATGAAGAGGGCCCGGCCATTTTCTGGTTCCTTCTTTAAGTTCCATCCATGATCTTTGCTGCCTTTCCCTGGACTGGAGCTCCGATTTCAGTTTCCCATCCAATCAATTGCCGCTCTGCCGCATCTCCCTCGTTTTTCTCTTGACCCTCTGTTCCATATTTCTCCCCCCCTCCCGGTGGACACTGCAAGTCCATCAAATTCTTTTGCCAATGGGTCTGATCATCCCCACCATCGACATTATTATCCATTCCCCCATCGTCACCCGCCGTTAGCCACTAAACCAGCCCCAATTCCATGGGCCCAGGGCAGTCCAGAAGTCATTTTTGCCAGCACAGAGTCAGAGCCAGGATTGATTGCCCGCTTCGCAGGTCCCAGAGAGTCCTTTCGGAGTGGAGACAGCATTCGTGTGGCATGGGCTCATCTGAATCATCTTCATCATCATCAACCATCCTTCCTTGGGTCCCCTTCCTTCCTTGCCATTTCCTCCCCTTCCTGGTACCTAGACTAGACTCAGTCCTAGTAGTCTGAGCCCCCCCTTCTACTCCTCTCGTCCCATGTCTTGCCCTGTTCGGTTCCCACCAACTAGTCTGCTTTCGTTAGTGTCAACGTCGTGTCATCCCAACATGTGCCCGCTCCCACTAACCCATTAGTCTTCTTACTTACAGTAATGGATCGTGGAACTGGGGCGGATGGTAGATCAAGAAATGCCCATGTACATGCGTCCCACATCTCCGTGTATCACCCTCATGTAGGGCCTTCCTTTTTCTTATTTTATTTTTTTTTCCCCATCTACTATTAATTTATTAATATTATTTTTTTATTCCATTTCCCCTTTTTTGCCTTTTTTTACTTTTTTAGATTCGCTCCTACTTTACTCTTTACCGCATAATCTACTACTTATCCGAACCATCTGGGTCCATTACTCGACTAGGCACTGGGCTTGCTACTTAGTACCGCACGCACTTAACTGTACCTTGCCTCCACGCCTTGTGACCCTCACGCCCCCTGTGTCATCTTTAGATGATAAGTCTCGAACCCCAGTCTTCGGAGATCCTTTACATATTCCTGCAGTCATCATCCACGGATCCTATCCGTGCTTGATACTCCATATAATCTAACCACCGCCCTATCCCACCATCCCGTCTTATCCTTCTAGCCTCTCACCTACTACTATTATGTATGCTTATATCACATACCTCCCTCCTCACACTTTCAATTGACCATCCACCTCCTCTCAGTCCTATCTTTCATACCCAAGTCTTCCATCCCTCTCTCTCTCCCTCTCAACATCTCACCATCTTCTCAATGGCCGACTACTGGCAACCCCAATCGTCCTTTGCGAACCCTAGCTGGGTTCAGGGCAACCAGTCATGCTGGCGCTCTTCGACATTTCGTGACTTGATCCATGCTTTCCCTAAACCCAAGCGGACGGGTCGAGTGATGAAACCCCGCAGCGCTGGGAACAGTCCTTCGTCTGCTGGCAGACGGCGCACAGCAACCATCCCTTACAGTTCGCCCATGTACCAAGGCTACCAGGCTCCCGTCAACACTGCCTTTGTAGCCTCTGCACTTGCCCGAACTGGCCAGAACCGTCCGACAAGTTGGCATCCGGCTTTGGAGCCTGTTAGCTATCCTACTACTCAGTATGTGCCAGCAACTACGGCGTTGGACAACTTTGCCGCCATTGGCGTGTGCCCTCAGCCACTGCCTACTGCCTCTGCAACCTTCGACAACTCTTCCATGATGTCATCCTACACCTCAACAGATATTCCATGCTCCGATATGGGATTCCCTTCCCTGCCTGATGCACAGCATCAGATGTCGCTCCAACAATCTACCATGCTGCCGATGAGCGAGTCTCAAATTGAGCCCGTCTCCTGGGACACCAGCGCTTCAACCTTGTCGGCAATGGCAGAACCTATGTCTGACTGCTACTCTTTCGACATGTCATCCATGCACAACAACATCCCTCCAGTCTACGTCGCAGGTTCGAGTTATGAGAGTGTACCGTCGTCGGGTTGCTTGACTGGCCCTCCTACGCCTGACTTTCTACCTATTCAGCGACCTGATGACGACCTGCATTCGCAGGTAGAGTCCTTGCCCGAGAAGCAGAACGAGGATGAACTCGTCGGAATGGGTCTCTACAGCAACCCGGAAGCTTCGCTGGGAAACTCGCTCTTAGGGCTTTCCGGCAAGGGGCTGAAGTTGGAGGAGACTTTCACCCCGTCTTCCGACAATGAAGCCGAAGACCAGGACGATGAAGATGACCAGGAGGATGAGGACGATGATGACGAACGAAATCAGGATGAGAGCCCCGTCAACAACAAGGGCACTGATTCGAACCCTAAGCAGCCTGAGGCTGAGACTTTTCAACAACCGATCAAAGCACCTACCAACATGATGCAAAGATCCTTTTTCTTTGATGACGACGACCTCGAGCAGCATGCCGTGGTCGATTCCCAGCCATTTATTAACATGGCTAGCCAACCCTGTATGAATTATGGTTATGGATGGATTTGATTCCGACACTGTCGCGTTTACCGCCCTTGATTATTGCTCTTTTCGGTTTTCGGGCTACAGCATTGCATAGCGTGGAGTTATTGTTTCGGAGGCGTTTTCAATTTAGCATACAGTACAGGATACCCAGGGAGGATTGGTCGAACTTGAAATGCATGTATTAGACACCAGTGAATGTAACAATTACGAGAATATCTTTGATAAACACATTGCATCAAGCATCAATAATACGTAAGCAACAGAATAGAGAGAACCTAGTGGTAATCTACTTTGTAGTTTACCTACTTAGTACATAGTAGTTTCATGAACGAATCAACGCAGCCGAACCGATAAGGAGTCGCAGCGGCGGGAACAACCTTATTCCGGGCGAACAAAATCACTGTCGACGAAGATGTACAGTCTGCCCCCGGCCAGTGCAGGGTGAGGGTGAATCATCATCGCATTTGAAACGGCTAAATCAATCAGTAACAAAATGGCAAAGGTCATTTTCACACCATGGAAGGAGCACTCGCAATTACTCACGGTGCGGAGTCAATTCTACCCTGCACCCTTCTATGATGGGCCCGACATGCGCTCCAAGGCCTGCGCCACTGTATGCGAAAATCCGCCCTGAAATATATGAATAAGTCTATTAGATCTAACAGTTATGATAGGTTGCAGCTTGGAAGCTACGGGGAAATCTGCCACATCCTGTTGAAGCCACGGCCTTGCTAACGGACGCCATTCTCCATGATGATGCCTTGAAAAATTCCATCTTCTCTATTCGGGCTACGTACTCGGCTGCGTTTTGTCGGTATGACCATCCACTTTGCTCATGGAACAAATTGTTCCTCTATTTCTGTGGGAAGGGTAACCATTACTGACGCCAAATAGATTCGTGACGGGGCTCGTCGACTCCAAGCTGAACGGTCAGCGTAAGACCATGTTCCAACGAGCCATTGATCTGGGCCTACCGGCCTCATTTGTGGAACTGCGTCACGAGGCGACGCATCGTGAACTGCCTTCCCTCACAGTCCTGCGCAATGCCACGCAGCGGTCCCTTGAGTGGTTGTGGGACTACTACTGGGCCAAGACTGACCTGAGTGCTGATACGGTGCCTGCGTCGGAACCTGAGGCGTTTGACGGCGCTGAAGATGACGTCGAGCCCATCAAGGCGGCTTTGAGAACTGAATTCGAGCACTTACTGGCTGAAGAGGAGTCTTCAGAACCGCCGCGCAAGAAGAGGCGGTTCCAGCAGAATGTCTCGTTTACTTCCACGCATTTGATCTCGATTTGCAAGTCTTCCAGTCGTGGGGCGTCTGCGCTAGCAGGCGTGATCGTGGAGGACTCATTGTTGGTTCCTGCTGGTCGGAAGTGAGTTTTCTACATTCTGGAAGTGCTACGACGTTCATAAGCTAACTTGGCACCAGGATGGGTGACTCCATGACGGGAATGTTCGCTAAGTGGGATTCGTTATTACAGATGCTCGCCGAGGGCCATTCCCCGGCCCTGGCATCCCTGACGGAGGAGATGGTGAATGTACTGGCCTTTTCAGGCTCAAAGAATTTGAAAAGTGACCCTCAGCTCGAAGGATTGTACATGTGGCTGGACCATATACTTCAATCGCCGGAATGGGGTTCTCGGAGACGACTACTGTCCCACGCTTACCTTCTTGCCGTTTGCGAGCAGAGTTCCAATCACTGGACGGCGCTTCTTAAGGAGAGCCTACAGCAGAGGACGGATGATCTGGCACCTAAGAAGCCGGCGTCCACATCAAAGAAACAGTCAAAGAAGGACGGGTCTGGCCTCAAGCGGACTGCAGATGCCGACGATCTGAAAGAGTTGAAGAAATTCGGATGGGAGACAGTAGATACGTGGGATACGCGACCGTTAGGGATAGTATAGACAGCGGATACGATTCCAATATCACCATGCTGTGCCACGGCTCGATGCTCAGCGAAAACCAACTCAATTTCACACCCAACAAAACCCCAAGTAGCATCCACGTAGCATCTACAGTATCTAAAGATTAACGTGGAAGATGTCATGCCCGAAAGCAGCCTAGCGTCACCGCCACACGTGGCTGAGCCCTCCGCGGAATGAGCCTATGAGGTAATCGCCAAAAGACCTGCTTACACAGTTAGTAAGTATGGCGCAGGTGGCATAGATTAGTTAGCTTAGCTTCTTAGCAATCAATATTACCACCACCCCCGCATTCATTCCAAAAAGTTCAAGCACTAACACTTTTGCTGTTACCTTATACTTATCCATGTGCCTTACCAGAGCTGTCTGGTCTTCCGTGAGGTTTCAACCCGTGAGAGCGCAAGTGCAACAAATTAGAGCCATGCATGTACAGTCGATCCCGATGTGTAAGTAGTTCCTTGAATAAATAAATAAACCCTTGAGACGTGCCCCCCAAGGTACTTGCTTACATTACTTATTGGGATCTTATTTGCTAACTAAGTTTGTTCTGTCAGGGACCGGGAAGGGCAATAACTATGCCTACCTGGTCACAGATGAACCTACTAAGGAGTCTGTTATTATTGACCCGGCTAATCCGCCTGAGTATGTGCTTGCTTGCTGGCTTGTCAAAATGGTTGCGAAGATAGGTTGAGCTAAGAAATCACAGGGTGACTCCGGCGCTGCAATCTCAGATCGATGCAGGGAAGATTAAGCTTACGTCTATTGTGAATACTCATCAGTAAGTGTTCTTCCTTCTTTGGTCTATACCAATGCTGATTGTACCAGTCACTGGGACCACGCCGGTGGTAACAATGAAATTGTGAGCTACACACTCTACAAAGAGATCACTCGAAACTAACTGAAAAAGCTGAAAACCTTCGGTCAACTCTCCGTCATTGGCGGCAAGAACTGCCAGTCTGTCACCAAGACCCCGGCACACGGCGAAGTCTTCAAGATCGGAGAGCGCATATCCGTCAAGGCGCTGCACACGCCCTGCCACACGCAGGACAGTATATGCTACTTCATGCAGGATGGAGACGACAAGGTTGTCTTCACCGGTGATACTTTGTTTATCGGAGGTGAGTTCAGCTACTGGGTGAGCGGACTGGGTCCAAACTAATAGGTTACAGGATGTGGCCGGTTTTTCGAGGGTACGGCCCCAGAAATGCACAAGGCTTTGAACGAGACTCTGGCTGCACTGCCGGATGATACTAAGGTTTACGTGAGTGTTTCGGTGTGATTCATGTTGGCACTTACTGATGCTCTGCAGCCCGGACACGAATACACCAAGGGCAACGTCAAGTTCTGCCTTGCTGTTTCGCAGTCTGAGCCCATTAAGAAGTTGGAGGCGTTTGCCAATGCCAACCAAGAAACTCAGGGCAAGTTCACGATTGGTGATGAGAAGGTTTGTTCTGCCTCTTATGTTGTTTGGCCGGGACTGACAGGCTACAGCTCCATAATGTTTTCATGCGCGTCAACGTGAGTCTCCCCAATACATTTCAACGAGAGACCCAGCTAACATGTTACAGGACCCCGAGATCCAGAAGAAGACCGGCAAGACAGACCCAGTGGAGGTTATGGCGGCGCTGAGAGAGATGAAGAACAATATGTAACTTAGCCAAATATGGACCATAGTCAAGTACACTAGCAGTATCACAAGAATGAATATGATTCACAAATCCAACCTACCCATACAAACCCCAGAAAACGTATTCAGCCATTGAGATAACAATTACATTCCTTGTATACATCCAACCCAGCACCAAAACGATCATCGTGACGTCAGATGCAGCTTCGACAAAAAAAGTAGTATAGAAACCCCATCTTCACCTCAACGCCAACTACCAACCAACCAGTCCCCCAATATACCTTTGCTTCTCATATCCATATCCACAAAATGACCACCGAAACAACCGACGGCCTCCCCGGCACCGCCAAAACGACCAAAAGCCAAGTACTCGAAGCCTGCGCCAGCGCCATCCAAGACTTCACGCCCGTGAAGCACATCTGCGCACACCTGAACGCATTCCACGTCTACGCCTCCGACAAGACGCGCTACGTGGAGGCAAATCACTACTGTTCCCATATCACAGAGGGTATATCCCATTCCCCAGTCGCATCGCATGAATCCCACCCTAATAAAAACCCAATCATACAACTAACTAAACCACACACCTAACCCAACTAATATAACATAATATAGATCTCCGCCAATGCCTCCTCTACGACAGCACCGCGCCGAACGCGCGCCTCCTCGGCATCGAATACATGATCACGCCGAAACTCTTCGCGACATTACCCGCGGAAGAGAAGAAGCTCTGGCACACGCACGTCTACGAAGTCAGTAGCGGGATGCTGATCATGCCTGCGCCCGCGAGCGTTCCGAATGTCGTGTGGGACGCAGCCGAGACGGCGGAAATGAAGGATATTGTGCCGTTGTATGGAAAGACGTATCATCTGTGGCAGGTCGATCGGGGGGATCCGGTGCCGATGGGGGCGCCGGAGTTGATGGCGAGTTTTACGAGTGAGGAGAGGGTGAAGATTGCCTGTCCCGGGGGATTGGGGGAGTTGGTGAAAGAGAGGGATGAGAGGTTTGGGGTGGATTATAGGGAGAAGAGGGAGAAGAGGAAAGGGTTGGAGAGGTTGGGGGAGGGGGTGATGGTTGAGGGTGAGTTTATTCTTTTCCTCTTTCCACTTTTTAAGTTGGGGGGTGTGTGTGTGCTAATTGATGGGTTGTGTAGGTGCGGATGGGATGTGGGAGGATTAGGATATATGGTGTTGGGTATGTATGATGATGAATATGAATGAGTATGAATAGTAATTGCAATTGCATTCAAACTATCAACAACTACGATAATATAAAAGATGGATGTGTCCCATCGGTACCACCCAGTTTTCCATTCCCATAACAAAATGGGGTCCAAGCCGGGCTATCGTTCAGGGAATCCCACCACGAATGATGAGATGTATATTCATCTTGCTTCACTGTCCACACTCACGCGCTCTGGTGTTTAATTTCGGCAGCGGTGAGCTCTAGCAATTTTAGAAGCGAATAGCAGAATAGCAGAATAGCAGAAGACATAACGCAACAAGAAAACAGTAATAATAATAGCAATGGGTTGAATCCAATTAGCTGCATTAAGCAATCAGATCATCCATCATGGATGTAGCAATAATCAATCAATCAACCATATCGATCAACTGAAAGTCTGGCGTTGTGTTGTCGCTCACGACATTTCTGTAGGAAGAGAGAAAAAATCTCCCGCACAAAACCCTTTATATACCCTCCCCCTCACCGGCTAATCACATGACCAACCAAACCTCCGAAGCTCTCCGCCGTCATACCAAGCAAACTACACCAAACTAGTCAATCCAATCCAATCCAATCAATTCAATCGCAATCGCAAAGCAATGCCCTCAATACCAACCCAATAACACAAAAAGAAATCAAAAACAAAAAATAATCTACAAAATGGACCGCTTCCTCCGCTACACCCTAAAACGCAGCACCCCAGGCCACATCTTCCGCTTCGGCCTCAACAGCCTGGGAGTATTCTGCGCATGCACACTAATCTGGGAACACCTGATCACGGTACAACTGAGCGAAGGACCCTCGATGTACCCGACCTTCAGTCCGCGGGGCGACTACCTTCTCATATCGCGAGTGCACAAGCACGGTCGCGGAATCCAGGTCGGGGACGTGGTGCGGTTCTATCATCCGACGTTTTTGGGGGTTAATGGGGCGAAGAGGGTTATTGGGTTGCCTGGGGATTTTGTGTGTAGGGATTTGCCGTTTAGTAGGGAGGTTGGTGGGGAGGGGGAGATGATTAGAGTGAGTTTTTATACATTCTCCTTTGTGGTTTTGTTGGTTTGGGGGCGAGGGTAATTGGCTAATTGTTTGTGTTTGGTGTAGGTTCCTGAGGGTCATGTCTATCTTGCTGGGGATAATTTGCCGTGGTCGAGGGATTCCAGGAATTATGGACCTATACCGATGGCGCTTATTAATGGGAAGATTATCGCGCGGGTGTGGCCGTTGCATAAGTTTGAGTGGGTGAAGAATACGTTGGAGGAGGCGGATTTGTCGGGATAAATGTTATATTATGTTGTCTCGGATGGATACCCTTTAGGTATACGGCATGGGAGTCTGGAGTTGGTGGAATTTGTGCATATTCATACATCTTCTCTTGTACAATACAAAATCTAGAGCCAAAAAGTTGAACAGAAAAGGAAATGAGGCTGGCTGGTTTACCGGAATGTGGACGGGTTTCTTCTCTTGTAAGGAAGAGGCTCGACCCGCTTCCTCCGGAGCTCCATGTTCGCCTCGGGGAAGCCAATCTGCTTCATCACCTCATACGTCGTCTCGTCCCATTGCGTGCGGAACAGGTGCGCGCCAATCGGCTTCAGGTGGTACCGGGCCTGCAGGGTGCGGGGCAGCATGTTCTCGCGCTCCGTCTCCTTCGCCTTGACGGCGGCGAAGTCCAATGGCTTGGAGTCCTTCTGTTCAAGGATGAACAGAGACAGTCGGTGGTAGGAACTGCCCTTCTGAGCGACAGGAGGCTCCCATGGCAGGACAACCTGCGACTCACCCGACAGCTGGGCCAGGTCGACCTTGGTGTTGGTGGCCGAGATGGGGACGTTGACAGCCAGGTAGTGCATCTTGAAATCGAAGCCATCCGTCTCAACGTTGGGAACATCCGAGTCGACCACGGCGATGGTAACGAGCTTCTCGCCGCCCTCGAAAAGCTGCACGTCGAGCTTAGGTGCTGTCGTGCTGACCTTGGCGTTGACGTATTCTCCAGGCTGCACCTGGCTGCGGTTGAAGTAGAGCTTGGTGTCGACGATGGGGTCGCAGTGAGGAAGGACGTCGGGAATAACCTTCATTTGCGTAATTCTTTGGACGAGGATCTTGCGACGGTATTCCCTCCATTTCCGATCGGCCAGGTAGCGGTAGATGGGTTTGCTGAGGTCACCTAGACAAGGTTGGTTAGGCTGCGGAGTTAAAGGCAGTTTGTAGAATGTGTTGTTCACCTTGCCCATCCTCGAACTTCTTCTTAACCAGCGGGTCGTTGACATCCGCAAGGATCTTAAGGTGTTCCAGATGGAGCTCCATGGCCCGGAGCTTGGACTTCTTGACCTGCAAGCCGCCGGCCTCCTCATTGGAAAGGGCCTGAAGCCTGGCAATCTTCTCGCTCATCGACTGGATATCGCGCACCTTCTCTTCCCGGTCTGCGATCAAAACCTTGCGGGCCTCCTGGAAACATTGGAAGGGCAGCTGCTCGAAGGGAATGTTGGATGAGGCCTGGAGGGCAGCTCGACGACGACGAGATCCGACGGGGGCAATTCCCTGGCGTAACAACCTCCGTTCCAGCCGGGGACTCGTTACTAGGGCCGGATCAGGCGATTTGTGGAAGGGAGCGCTCTTGGCCTCAGTCTGGGCTTCCTCGCGAGCCAGAGCGGTGGACTGAAAGGCGCGGGTGGACTGCAGCTGGAGGCCTGGAAGACCCTTTGTGTAGGTCTTCTGCAGGCATTGGAGCAGGGGCTTCGAGGCCCGCTCGCAATGAGCCATGGCGAGACGAGTGACTGGGGAAGGACGGGGGGATAAAGTGGTGGAGTGGATGGAAGAGATTCCCCAGGTTGGTCGGGAAGTCGAAGTCGAGGTTCCTGGCCGGACGGAACTTTTTTCGTCGGGTTGGCCAAGCCTCAGGCGGCTAGCGCCAGACCACCCGAACTTTTGCTGCTCCTCCTCCAAAGCATCACCACCGAGATCCCTCCCCCATCCAGGCTACCTCTCGGGGTTTAATTACACACTCTCACTCACAATGCCTGGAAGTGACGCTCTTCGCGCACTCAAGTTGCTCTCTCGCAGCTCAGGGAGTCTCCTCTCGGGCGCTGAGACGACCACGGTAAGGCCGACCTTTTTTGATTCCGCTGCTAGTCTTTGCATATGGCTGAATGCGAGATACTGACCATTGATGCCTCGATCCTATAGCAACGATGCCTGACGAAGTCTTTCTCCCGCTCGATGGCCACCGAGGCCCAGTCCCCCGTTGACAACCTGACGAGGGAGGTTCCCAAGCCCGTGTGGAATCCCGAACCCGTCAAGGCGACCCTCTACTCATTCCCCTCGATGGAGCCCCTGCGCTTCGTTGAGTATCCTCGCAACCACCTCCTGATGCCGCTACGCAAAGACATCCTGCACCGAGCCGTTGTCTACGAGGGTGACATGACCCGACAAGGTACCGCAAGCACCAAGTGGAGAGATGATGTGCACGGAAGTGGTAGGAAGTTGCATGCGCAGAAGGGTACTGGCCGGGCCCGTGTTGGCGACAAGAAATCCCCGATCCGGAGAGGTGGAGGTGTTGCTTTTGGTCCTCACCCCCGCGACTTCTCTACGGAGCTCCCTCAGAAGATCTACGACCAGGCGTGGCGGATAGCCCTCAGTTACCGCTACAAGCGTGGCCAATTGATCATTGTCGACAACGAAATCGGCCTTCCGGAGGGCGCCACTCCCCATATCGTTGAGGAGATTTTCAAGGTCAACTGCTGGGGCCGGCACTATGGACGGTCAACGTTGATTACGGACCAGCCGAACGAGGAGCTGTTCGAGACCGTGCGTCAAGTGGGTGAACATGCGAAGATCCTGGACCGCCGTGACGTGGATGTGAAGGACCTGTTGGAGACTGGACGCTTGATTATTGAGAAGCAAGCGCTGGACCGCATTCTGTCTCAGCATTCCAAGGATCTGAAGAACAAGCCGGCCAAGGCTTTGTACTAAATTTCTTTTACCTGGCGATGGGGTCTTTTACTGGTTAGCTTCGTTTTGTGTTTTATTCTGTACAAATAGATTCGAAATATGTATGATGGCATTACGGATTTTCAAGGATGAAAGTCACGGCATTCTTAGCAGAAACCTACGATAAGCTGCCCGGTAATTGGTAGAAGGAGACCGATGTAAGTAGTTGGAAAGCACATGCCAGGGCGAGGTTGCCGAACAGAGATCCTTCACGACACTATAGCCAAAAATTCTCTGGATAAATCAAATATAATACAGAATGATTCAAAAGTCTCTTAATCAATAATTTAAAACCCTATATACCACTACTAAGGTCCTGGGTACTCCTGGTGGGACATCTCAACTCACGGCCGTTCGGCTGTTCTCCTCTTCAGCGGCCGGCGAGGAAAATCATTCCGCGAAAAACTCCGAGGTCAAAGCAAGCGGAGAACCGACGAGCTGCTCATCCTCATACTTAATCCCCTCATCCCTCCATTCCTTTACCCCGTCTCCTCCTCCACAACAGGCTGTGGTCTGCCTGATGTTACTCCGACGCAGTATTTGCCGGTTTCCAACACCGTCGAGCTGGATCTCGCGGGTTTCACCAGCTACCATGCCTCTCCGTGCCAAAGTCACCAACCCAGCATTCGGGGCCACGGCTAGTGTACGCCCTTTTCTAATCTCATGCTTCGCCTCTCCCATTGACTGACGATTGCAGATGTCTACGGCACCTATCCCCAAAGAACTCCCCGGAGACGAGCCCGACGATGTCCTGTTCCACTCCCACTACGGTGTGCGCTTGATTGAGCTCAACCGCCCCAAGAAGCTCAATTCCTTGAACGGCTCGATGGTTCGGAAGATTGTGCCTCGACTGAAGGTTAGCTTGTGGCTATGACCTGGTATTATACATGTGGACTTGTTGCTAAGCGATTGGGGTGTCTTCTAGGAATGGGAAAAGTCCGACCTGGCCAATGTCATCATGCTCTCTGGCGCTGGCTCGAAAGCTCTGTGCGCCGGAGGAGATGTGGCTGCCCTGGCTCTGCAGAACGAAAAGGGCCCCGAGGGCCAGCAGGCCTCTTCCGACTTCTTCGCCGACGAATATCGTCTCGATCACCTCATCGCGACCTACCAGAAGCCCTTCGTCTCCGTGATGGATGGTATCACCATGGGCGGCGGTGTCGGTCTCAGTGTCCACGCTCCCTTCCGGATCGCCACTGAACGCACTGTGTTTGCCATGCCCGAGACCACCATTGGCTTCTTCCCGGATGTTGGCGGCTCCTTCTTCCTGTCCCGTCTCGATGGACAGCTCGGGACATACCTGGCCCTTACCTCGGAGCGACTTCACGGCGTTCAGGCTCTGTATGCTGGTGTTGCCACGCACTACCTGCACTCCAGCGCGCTGGCTAACCTGACGGCTCGTCTGTCTGAGCTCGTCTTCCGTGACTACTCCACATTCCAGGAACGTCTCGCTCTTGTCAACAAAACCATGGCCGAATTCTCGACAGGTGTGCCGTCCGTGCGCGAGGAGCCTATCCAATTGGCTGGCAAGCTGCGCAGTGCTATTGACCGCTGCTTCCAGTACAACACGGTGGAGGAGATCATCCAGGCGCTGCAGAAGGAAACGGAGATGAAGTCGTGGGCCGAGAAGACCCTGGAGACCCTGTCGGCGCGGTCACCCACCTCGCTCAAGGTTGCCCTGCGCCAGCTGCGTGTCGGCCGCGAGTGGACCATCTCCGAGACCTTCCAGCGTGAGCACGCCATCGCCTCCAAGTTCATGAGACACCCCGACTTTGTGGAGGGCGTGAAGGCCCGCCTGATGTCGAAGCCTCCCCGCCAGGCCACCTGGCAGCCGGCGACTCTGGAGGAGGTCTCGACCGAGACTGTCGACAAATTCTTCGAGATTTCCGAGTCTGAGTCGGGGCCTGAATCCCGGCTGAGTCTCTACCACTACAAGTCCCCGTACACCCAATATCCCTACAAGTTCGGGTTGCCTAGCGAAAGCAGAATTGAGGCTTTCGTGCGTCACCGTGGAAGAAAGGAGAAAGTGACCCTCAACGATATTGTTGCGAACTTTGACAGCAAAGAGGGTGTGAAGGAGAAGGCCGCTGAAGTCCTGGCCAGACGGACTGTCCAGGGCGAGGATGGTCTTGAATGGGTGAACTGATTTCTTTGGCGAAAGAGAAAAAGAACATCAGAATGTTAAGGAGTCCATTTGTTCCTGTTGTTGTGTTCGTTGGGTCTGTATATTGGGTTAATATTATCAACATGTATTTCATATAAAGTTAGACACGCAAGCAACGGTCCTTTTTCCAGCCTAACATGGCTTGTATCCAACAGTATGATATTCGTATTTATATGCGTTCATCATGTTGCCCGTAGCCCGTAAGTCCCTAAGAAGTGCATATTGAGACACTACTCCTCCATGAAGATTTGTCGAGACTTCTGGGTTCTCTACGGTGACTTTAAGCATTTCCTGGCATACGATGGGATCTTGATAATCCGGGGAAGGGTAGGATAATAGCATGCTCTCATAACGGAATTATCTGCCACCCAGCCACTTCTGCTATCTGAAGAATGGATGAAACCACTCATTTGTTATACTCCCTGATAGTGGTAATAGTATACAAAGCCAACACAATTGGTGGGGATATGCCCAGAGTACCTCCTTACCGAAAGAGGTGAAGGCATTCAACTCAGCCCACTCGGCTCCGCACCAGCCCAAGCATCCATCCATAACTAAAGTATCCGTCGGTCCCTTTCGGCCGGCAATCATGAATTAATTCCCCGTCTTCACACCAACTCCAAATCCATCCTCCAAACATGCAAATTTCGGGAATCTAAGTATCAAACAAAAGCCCCATCATGGCAGAATCACCTTTACTCCACGCTCACACAGAGCCCCGAACATCTTGCGATTCGCAAGACCCGGCAGAGCCATTTCTACCCCGACCCTCGGCCCCCGGGTCCCCAGTGCCTCAGAACCCAACCCGAATTCTGTTTCGGTTGTATATTTCCCATTTTCTCTCAACATGGAACTCGCGGATGTTTGAGTTTGGGGCCGTCTTGTTCCTGGCCACTATCTTTCCGGGAACACTGCGGTATGCTTCGGTTTATGCTTTGGTGCGATCGCTGGCTGCTGTGGTCCTGTCCTCGTGGTTGGGATCGGTGGTGGACCGGGCGAATAGGTTGAGAGCGATTCGGCATTCCATTAGTATGTGAGAGTAGTAGATAGGATGTGTTATTATGGACTGACATCGTATAGTATGGCAGAGACTCCCTGTGGCTGCTTCCTGCGCATGCTTTACGATTCTCCTGGCGCCGTCTACTACGGTATTTACCTCGCTTGTGTTTGCAGTCACTGTTTTGCTGGCTTGCGTGGAGAAGCTCGCTGCTACTGCGAATTGTGTTGCTGTGGAGAGAGATTGGGTAGGTTGCTATTCTTGTGCTATGATATTTGGCTAATTTGAAAGGCCATTGTTGTGTCGGATGCTTTGGATATCCCTCGACAAGGTATGTTATGACTTATTGCGAGTTATACACAAGACTAATTGAACAGACCTCAATGCTTCTATGAGACGGATAGATTTGTTTTGCAAACTCTTAGCTCCGGTGGTCATCTCCGTGGTTGACGGATTGTCGACCAAGATAGCCATATGGACGGTCTTGGCTGTGAATGTTTCCTGTGTCGTCGTTGAGTACATTGCAATTGCTCAGGTACTATTCCCAGAGGCTGAAGACTACCGTATACTTACCGTGTTTAGGTGTATACGTCCATTCCCGAACTTAAGCGTTGTCAGGATGGAAGCAGTGAGATCGAAGGTCAATCTGGGCTCGAGCCACAGGATAGCGACTGTACTCCGACCGCAGCTCGTCGGATAGCGCAGTATAGCAGAAGGGCTCTTGCTCCGTGGCGAGAGTATGTGGCTAGCTCTGTATTCCTGGCATCTCTTGCCTTGAGCTTACTTTACCTCACGGTGCTCTCCTTCGGCACTACCATGGTAACGTATCTGCTACACACGGGGTTCACTCCGCTGCAGGTCAGCGGGATGAGGATTGGCGCTGTTGTTGCAGAGCTGTCAGGGACATGGGCGGCCCCCTTTATTATGGGTAGGATTGGGCCTATCCGGTCAGGCCTGTGGTTCCTCAACTGGCAGTTTGCCTGTCTCGCGGCTGCTGTGGCGGCCTTTGCTTTCCTCGACAATCAGTCTCAAGTGGTTGCCGTCAGCCTGATCGTCGGCGTAGCTCTCAGTCGAATCGGACTCTGGGGCTTTGACCTGTCGGTGCAATTCCTAGTTCAAGAGGTAAGTCTTGCTATTCGAACTGTGCCAAATGATCAAGCTCTTACTATGATAGGGTGTGGACGAACGTGCTCGCGCGCGGTTCTCATCCACAGAAATGGCTCTCCAAAACATCTTTGAGCTCCTGTCCTTTGCAACGACCATTGCATTCCCTCTTCCCGAACAATTCAAGTACCCAGTATTCATCAGCTACGGGGGCATTGCGCTGGCTGCTATATGTTTTGCAACGTATGTGCGGAAGGAACGGGGACACTTGCTGCATACATCCAAGTGTTTTGGGGGAGACAAGAAACGGATCGTCCCTGACCCGCAGGATGTCATCATCCGGAGCGCATAATGAGATAGAGTGCATGTAGTGTCATGAGTTATGAATCAAATATGCTTTCTGACGTAGCTGTTCCTGGCAGAGTTTACAGTATGCAGACCACTACAAATATAAGACAGGGCGGACCGCTGCGGGGAGCCGAGCATGATCTCGTTCCTGATTCCCCCCAACAATCACACCATCTCAGCTGCGCAGCTCCTCCTTCAACCATGTCTTCCCCACACCCATCATGGAGGTAATCTCGCATCCCCAAACCCTTGATACACCTAGAAAATGCACCTGCTAACCGAGCGCAAGGCTCCTCGAGCTCGCGGAATGGGCCGATCAGGACCCCGACGCCGCACGGGCTGTCTGACCTGCCGGGCACGTAAAGTCCGTTGCGACGAGACCAAACCCACGTGTGCCAATTGCACGCGCCTTCGACTGCAATGCACCTACAAAAGCACCATTCAAACGGTCATCCCGCGACAACGGCATAACAGCCAGAGCTCAGGAACAGTCGCGAGCGCAGCATCAGCCCCCACCAGCACCGCTAGCACCACCTCATCCGACCGTCCAGACGTGAACTTCTTCCACACCGTCCTCTGCAATGACCGACTCTCAGCATCGAATTCAGGATCCCCGCAGCAGGCGGGTCCCAGCAGTCGCCCTTCACAACAACACCAGCAACCCCTAGGTGCGGATAATATCACCTCGTTCGATATTCTTAGTTTCATCGGCGAGATCACCTCCGACTTTCAGCAGAAACACCTCGACTTGACGACGAACGGACTGGCGGGGTTCCCAGCGGGTTCGGTTCCGGCGGCGATCGCGAACGAGGAACTCGATCAGAATGAACGGCCGATCAGTTGGGACGCGGGTTCAGTTTCAGTCATCCACGGTGATCGTTCAGAGTTGGGGTCTGCTTCGGATACAAGCGGTGGTAGTAGTAGTGGTAATGGTCGGCTGACGTATGAGGATCGGTTGTTTGCACATTTCGTGGAAGGGGACCCGCCGCCTACGATATTTGGGCCAGTGGATTTGGAATGGGAGTATGTGCGTGCTAATGTTGTCGCACAATCGCGCGATAGTCGGGCGGTCTTACATGGGATTTACTGCTACGCGGAGATACATGAGGCATTGGTTGAGGGGAAAGCGTGGAAACTGGCGTCGAGGTATCATCAGCTGGCGTGTTCAGAGGTTCAGTCGTGCTTGCTGGGAGAAGTAGAGGAGACGGTACTGAAAAGAGTGTTTACTACAGTGTTATTGTTGATGCTGGCGGAGGTGAGCGTCTCAAGGTTCGCTCTGATTACTTGACTTTATCTAAAGAGCTGACGAAACAGCTCCTTTCTACCCCTGATCTATGGGGCTCAAGAACGTCCTTTCTCCACTCTGCATATCTCCTGCTGCAGCGGTTTCACCACCGAACCAAGTTGTGGACCGGTGTGAGCAGTGTTATTGTGTCGTGGGTGTCATTGCTGGATGTTAAAGCGCTGATAGCTGGCCGTGATGGCGATCCGCTAATTGATTTGGGCAGCCTTTCATCCAAGGCAAACACTACGTCTGAACTAGCCATGGAAGACAAATTGTTCGACAACAGCAGCGACGAGGAGCCACCGAAACCCGCATACCTTATGCGTGAAGCCATCACGGGCCCGGCCTTTCGCTTCTTCCTACAAACGCAACAGGTCATCCGACGAATCGTGTGCATCGACTTGCATCACCGCAGTCGCGGGACTGTCAGTGATGAGTTTGAGGTGCTTCAGATAGCACACCAGGTCGGGGCCGATCTCGAGACGCTCTGGAATCGGCGTCCACGCGTGCTGGACGTCTACAGTACGCCCGAGGACCTCTTCGATACGCTACAGCCTGCTATCGCGATCGAAATTTGCCGGACGTTCCGACAGTACATCGCCAACTTTCTAGCGATTTTTATCTACCTACACAGGGTCGCGTTCGCCATCTACCCTCGGACTGACCGAGTGCACCGCGCAGTGGATCGGATTATCCAGTTGGCAACCGCTGAGGTGGAGTCTGGAAGCGACCAGCAACATCTGCCCGCCAGCTTTGTATGGCCGTTATTTGTGGCCGGTCTTGAGGGATCGATGGAGCAGCGAAGATGGATTGTGAAAGAGATGCAGCGGATCACTGGCAGCTGTAGTAGTCGCTGTCAGGATCCCGAGCGTATCCGTGGAAGCTCCCGTACGGCGCGACATCCGCATGCGGGGAAAGCATTGCTCCTGCTGGAGGAGATGACGCGACGACAAGATGCGTCGCGCACCTGGGCAGACTCGCGGTGCGTGCGGCGGGAGCTATTTACTGATTTCTTCGTCATGATCTAGAAGACAGTAAGTAGCCGTAGGAGAGACCAAGTGGACATCGGGAGGTTTGCAGGAGACTCCGGAGTGGATGAACATCAACTCGAAACGCGTCGCAGATCTCCTGACCACGTAATCGCACGTCATCTGACTCCCCGCCAGTCTCCATCGGCCTGTATTTACTTCCTTACTTTTCATCTTCACTTCCCCTCCTCTCCTTTTCGTCTGCTGTCCTGCATCTCTCTCCCCATTGTGGCTGTCGCATTCTCTCCCTCGCGACATGGCCCACAATGAGGCCCTACTCCGAACTCCCCCAGGATGCTGATCTCCAAGATCCCAGCCATCATGATCCACCGCCGTCCGGCAACCAGAGCGCCTTTCGCCTTTACTGGCTCACGGCAATCGTCTGCTGCGGCGGCCTTCTCTTCGGCTATGACTCGGGTGTGATTGGTATGTAGTCTCCTGAAGACTCACCGCACACCATGCTCATCATTCAATTCCAGGCGGAGTTCTCACCTTCGAATCCTTCCATCGCTCCTTTCGGTATACCGCCGCCGATGAGACACGAGTTAGCGCTATTGCAGTCGGCGTCCAGCAAGCCTCTGCGCTACTTGGCTGTCTGCTTATATGGCCTTTCACAAACCGTCTTGGCCGTCGCCCGGCCATGGCTGTCTGCTCCCTCATCTTCTGCACGGGGGTCATCTTCGAGCTGCTCGATACCCACTCGCTATCCGTCTTCTACGTGGGCCGCGTCATCTGCGGACTGGGGATCGGCGGCTCCGCAACCGTCATCCCCATCTATCTCTCGGAAATGAGTCCCACCGACAAGCGCGCCCGGCTCGGAAGCTGCTATCAGTTCGCCTTCACCATCGGCATTCTCGTCTCCTACTGGATCGACTATGGCATGCAATTCGCTCCCGCCAATGCCCTGCAATGGCAGATTCCATTCGCCGTGCAGCTGATCCCCGGCGCATTAATGGGGTTGGGGATGCTCACGCTCCGCGAAAGCGTGCGATGGCTCCTCTCCCACGACCACGACAAGAACGAGTCCAAAGCCTGGGACAGCCTAACCTGGATCCGCTCATCAAATGGACCACACGTGCGCGCCGAGTACCAACAAATGAAATCCAGCATCGAGCGTGACGCACACGCAACCGCCGACTTCTCCCCGAAAGAACTCCTCAGCAAGTCCAACAGCCACCGACTCGCTCTAGCCGTCTGCCTATTCATAGCCCAACAATCCATGGGGCCAACGGCGCTCGCCTACTTCGGTCCGCAATTCTTCGCCCTCCTCGTAGGCAACAACGCCCACCTGACCCTCCTCCTAACCGGCATCTTCGGCGGCCTAAAAGTGGTCGGCTGCCTCATCTTCATCGTATGGGTCGCCGACCGATTCGGCCGCCGACCACTACTCATCCTCGGCGCACTCGCCATGTCCATCTGCATGATAACCACCTCAGTGGTCGTAAAATCCACCAACGTCCCCACCCCCCACCCATCCACAAATAACCCCTCCAACACCACCCCCACCATGACCAACAGCGGCCTCCTCACCGTCTCCCTCATCTACCTCGCCATCGTCTTCTACAACCTCTCCTGGGGTCCCCTCCCCTGGCCCTGCACCGCCGAACTCTTCAACACCCGCATCCGCGAACCAGGCGTCGCCATCGGCGTCGCCGCCCAATGGCTCTCCAACTTCGTCTGGTCATTCTCGACCCCGTACGTCCTCGCCGGCGCTAAATGGGCCACTTTCTTGATCTTCGGGATCTTAGACGCCAGCTTCGCCGTCTTCGTCTGGTTCTTTCTCCCGGAGACACGCGGGAGATCTCTCGAAGAGATCGATGCGCTTTTCGGAGATGAGGAGGATAAACTTCATCATGATGATTCGCTCTCGTCTGCCCTGCTGGTCGGGGAACAGGAACAGGAACATGAGATAGACCGTGAATATGAACAGGATGGGATTGTTTCTGATGATGATGCGGGGGCGAAGACGAGTGAGGAGAGAGTGGAGGTTTAGTTATCTATCTTTCACTTCTATATATATATATATATCTATATATGTTCATGTGTGGATGGTTTAATCATAGAGTTAGATGGTAGAATATGGATTGATTATATTCTTACAAGTGTTGATACGAGATATATCAGCTGCGGTAGAGTATCTTATAGCAGAACGAAATATGATGATTGATAAATGAACGGAACTGAATACTACCTGTAGATTGATCTAGACTACTCCGATGGTTAAGTATGCATGAAACTAGTCTAATGCGGAAACTAGTCCCAAGTGGAGATAGAACCATCGATCTACTGTACATGGTCTGCCAGTCATGTGAGAGACCATTTATATACTACTACTGCTGCTACTCTATATGACTATACGGTGTTTAGTAACTAGAGAATCTCAGAGTAAGCTAAATATTGATTATGATTAGCTACCAGGAACCCACACAGCAACTAGCGTACATTCGTATCATCGTAGCAATTCGTGTTCCTTTGCCCAACCACTTCCCAAAAAGAAAACGCCCCCTCCGGCAAGTTGGTTTCGAAACCATACAGCAAACCTACCTAACTATAAAATCGCCACAGTCGCCAGCTACCTGAGCGAGAATAACAAGAATATTACCTTGAACAGTAATCACAAAGTCCCGCCCAATCCACGTGCTTTTTTGTTGGGGGAGTTAGCAAGAAGAAAAAAACGCCGTCATGCAGTCGCCAGTCATGTCAGCCATCGAGGGCTCATGATAAAACACAGAATAAGACGACACCAGCCGCCATTGAGCCCTGAGATGGTGTTGAACAATGTATAGAGAATGATGGATATAGAAGATGGTTCTAGACATCGAGCAAATCCTCGAAACCGTCATTGTTGGGAGTCGAGAAGGAGAAGGACGCGTCACTCGCGAGGGTCTGCTCTGAGTCTCGGCGAGGAGTGGGTTCTAGGGAGCCCATCTTTGAGGGAATCTGAATGGGGCTATCAAAGCCAAAGGAGAGGTCCTGCGAGCGGGTCGTCCTACTCGAGCTCGACGGGGTCAGAGCATTCAGGTCCGTTTTCAAATCGGACGCCCCGAGTGAGTCCTGCTGGGTAATGTTCTTCACCATGGTGCTGAGGTGCAATTGAATAGCCTCATCATTGCACTGGGCATGCTCGAGTAAGTAATTTTTGAACATGAGGATCTCGCTGCGTAGGGCGTCAATTTGACGGGTCAGGAAATCCTTCCTGTTGGAGAGACTCTTGAATAGCTCGCGGAGATCCTCCGTCTGCCTCTTCTTCTTCTGGCGACACTTGCTCGCTGCCAGCCGATTGCGCTCCAGGAATTTCTCACGCTTCGCTTTCTCGCTCAGCTTGTCATCGGCATCGGGGGAAGACGAGTTGTGTGTGCCATTAGTCTTGCGACGCCTGGGCGCTGGTTGACGCACGTCCGAAGCAGCCGATTGACTGAAGCTTGCACGGGGAGTTGGGTTGGAATAGACAGCAGCCCCGTCGTACGACTGGAGATGAGACAAGGAATAGAATTGGTCGACCGAATTGAGTTTCTTGTCGTCATATGGAGGGGGCGTGGGTTGACCGTTGCGGACATGCGAGTTCTTCAGGCCTCGCTCAAAACCCGGATTGGTGAAAACCTGCGGGTCATGTTTCGCCGACCAGCTCGGTAGCGAAGGAGAAACTGGGCTGAAACCGAAGAGAGTCTGATCGTTCCCGGCTGGGTAAGACATGGAAAGGATGTCGGTCGCCATGTAGGAATTAGAGACGGTGAAGTGAGAAGGAGCCGCGCTAACGGCACCAGGCATAACCGCTTCGTTGGACACGACGGCCTCGCCAGGAACAACAGGCTGGCCGAAAGAGGCCTGAGTCGCCATGTTGAGAGAGTGAGCCTGATCTAGACTAACCAGGAGGGCAGGGCAGAGCCGCCTGAGCAGATTGTAGAGAAGATCGAAATTGATATTAGGAGGAGAGGGAGAGATAGAGAGAACTAGCTATTGAAAGGTAGAGGAGTATGGTTGTGGCGACGGACGGGCAGGCGAATAGAAGGTATTTAAAGCTCCGGCGCGCGATGCCAGAGAAGACCGGAAGCAGTGAGCAGAGCGGCTTAAAGGCACAGTCTGGCACCTGGAACAGAGGTCCTGGGATCTTGTCGAGCCCAGGAGCAAACCAGTGTGACCGAGGGGAAGATGACCACGGCAGGTACGAGTGATGGTAGGCAGCTACCACGGTTGCGAGGGGCGGGAGAGAAAGCAACAAAGGATGAACAATGCACTGACAAGTCAAGAACAAGCGGGAAGGTAAAAAGCTGGAGAGCTCCAACCGGTTCAGAAGGAAGGTTGGCCAGGAGAATATATCCCGACAGGATCAAAGTGGGGGTATGAGTTGTTGGAGAGAGAAAGAGAGAGAGAGAGAGACCGGGTGTGTTGTGTGTCCAGAACGGGGGCTGGCAGTAGGGGTCCTTCTGGAGCCAGCAGCGGAACCTGGACCAGGAAAATCAGGGAACCGGGCGAGACCAGAGTGGAGCTGGAAGAGAGCTTTCGTCAGGCAATGAATCTGCAGGAGATCCAGAATCAGAAATGGGGGGGGGGGGTGTCAAGGGCAGAGGAGGGGTTAAGGTGGGAATGTAACGGAGAGGTCCACGGAACGGAAGAGCCGGCAGAGTTAAAAGAGAGGGTGAGTGAGAGGAAGTGAGGGAGAGGGACAGAGAGGAAGGAAAGCGATAGGAGAGGAAGAGTGAGAGGGAAAAGGAAAGAGAGAGGGAGAGAGGGAGAGAGTACCACGGAAAGAAAGAGAAGGAGGGGAAATCCGGATCGAAGTCAATGTGGGAGAGTGATACGAGGGGAGGACAAGGCTAGGGTTGGGAGACAAGAAAGAAGATGAAACGAGTTGAGGAGATGACAAGCAGAGGAAAGGATGAGGATTGGATGGAAGAGAAGAGAGAGACGAGGACTTTCTTACTCACCAACAGGAATCTCCCAAGTGGTTGCGCAAGTGGCAGGGAATTGGGATGTTGTGTGTGTGGATGATGAGGTCGGGGAGGATAGAGTAGAGAATATCAAGAAGTAGTAGTAGTTGTTGGTGTTGTTTGTACCTTGTAGTAGTTGATGGTGGTAGAAGGAACCAACAACACACAAACCTTTGGATGGGAAAAGTCAAGTGAGCCGTGAGCAATAAACAGTGATGTATTGAGAGGGGAGGAGAAACAGATGACAGACTATGAAGCTTCAACTCCCCGAAGCAGCTGGGAGAGAGTTATGATTATTATGGCTTGATGATTGGGTCAGTCGCAGTTCCGGCGTCGGGAAGCCAAGAGAGGGCATCCACTGGACGAACTAGACCTGGCCAGAACCGGCAAGGTTGACATCATTATTGGAACAAGAGATCTGGAGACTTCTCCGGTCTCCACGATGAGGGAGAGAGAGAGAGAGCATGCGAGAAAGAACGAGAAAATAAGGAAGGAAAAAGCTGCGACGATCAGGGGCAGGACAAGATCCCTCATTCAGCCGAAGCTGCACGATTACGCACTTGGTGGGCATGACAGATGCCAGCCATGCCAGCCATGCCAGCTGGACTTGCAAATGTACTTTGCATCTAGAATCAATGCTAGTAGTAATACTATCTAGTACCTGTCGAGTAAGTAGGGTTCCCTTCAAGAGCTCTGGTACTAGTTTACTAGAATGTTTTCAACTAAAGGGGAACTAGTGGCACAGCTACCTTAGTCTCTTTCTATACCCCAGATAAACTTGGAACACCATCAAAGATAGCCCATCCCAAGTATGTACTGACTGAGATAACTCCAAACAACCAACAACTACCAGATCAGCCCACATCATCTGTGCTTCTCCGCCGACAGTTTTCCGAATCCGAGAACCTTAAAAGAAGGAAAATAACCAAAGGGTGTTGCTGTCTGATTTGATCATCCTCCTCAAACGTCATCCATTCATGGCATGGGAGGGCAAAACAACCCACTCACCCTAACCCTGGACCTTAAGAAACGAACGGGGGTTCCGTCTTCCCCGTCCGGTTCCACCAGCAAATGATTTCCTACACAGCCCAGGAGGAAAATCTACTACTCATAATTGAAATGGACGGGAACTCACTCAACTAAGTAAATATTATATTTTTCTTCAATGAGTCATTCAGTTACTTTCGGACTTGATTTATTTCCCTCATCCATGACAGACCCGACAAGAGGGAAAGAAAAGAAAAAGAAAAAACGAGGGTGGATTGTCCCGGTTTCAGGGAAAGCCAAGTAGTGCCGTTCCTCATGCTGATTGGCGGTTTGAAGTTCCCGACGGGCGGGCGTAGTTGGCATTTCTCTTCTTCCCCCATCAAACTTTGTTGGCGGATTCCCCAAATGCAGCAAGTAGTGGTTAAGTACTTACAAGTAGCATGGAATATAAAGAATTGGTCTCGATTTCCGGTTTTCCTCCCGGTTCCTTGATCGGAGAGAGAGCCACTTATCCACATACCATACTTAATAGTTGATATATCTATATGCTAGAGTACATAACATAGCAGCAGTATTCTGTACTATGTAGACAAGTAGTTCAAGTTGGAAAGGATCCACATGAGCTGTTTCTCCCCGGGTAAGTTGTGAACTAATATTCTAGTACTGACAGTACTTCCCTGCCAGCTGGCATGATTCAAGTCCCATGAAAATCAATTCACTCTTCTCATCACGCTGCATCAGATAAATTATCCTAAGTATTTACTATGTACCCTTTTCCCTCTCGACCTACGGATCCCCCTTCCAGGGCTAGCCAGAACTATTCAACCCAACGGCCCTCTCAACAATAAAGATTATCAAATAAATCAAATGACAAGATGCCAAGTTGTTAGTTCGACAAATTAACAATAAAAAAAATAACAAAATAAATACCCTTCTAGAAATACAACCACTAATCCACTCAATAAGGATTGAAACTGGTATGGACGCGTAACCAACTCCCGAATCATGATATATTCCTTGAAAATACACTGCGTACATGCATTGCACACAATTAACCGAGATACTACATACATACATGTTTATCTACGTAGTAAGTAGTAGTAGTACTTTGATGATCAAGTCACAAATAAAGTACTTCCTCCGTTAAGTACTTCAGTCTAAGTAACTTAGTAAGTTATGTCCCCACGGCCCGGCTTTTCCCTCCAACGAACCACGATCCACCGATCGACGAGCTTCAGCTATTAGTTCTAACCAACCAGCCTTCATAGCTCATACAATGTAGATAGTATTATCCCAACCACCTCACTCCACATCATCTACTACTACTACTACTACTACTACTACTACTACTACTACTACTACTACTACTACCACTACTACCACTACTACCACTACCACACAGTAAATGCTCACGTTCCTAATCAAATCCAAGAAAACTACTTACCAAAAGATCAACAACCATCCCATCACCATCCTACCTACTAAGTAAGTTCAATTGTAATATAATACACTTCCCGCCTTTCCCCCCAACATCCATCCCTATCCTATCAATCAATTATGTATTGCGCATTCAATTCTCATCCGCCCTTTCTCTCAACCCCGGAATGGACAACTCGAACCACTGGTTCTAGATTCAGCAATTGACGACCTTTTCCGCCTTCCCTATTAATTCTGATTCAATCATTCATCCGTTCATTTTATCCATCCCGTTCCAGTCTTTCACTTCTCTAGTATGACTGAGTGAGTGATTTAGTTAACGACTATCTTCTGGTACGGATCATGTCGCCGGCTTGTAGACCCGCTCGACCGCTTCGCTTTCTATGTTCCAAGGAATTAATTAGTTCTGGATACATTCTTGGTGGGGTGGGCTATGCTAGACTTACCTTCACCTACCGTGTACCTACTAAGTAGACTAGGCTAACAGTCTATCTGCCTACTGCCTGGTGTTTGCCTGTTTCATGTTCTGGTTCAGGTCAGGGTCGGGGGATATTTTGCTTTCATTGTTTGTTTGATTTTTTCTTTCTTTGCTGCTGCTGATATCCTGTTTTGCCCCACTTTCTTTTTTGGGGCGTGAGATATAGAGATATACGAATTAAGTACAAGGATATACCTATCACTACGAACTTTTACTCTAAAATTTTGGGATGTGTAGTATACTCATTATTACTACTCCATACATACTACAGAGTATACTAAGTACTGCACACTCGATGCATCCGGTAAAAGGTCAGTCCTCTTACGGCCACGACATCCAGTCCCCGCCAATCATCCCCCATTCGGAGGCTTATGCACTGCTAACAGGGATCCTTTCAGGTTCCTGCCGCCCCGTCTAAACGGTCGCCATGCTGCTTCATGATTGCTCCAATCCTCCCGTCGGGGCCCAGCAATCACATCTCAATTCTTGCTATCGCCGACCCTACATGGGCTCCGCTCTCTCCACTCTTCCTGCTCCCAGAACCGGATGCTGCCTCGGGCTCCGCTGGGCCTGTGCTCCATTGCCCCCGTCGTACTATCTATCATCCACCTCCTTTCCTGCTTTCCTTCCCCCCCTCCCCCCTCTTCTCTTCTTCTCTTTTCCTTGCTATTCCCGATTCCTCTTCAAACTCTACACAAAGTACTCTCGCATACACCAGGATACACCACCATGCTGGTTCATCTTGGCCTCATCCTCACACCTCCGCCGACCCGCTAAACGTTCGCGAGAATCCATGGTGATGCGCAATGGCCCCCCGATGCTCCCAGATCCGCAATTGTCGACTCACCCCTCGCCAATTCCCGATCAGCATCGCTGCAACCCGCTGGCTTTCAATCTCGCGCTGAATGGCCCGGAATGCATCCTCAGGATTCTCCTCCCCCTCGCCTTCCGTCAGTAGTGGCGCCAGCACTCCACTCAGTCGGTCTAGGTTCAGCAGCCCCGACCCAATACTGGCCCGGCAGACGCTGCCCCGAAAGCCCTGGCGTTCCAGCTCCATCAGCCGCTGCGTCTCATGCAGCAAGAGCGCGCTGAGTCCAAACACCCCACAGATCAGGTTCAGCTGCATCGAGTCGCTGAGCGCCAGAATCGCCAGACTCATCGCCTTGACCTTGACGTAACCCCGAGGTGAAACCCCCCCGAGGCAGCTTCTTCGCCGCTCCACTGGCTCGCTCGTAAGGTGGCCCTGACAAATCTGGACCAGCACTCGATAAAGCCGGCCCGACCCTAGAATCCCCCCTGGGAGCCCGGACAGAAGAGCCTTGAACGCCCATGCCACGCTCAACACTTGAATGGCGTCGCCACTATCCCCATCCCGGTTCAGAGGGTCCACCACATCCGCCGGTATCGTGCCACTCGCAACCGTCATCTGGATCTTGTCTTGCTGCTTTTCCACCGAGTGCACCTGATTGGCGTAGTAGTCGTACGTCCGTGCCGCTAGTTTCGGATCCCCGGCGTCGACAAAGACGTTTCGTACAGTAGGAGCTGTAAATGACGTCAATAAACCAATAGCCTGCGACGGATAGAGTATCCTAGTGGAACATGGTGGATTCCTACCAAAGCATCCCAGATAGGTGATAATCGCCACAAAGCATACGGGTAGCTTCAATTTCGTAGGCGCAAAGTCGGCCGGAAGAGTGAGCAGATTGTAGCCCCCCAGTCGAGCCAGGTCTTCCAGGGGTTTGCCCTTCAATGAAGTCATATCGGCCGATCGGCGCGAAAGGCTGGCGAACGTCCTCATCCGACGCAAGGTTCTTTTGCGGGGTGCGTCTGACGATCCAAGCTGGAGGGTCGACCGCATGGTTCGTATGCGTCCATAGAACTTATCCCGACGTCTGGGAGGATCGTCACCGGTGGCTGTATGGGATAGACGACTATCAGGAGATCGTTCAGCTACTATGTCGTCAGAAACTGGGATGTCTGGTATATCACCTGTCGATCTCTGGCTCTGGGGCACACAAACCTGACACCTGACCCCATTCAGCACCCCCGTGAGCACCATGCGTGTCGTCGACCTCCAGCGGCTCAAGACGCAATCTACCGGCCAGCTCATTGAACGCTATAACAGCCGCGTGGCGATCCCCTTGTTCCAATGCGTAACTGTCGTCAAGCGAGGCGGCAAAGTCCGAACTCTGCCTGGATGAGCCCCGTGACCTGTAGGAGCGGGTCTGCCTGAAGGGATTCCCTGGCTTTTCTGGAGTCCGATTGCGGCATGTCGACAAGACACTCGCACTACTGCGCTCTGAACTATGTTGTCTGCTGGAGTACGAAGTAGCCCCCTTCAGATCTTCGAAATTGACACTGGACTGTGTTGTAGAATGAGACGCTTCTTGGATATCACTATAGGGATCATGGTAAAGACAATCCTGATCAACCAAGGCAATAGGCATGGATTTGTGCTTCGACGGATCATGGCAGACAGTCACACTAGTTAGATCTGAGCTGAGCGAGTACACCGTCTTGTCACTGACCTTTCTATCGGCATCTCCATTCAAAAGGTCGCTGGACTGAGTCACCTGAAGCCCGACGGACTGCCGATTCTCTTCATGGCCAGTAGCCGTAGAATGATTCTCATTACATCCCTCTTCCACCACTATAATGGGCTTTGCAGACAGACCAGACGACCCTGATTCGAGTCGAAGATGCTGCGACTTGCGTGAGCGAAACAGCGTCTTGAACCCATTCAGTTTGGAACCTTTGTCTCCTGAGCTTATCTCCAAGGCGTGTCTCTTTGGGGCTGCCACATCCTTTGGCAATAAAATTGTATTCCTCCTACTATCGTGGTGCTTTGCTATGTCTCTTGACCCGAGAGAGGCAGCTAGCCCGGCGTTCACCGACGAAAAGGGCACAGAAAGTGATAGCCTTTGGTCCATGGATCGTTTCAAGCTGTCTCTGGTACTTTCCAAGGTATCCATTGCTGCACTAGACGCTGCGCAAGTGGTTAGGTATGCTAGAGACGGAAGATGCAACAATCGTTATAGAGGGGAGTGCTCGGTGTGGCATGGCCTGGGAGTATGTTATGTCAATGTCAGGATCGTTCTTTCCTCTTTTGTCCAGTGATACTAAGAACTGGCGAAAAAGGCTTCATTCACCAGGCAGACTTAGCGAATGGCCGGATTGACCGGGCTGTCCGGAACATGAGTCCATACACGTGAATGTAATTCACGCAGCTTGAACAGGGAATATACAACGCTAAAGATTGAGAAACAAAGCTTTGCCGTTCAATAACAAAAGTCCATGGTTGCTTGCTATTACAACTGCAACCGCCACGCTCACAAGTAACAATCAACTTCTCACGCTGAGCGGGCTATTTCTACAACTGAAGTTCAATGACAATGTCTAGATGTATTGTGTACACGAGTGCCTTTGTAACCGGGATATAGACCGTTGCGCCATAAAGTACCGTCTACTTTTGCATTTCAAACAAGACGGACAAAAGCCCAAGTGCTCAAATACCAAGAAGCAATATAAGGGGGTAGAACCGTATAATCAAGTCAATAACGTGCGAGTGGGCTACCGTTGCCAACCAAGGAGGCCCGGGAACCGACACTAGCACGCAAAAACGCCTTTCCATGCAAGTTGTAAGTATGCGTAGCAGCGCGACAAGGCGCAAATACATTGTTCATGATGACTCGTCATTTTCACCCTCCAAAAGGATGTACTGGAGAATATCACTCAAGGTCAGGACACCCTTTAGCCGGAAGTTGTCGTCCACCACAACCAGGCGGTGTACACGGGATTTGCGAATCGTGTCGAAAATGGTATCCAGACCATCGTTCAGGGAGCATGTATAGATACCGGGGAAGTCCTGGAGTAATGAGTCAAATGTACTAGGAAACTCTTGTGTGATAGATCCAACATACCGGAGATCGCTTCTTTAATGCCTCGCCCACCGTTAAACTCAAATCATCATAGACACCTCCTTTGATCAGCGTTATCACGTCGACAGCCTCAAAGACGTTGTACACAACACCTGCGAAAATCACGCAATCAGTACACATTCATGCGCGCTCCAACGTAGTATCGCCTACCTTCAGTATTGATAATGGGGACACTTGATATGCTCCGTGAGACGAGAATGTGAATCACGTCAATGACAGGTGTATCCATCGATGCGACTGCTATATTGTGATACGAGCCCAGCAAGATCTCACCAAGGGGTTTCCGTAACTTCTGCGTGTCGTTGACGTTGACGGCGACGAACTTCAAGATGCGGTACTGGGTGAGAACACTCAGAACGAGAGCTCGATCGGTCTGACTGTCAAAAGTAACCAAAGGAATCCTCCTGGCGCGAGACTCGAGCATGCGCCGACAGGCCTCGTAGAGCGGCCGCTCTGGGTCAATAGATATCGTTTCGGGAGGCGCCACATGGAGCGCCTTTTCGACCTCTAGAATGGAATGTCAGCTTGTGTGTCCCCTCTGAAAAAGCGCCAGACGCACCTCGTAGACTATCCAAGCGGAATTGATCGATCTGATTCAGAGCCTCGGGGTTCTGATAGTAGTACTGAATAACATTGATGTAGTCGGATGTGGTGAGAAGACCAGCAAAGGTCGAGGATGTAGAGTCCCATAACGGAGCCGAAACGATACCTATATTGTGCATCCTTTCCAGTCAGCGAGATTGCATTCGCGGTGCGCATAGCCCGCGGAGCCGCGGGGAGCGGGTGGGAGACATGCCGTTCTGTATGAGGATATTCAAGCTCTCCTTGACGGACAGCGACGTATCGAACATGATAAGTCGAAAACTGAGTGGAAGGACATCATAGCTGGTACGGACTTTGAGGAAGTTGCGAATGGCACGCTACAAGGATTAAGAGAGACCAGAATCTGATTAGTCAATCCGTTTAATTCCCATGTGGAAACAATTACGAGCAAGCAGTTGGTAGCCAGAAGGGTCATGGCACATTGGCATTGAGCGCAAGCATGACAGACCCGGAACCATGGCAAACAAAGAGATATAACAGGTTTATGTACGAAGCAGCGCGGACACCAAGGAGGGGTAAGGCGCGTTGGACATGAGCGGGGCAAACAGGAAGATTTGAGGGGAAAAAGCAAGCAACGGGGAGAAGAAAGGAAGAGAAAAGCAAAGCAACTCACTAGGGCCTGACGCTCTTCCCGATCGATCGCCCTTTCGGGCTGAGCGGGGGACATTGGGTGTGATAGACCTCGCGGCCGGAGAAAGAAGGCGGGATACACGAATCCTCCCTCGTGACCGCGGATAGGACGACGGTCTGGAACAGGAGAGGGAATGGGCGAGGGATAGGAACCGGTGGAGGAAGGCGGGCGAGGGTAAGGCTGAGGTGGAGTGGACCGAGGAGAGGCAGTAGCAGGAGCAGCAGCAGGAGCAGCAGCAGCAGCCGTGCTAGTCGTCAGCGCAGTGATGGTGGAGGTGGTCGAGGTGGTCGTTGCAGTGGTAGTAGTAGTGGTAGTTGTGGTAGTGGTGGTGGTGGTGGAGGTGTCGTCGGTGATTGAAAGCGGCCGCCCGGAAGTGCTGCTCATTCTGCCCGTGGGGACTACGGGCACCCGCTGGGGAGCTTCCTCCATCTTGATTGCCCAGTGCCGCTACTGTCGTAGGACCGCAAAACACATCCAGACATCCAGAATGGACGAGACAAAAAAGTTGACTGTGGGTGGAAATGATCTCCCAGACCTGTAGGATTAATAGGCTCAAGGCTTGATGCAGTTGACAGGGGTTATAACCTGCCGGTGCCGCTGGGATAATATGATTAGTATTCCTAGTGATATGGATAGGCGGGGAGGAAGAGGATCAGTATGGGATGTTTTAAAAAGAAAAGGAGACTGTCTAGGATCATCTGAGAAGACAGCGCGCGCGACGAATCATGCGCAGGATGCTTAGGATGATGCATCACATCTCCTGATTAATTAATCTGCCTACTGTACTATCTTAGTTAATTAAGACCCCAGTCGCCTGGATAGTTGCAGTTGAGAGAGTGCACCAGGAACGAGGGGCATCCAAGACGGGCATTGAGGTGTCAAATTTCCGAACAGACATTCTGACAGGCTGGAAGATGTGCAGTGTGTCATGTTCAGATTATGTTTATGTTTACTACATGCCGCAGCATTCCATTTCCAGCATATGTATTGCTGCAGCTTCGTTGAGAACTTGAGTGGTGGGAAGTGGTGGGATATATGCCTGAGGCAGACATGCCCCGCCATCCCCACACGTGACAGGCCACTGCGGAGAAAGCTTCGAGTCGCTTGCTTGACTAGCTCCGGTCTCTATTTACGCCGACACCAATGCCTTCTTAGATATTTATACGCGACAGGATGATAACAAGCAAAGGTTGCTGAAATGTTTTGGACCATGTGTCTACTTATACCACAAGTCTAACCGAGAGCTCGAAAAACGATGCCAAAGAATTATAAAGGCGTATCTATGCTTTATGCCACAGCCATGCAATCGCAAACGCTCGAAGAACAATAAAAGACAATTTTACCCGGAAGTCGCACAAGATGGGAAGTTTTATGCTGCAGGCTGCGCTCCACCATTCGCTCCCTCCGTCTGAGAGAGACTCGGGCTGGTGCCCGTCTTCAGATAGTTCTCAATCTCACCAACACGTTTGCCGCCCTGGATCCACCGCTCCTTGTATGCTGCTCGGCGCTGGTCGGCAAGTTTGTTGAGCGTCGGCCAGTAGATCGAATGGTCGTACCGGAACTCGACCTCACCACCCATGGACTTCATCAACTGGCCTGGAGGCACGTGCTGACCCAGGTCCTCGTTGAATTTTAGCTTTTGGCGAGTCAATGGGTCGATGAACGGCGTGATGATCTTGAAGAAA
This sequence comes from Aspergillus costaricaensis CBS 115574, assembly GCF_003184835.1. NCBI lineage: Eukaryota > Fungi > Ascomycota > Eurotiomycetes > Eurotiales > Aspergillaceae > Aspergillus > Aspergillus costaricensis. The sequence goes on from NW_020291815.1 coordinate 49,793, forward strand.
CCAAGGATCATGAAAGGCACTGAATGCGGTCAGAGACTATCGTTTGCATGATATAGGGATAACTCACTGTTAATTACAAGGGCGCGGCCCATTCTCTCTGGGTAGTGGTTCTGCAGAAAGTTGAGGGTCTGCTTGGCTTGGCCGATACTCGCGTTCTGACCCGACTTCGTCTCCTTGTAGTTGACGATCAGTGCCAGCGTCTCCTGGTCCGGGCCCATGAGGTCAATAACGCGCTCAAGCATAAAGACCAAGTGCTGGATCTGGCGGTCGCTCGTTTCCGTGTTCTGGTTTGATGGCAGCAGGTACAGGCATGGGCGCCCGTGAATGTCATATCCCAGAATGACCTGCTTGCCCGTCTCATTCTCAACGGAGATGTATTCGGCTGTGAGCTTTTCAACGCCGTACTCGCGGCGCCAGGTGAGCGTGCGCTGGAGGCGCGCAATTGCCTCGGAGACATTCCATTTGGTTGCGCGCAGGTACCGCAACAGGCACTCGCGGGTCAGGAACATGCGCTCATCGTCGGTAATAGGGGCGGTAGGAGAATTTTTAGCGGACGTTGTCGGAACCGTGGTCCATTCTGAGACAGCCTTCAGGACATCCTTGTATTTTGCTTGCTGATCGGAGGTGAGCTCGGCCGGGGGTGTCGGCTTGGCCGATTCAAGGGGGCGGGGAAAGGGCTTCTGGATGAGACCGTCGGCGGCGGACAATGGCAATTGAGATTCGAACTCCTCGATTTTCTTGGCTAAAGCGGTGGATTCTGCGGGTTTAGTGGTAGACTCAGGGGTAGCTGCGATCTCAGCAGGACTTGAAGGTGACGGGTCAGAAGGGGTGGTCTGTGAGGCATCGACAGCAGGAATATTGTCGGCGGGCGAAGCGGCCGGGGGATTCGAGGGAGCGCTCATGATGAAGAGCTTGCTTGGATCTGTTGAATCTAGTGTAGATGATTGTAGTGTAAGCGTCCGCCTTGTCTGAGGGCACCAACTTTATAAATCGCAAGACATCAGCGAATATAATAAAGGGGGAGAACGGCAAGCAGCTTCCCGGGTGTCCTTTTTCACGGCGTAAGATTGAGCAGGGCGGAGTGTTGATCGGCAGGCCCACCGATCGTCAGCTGCAAACCTCCGCTGGATTAATCAATTGCAGTCAAAGAATACGTGGTTCCGCGGGTCGTGCTGCGGTCTCATTTCGGCAGGCGGTCACACCAACCAATTTGCGCGTCTCACGCGTCGCGCGTCATTGCAGTTCCGATAGTGAGCCATATTGGATACGAAGTACTACCCAAACTCGTCAATAATTCAGGGTTCCAGTCAACATGGAGGATTCTGTCGCAGAGCTCAATGAGCTCTTTGCTGCCGCTGCTCCAGATGGTCTACCCAAGGATGTTCTCACCGAGTTGCAGTCAATCCTGCGCATCCACTCCATCTCCGCGCAGGAGCTCTTTTACAAATGGGAGTCTTACTGTCTGAAGATGGGCCCGGACGAGTTGAAGATGGACTTGGGTACCGTGCGACTGTTCAAGAAAGATGTGCAGGATACGTTGGAGCGAGAAGCCCGCGGCAAAGCAGGCCGACAGATGGAGAGGAAACCAGCAGTGCCGGCCACCCCGCGCGCTGCTACGTCAGATGTTTTTGGCATGTATGTTGAGTATCAATGATTTGATGGACAAATCTAACAAGTCAGGCTGGACGGATTAACACCAGGTGCTTCTGGTCGGAGCAATGCCGGTTCAGCGAAGCGGAAATCCGACTTTGCTTCGCCATCAATCTCTAAGATCGGGAGAACCGAACACAATGGATCTCCGATGAGTACCAGTGTGAAACAGACAAACGGTGATGGGTTACAGTACGTGCGCGAATCACCGTAAAGGTCCGCAACTGACGAAGCAGATCCATTCCCTTTTCCCAGCGCCAAAATGCAGGCGAAACCATCGAAACCATCAACCCCCATCTCCCACAAGCAGAGGCCCCTATCGCGCCATACTCCGAAGCCCGCATACGACCGACGGCGAACACAGACCTGAAGAAGTTCGGATACAAGCCTATGGCCATGAGACTGGCCGAGGCATCGGAAATCCTGGACGACCGCATCGACGAATTCATGGCATTGTTTGAGAAACAGTACGGCAGTGACGAGATCACATTCGGCAGCGCTGCCACGCAGAGCACCAGCGAGATCGTGGCCGTCGGCCGCATCGCATCCGACAGTATGGAAGGAAAACTCAACACCGCGTCACTCGTGCTCGAGACGTCCAGACGTACAGGAGCAGGCATCCGTGTTCCACTGAAACTCGAATCCGTGCCATCTGCCAACTTCTTCCCGGGCCAGATCGTGGCGCTGCGCGGCATTAATGCGTCCGGCAACTACTTCTCCGTCAAAGAGGTCCTCCCCACACCCCTTCTCCCACCGGCCGCATCGTCAGTCGTCAACCTCGAAACCATCAACCAGAGACTCGAAGACGCTGGCCCAGCGCCCTTGAACGTTCTCGTCGCTGCCGGCCCGTACACAGCAGACGACAACCTCGACTACGAGCCACTGAAAGAGATCTGCCGCAAGGCAGCAGACAGCTATGCGGACGGTCTTGTCCTGCTGGGGCCATTCCTAGACATCGAGCATCCCCTGCTGGCCTCGGGGGATTTCGACCTGCCCGAGATCAACGGCGTAGACCCGGACACGGTGACGCTGACTACAGTATTCCGGCACTGCATCTCAGCGCCGCTACAGCGACTCGTGGCAGCCGTGCCCAGCATCACGATCGTGCTGGTGCCGTCCGTCCGCGACGCAGTCAGCAAGCACGTCTCCTGGCCACAGGAGCAGCTACCCAAGAAGGAGCTGGGCCTGCCGAAGCAGGTTCGCATGGTGTCGAACCCGGTGACGCTGTCACTGAACGAGACAGTCATTGGGATGTGCTCGCACGACGTGCTGTACGAGCTGCGCCGCGAGGAGGTACTCCACGGCAAACCAACGGAGGGGAACCTCCTGACAAGACTGCCCAAGTACATGATCGAGCAGCGACACTTCCAGCCGATGTTCCCGACATCGAGCAGAGACATGCTGCCACGAGCGGGAACCGGCCTTGCAACGGGGGGAATGGTCGATGTGAGCTATTCGAAGCTGGGCGAGTGGTGGAATGTGCGGCCGGACGTGTTGATAACGCCGAGCATGCTGCCGCCGTTTGTTAAGGTCAGCCCCCACACCCAGTATTTTGTTTAATCTATGATAATGCTAACAACCAGACAGGTAGTGGACAGCGTAACAGTGATCAACCCCGGCACGCTCTCCAAACGCCGCGGCGCAGGTACATACGCACAGATGGCGATTCAGCCACGACGGATAGAAGACGACGAGAGGGAGCAGAAGCAGGTCAGCCATAAATTGTATGAACGGGCCCGGGTAGACATAATACGGATATAGCGCAGCGCAGCATAGCAACAGCAGCAGCAGTAGTATACATGATAATGATGATTCCACGAAGACTCCTCCATGCCCTTACCCATACCATACCCATACCATACCCATGCCCATAAAAAACACAACAAACGCAGGGTATAATAGCGTAGCCTAGCCATAACAATAACCATAACACCACCATCCCTCTCCCTCCCCATCCCCATTCCCAACTCCCCCCACATCCCCAACCAACAAAACAATGAAATAGAAAAAAATCACCTCAAACAAACCACCCTCCTCCTCCCCCCCATCAACCTCCCCTCCCCCCTAACCCTCACCTTCCCAGCAGCCCCAGCCTCAGCACTACCCCCCGACCCCCCCATCCCACTAACCAACCCCTCGAGTCCCAAATCCCTCCACGCCCCCTCCCCCCTGCGGCCCTGCAACGCCATAGCCCTCGCAATCCCAAACGCGGCGTGTTGATCCGGAACCACATCGTCTTCGTCCTCCGGGTTGGGGGGCTGATACTGCGGCGGGATGTAGATGTCTTCGATGGGGAGGAAGGAGGGCGTGAGGGTCGGGGAGGTGCCGGTGCCGCCGCCGCCGGTGGCTGCTGCTGCCGCTGTTGTTGTTGCGAAGGCTTGGGTTGCGGTGGATGATGTGTAGGGGGAGGAAGAGGAAGAGGTGGTGTGGTGGTGTGGACGCGTGAAGTCTTCGAAGTAATCTGCTAGTCGGGGGTGGTGCATGTGGAGGTGGGTGGGGGTGGAGTCTTTGCTCTATAGGTTATAATATTCGTATGGGTTAGTTGGTGGTTTGGATGGTTGGGGGGTTTTGGGGGGATTGGGATGGGGAGTGGTGGTGGTGAGGGGACAAATTGGGATGGGATGAAGGGAGGAGGGTATTGGGGAGGGGTGTACCATTTTGGAGGGAGGATGTGGCTTGGAGTTGGAGTGATGTGAAGGTCAGTTGAGTGTGTAGCTGGTGTTTGGTGTATGGTTGATGTTGTTATTGTGGATTGGGGTGGTAGTTGGTAGTAGGTGGTTGTCAGTTGTGTTTGAGAAGTGGTTGCGATAAGCATTTACGGGATTGAATCAGGATCACCGCTTTCATTCCCAACTACGAATCATATCCACTCACAAGTAAACCACATTGCATCCATTATCTACCTAATAACTAAACCCTACATATTCGTACTCATCCGATGCACTATAGGTACTGCACTCGGCGGCAAACTGCCCATCTCCGTCACCACCATATCCACATACTCCGCCGGCGTCACATCATACATGATATTCAGCAGCTGCAGATTCGCCGACTCCTTCCAGTCCTCCAGCGGCGACGACTTGCTCTGTGCCGCCGTGCTCGTCTCCACCGGCGCGCTGCTAGCTTTGCCGCCCTTCTTGGGCTCTACGGCGGGCTGCGCCGCGGGATCCGGCAACCCGGTAAGCTGCTGCACCGGCTCGACCGTCACCAGCTCGTCGGCGTCTGCAATCTCGTTCACGACGATACTGTCCAGCGCGACGCGGTCCGTGAACTTGACTGTTTCGCAGCATACGATGACGGGAACTTCGACGCCGCCGGCGCGCTCCTTGGCCGACATAGCGACCAGTGCGGTACCGACGCGCGAGTACAGGCGACCATTACTGGTCATGGCGTGGGCGCCCAGGAAAACCTTGGTAGCGTCTTTGATGGCGTGGCTGATGCCGTTCATGAGGGAGTATTGCACGTCCAGACCGGCGTTGGCGAGCGTGCGCGCCAGGTTCTTACCCTCGAACAGTGGCCGCGAGTCGATGATGGAGACGCGGAATTGCTTGCCCTCCTTGTGTGCCGCCAACAGCGTCTGCTTCACGATCGAGCTGCCTGCAAATGTCACGATCACGTCTCCATCCTGAATCTTCTGTGCTGCGCTGCCGGCGATGACCTGGTCGGCGACGGTGATCTTCTCGCGGATGAAGCTGTCGATGAAATCGCACAGCGAGGCCTTGGCGGTAGCTTCGGGGACGGAGGGATCGATGGAGGAGATGGCGAGCTTGAGGGCGCGGATAGCGTTACCCTGACTGATAGACAAGGGACGACACGTGGAGAGGTAGGTAATCTGGTGAGAGAGGTGGGTAGTCAAGTGGCGGGCGAGCGAGGTGCCCAGAGGGGTAGTATAAGCTTCGATGACCTGACAGACGTTAATACATCACAGCACACAGCCAAACTCCAAAATAGAAAGATATACCCTCTTGAAAGCCAGCAACGTAGCAACACATCTAGCACTACTACCACAAACCACATAGTCTCTCATCTGCATGCCCAGCGCCAAAACCGCCGGATGCACCTCCTTTCCAGCGCCAGCAATCGTAGTCCTGCGCTGCTGACCATACAAGTGTCCAAAGACCGAAACATTCTTCTCCTCCTGCTTCTTCTTCAACTCCGCCGCACTCGGCTGGCCCGTCGCCTGCGCCGAACCGCGACGAGGCAGCTGCTTCTGATGACCACCCTTCTGCGGCGTCGCAGCACCAGAGGCATCCTTCCCACCAGCCCCAGCACCACCGGGACCCGACGCGCCCTTCTTCCCACCAGCAGCAGACTGACCCCCACCGGGCGCAGCACCACCAGCACCACCACCGGACTGTTCACGTTCGGCGCGTTCGCGAGCGCGACGGGCGGCCTTTTCGGCTTTGGCTTTCTTCTTCAATTCGGCGGGGGAGAGCGCAGCGCCATCTCCACCAGCGGCGGCAGTATCCTTTCCTTTAGACTGTGATTGTTGCTGTTGTGGTTGTTGCTTGGCGGGCTGTGATTGCTGCGGTTTAGCGGGCTTAGCGGAGGCGTTGGCGCCGGCGGCGGCAGCAGCAGCGGCAGCGCCTGGGGATGATGATGATGATTGCTGGGATTGCATTTCAGCCGGGGGTTGTGAGGAGTCAACGGGGGTCGCCATTATGAGAGGTGATGTGTAGTCGAAGGAAGGAGGGGGAGTATCGAGGCGATCGGGAGGGGCATTGGAGACTTTTTCGGCGGAGGAGGAAGTGGAAGAAGAAGTGGATGTTGTGGGGGGAGCCGGCGATGAAACCCGTTCCCGTCGTTGACTCACGCTTTGCTGCTGCTGCTGCTGCTTCACCACATAAGCTGCTGTTACCACCACGAGAATTCCCACGTATTGCACCACGGTGCTTCCCAGTGTGAGGAGTATCTCTAGGAGTATCATTCCACTGTGTTACTTCACCTCACTAGTAAAGGTTTCTGTGGTGGTTGGGAGTGGAGTCATCGGGGCTGCGAAACCGGATCTCACCGTCGATAACTAGCAATTGCTTTACAGAACATTCACCTATTTATCTATAACTCACACCTTCATGTATCAAGGTATACTAACTATAGCAGGTACCTGAGTCAGAGCTGGGCAGACATTCTATCAAGCCACAGCCGATGTGCATCGACTAATCACAAGGTTTCATGGTATTCGGGCATCAAGCATCCTTGTCATCCTACCATACAATCATGTCATCGTGCCAGAAAAGTAAAAGCTAAAGGCCGGAAGAGAAGAAGGAAGAAAAGCAGCAAAGATATCATCGCAGCGAGACACAGTTCAAATCAAATCAGCGTCTCCAATTATGTGCATCCAAAGTAATCCATCCAACGCCATAATCACAAAGCCACCCACGCTACCCAGCCCAATCCCATCCCATTCTATTCGCGAAGTTGTCCATTTATCGATTGTTGACCCAAACATTGCCCAGCGCTCGTCGTCGCTTTCGTCCTTCAGGCTTCCAGCTGGGTCGGAATCGTTCGTGGTCCGTCGCTATCTTGCGCTTGAACATACTCAGGTCGTCCAAAAGGTTCTCCATATGCGTCTGCATTTCCTGCGCCTCAACATGACTGGCCTCGCTTTGCATCGTGTCTTCATCTTCCCAAATGAGGTCCGGCTCGGGTTCGGGCTCGACGTCGGATGGAGGCGATCGGGCACGGCTGAGCCGCTTGCGATTGGACGGGGAGCCATCATTCTCATTCACACTGTATAAGCCACTCCGGCGCTTATGCACCACCACCGGAGGGATCGGGTTCCGGATACTGTCCAAGGCCAGCTTGAGGTGATTCCGCAGGGCCTCGTTCTCCGTCTGCAGCTGCCGGATCTTACACTCACTCACCATCTTCGTCTCCTCCATCAGTCGCTGGAGCTTCTCCACCTTCTGCTGATAATCTTCGAGGCGCTCGTTCTGCATCTCATTCTCCCGTCGGTTAGCTGCGGCCAGACTGACACTCAGCTGAAGCGTGCGGATCGTTTCCGCCATTTCGGCGATCTGTTTATCACGTTCGGCAGCGGAGAGGTGGTCCTGGTTAACTCGGGCGCGTGTTCGGATGCGCTTTGCCTGGTCTGCGTATCGTAGGGTAGAGAGCGTTTCCTCGTAGTCACTGGGAGATATACATGCTATCATCGCCGTCTTCGAGTTGCCCCCAAGACTATCTTTCAGCAGCCAGGTCAGGATCGAGTCGCGATACGGGACCACATCCTTGCCCTTGCGTTTGCCCCCGCGACCCGGCTTGGGATCTGCCAGTGCGGCAATGACTCGGCCCAGTGTGGTCAAGGACTTGTTGATATTGGACCCTTCGCGCAGTCGTTGACCGGTTGCTTCCGTGGACTTGGCTCGTTCCGAACCTGCCAGATCAACGAGACGTATTCGCGCCGTGCGCTCAGTGGTTTCATCGGTCGAAAGGTCGTGGTGGATCTGCTTCAGAGTAATAGTAAACACTGCGTGTGACCGGGACGACGTATCGTTCATCTTAGTGCTAGCCACAGTGCGCGATACATCTCCCTTGCGCATGAACTTCATGAGTTCGTCGAAGCTCTTGACCGTCACCTCTGTTAGGTCCTTGACGTACGGGCCTTCCAACGGGGACTCCCGAATACGAAGGTAGTGCGGCGGGTCGCTCCGAGGGACCAGCAGATCGCGCACATGCTCATTGTAGACCTCGAAGTAGGAGACGCGCACGTTGAAACTAATATCCGGAGATTCGGCGCTTTCGATACGTTGGAACAAATCTTCGCAGGTCCGAGGAATCAATCCAGGCGCTTCCGGTGTGCCCATCATGGTATAACTCTTGCCAGAACCTGTCTGGCCATAGGCGAATATGCAGGTGTGGTATCCTTCGAAATTGTGGTCCAAGAACTCTTCTCCCAGACAGTTGTAGACGTCTTCCTGGGGGGCGTAGTGGGGGTCCCGCTCGTTATGCGACCAAAAAGAATTGTCAAAGACAAATGATTTATCCTCCAACACCTTTCCGCGCGCCTGCGATTTAGGCTTCCCTTCGTCTTCCGGGCTTATCAGGGGCGCTCGAAGTTTGGTCGTCTGCGTCTGCGGATCCATGCTGATCAGACATTCGGCATTGCGGTTAATCTCTGTGCTCCCAAGTATGGGATGACTGTCAGCTTCCATCCGTATTACTCTTTACCGTTTAGCCAGACGTACCTCTGGGAAGGAACTTTCTCACACGGACGACAACGCGCACGTTGCCGCCGCCGGCCGGACTAGACATGCTGTCGACTCGGTGGTGGGCAGACACGGCCACGCCCTCGCGTGCGCGCAATGACGGACTGGACGCGGTTGATCGTAAGGTTGCGGCGGAGGCAGTCATCGAATGGGCCGAGGGACTGGTGATGCCGGTTATCGCGGAGATCCCGGAGGACGAGGCGGAGGATTGGGAGCCAGGCCCGGAGCCGTGGCCGATATGGTGGTAGAAACGGGGGTCCAGGGACATTTCGTGACCGTGATCCCTCAAAAACTGTACAAACTGAGTGAGGTGCTCACGATGGCGTTGAAGTAGGCAATGGTACATACAGGCAACTGTACCACTGGATGGGTAGGGACCGAGAGGCGGGCTCTTTTCTTATCGAGGAGGGATTGATATTAAGGGTATGGGTGGCTGCTGGGTTAGTGGACCCAAGAATGGGCGTAGTGCTCGCCCTCCAAAGGGGGAATTAAACAAGGAGGATATCCAGAATGTATATGCTTGCGCGGACCGTCCGTCTGCAAGCTCAATTGACATCCGGCACTAGACAACAGAGCGATTCCACTCTCGACATGGGGTAAACAGTCGGGCAGTCGGGGGTTTCGGGAAAGCTCCTGCGATGGAAGGTGAAAGAGAGAAACATGCAGTGGTACGCAAGGGGATGGAAGACAGTACACACTTCCCCCCTCTCAAAGAAGGTCCACGGGGAGATGCAGCGATCGAGTAGGGACCAGAAGCAACAACCGAGAACTGGGGGGGAGTTTGATCGTGGGGAGTTCAGATGAATGAATCGCATCGCCATGACCTCGTTTGGGGATTTCCCGATCGGGAATAGTAGACAGCCTGAGGCAGCGCATAGACCTTCTGGCAGCGGGTGGTTGCCATGGCAATTCTACAGACAGCCAGGGACACGAGCTCACGATAAGAAAGACTACTGCTGTGTTCGGAGAGACACAGACCGCCGAAGATGCAAGGATATGTCTCGATTGCATACAATCTGATTGTTTCGGTTGGTCCGGTGGTCAAGGAGTGCACCACCGGGAAATTACTAGCACTATCCACATTTACACATTGCATGCACTCATGTCTCAGCATCCACCGCTCTTGTCCTGCAAAGAGTGACTGACAGCATCGAACATTCCGCATGGTCTCAGCTCATATAGCCGCGTTGCTCCCTCTATTGACGCCTCCAGCGTCATAATTCCCACCGGGCTTGACTTAGTCGAAGTCCTCATTTGCGGCCTCAAAGACATCTCCTTCGTCCGGGCCTTGTCGTCCCTTTCTCATTTTATCCACGTCAATATAGGAATCATTGGGCACTGGGTTGCCGTTCCTATCCAACGTTGTTTCGAACATCTCCTCCGGGGTCCAGTTTGCACTGGGATCCTTGGCTTTGGAGGAGGTACTGGGCGCAACCTTCTCCTTGGCAGCTTCCGCAAGGCGCGAGACGGGATTCGAACCTGTTGAGGACATGGTGGTGGTTGTATGCTTTCTGTAGAATCCATTAGTTGATAATCCGGCTAAGACTGCTGGCCATCTCCACGGCAATCGAGTACATCTGCACCCGCAACCAAGGAAAAACAGCAAGCGTACCAGGTGGTAGTACAGTCGCCTAGATGGAATTCAGTTGTGATGGTTACATTCAGATCGACGTAAGATGAAACCAACGGCAGAAGCGAACTGGGGCACGGGCCCGGCATGATATATGGTCCAAAGGTGGCGTTAATGATGAGATGATGACGATGGGACTATCTGCATGATGGACTTTACTCACAGGCGGCTGTTGCTCCCAGCCGCACCCTCGTTGGTCTCGAAGCGTTGTGATTGCGTGGTTTTGGCTGGGTGAAGTCATTATGAAGTTTAACCGGTTCGCATTGGTTGAGCCTTCGTAAAAGCAGGGCAGGATCCATGGTCGCTTGCATTATGGTTGCGTTGTCTTCGATTGTTGTTCTATGGGGTCCATGGTACATTAGTTGGTCTCACTAAGATGCATATCAACTTATGATGACTTGATGGAATGTTTGTATAGCCGATCGCTCCAATGTACCCGCCCGGGCTTAGATTTGACCCCACAACCTGGGGTAAGCCCCGACACACCACTGCACACTTGCTACCACACCCATTCCGATGGTGGCTGGTATGCTGGTTTTATTGACGCAATAAATGCCTCTTAATTCAACGACATCAAACAATCAATCTCAACCAATTATGGCCAAGGCCAGTTCTACCCGGGCCTCCATCCATAATGGCTAAGCATAATGTCATGACTTGCGTGGAAGCCCATCTTCCATCAGCCAATGCACTCCACCGACTAATCAATATATCAGATCTGCATAATTATACTCTCAGCCGTTATCAATCTGAGGCTGGGCTTTCTCGCTAGTAGTGGGGCACTTGTAATTGGGAACAATAGGTCGATTAATACGGGATTTGCTGACATGCCTGGAGGCTACAGACAGAGCATCAGACTTTATCATAGCTGTATGACCTTCCTCACATCAAACCCGCTGTGTGCTTTCGGATCACTCCAAGGCAGCACATACCCCCGTTGATTGCTCACGACTCTTACCCCCTTCTCCATGAAATCAGTAGTGTAATGGGTATGTCCAAACACCCAGGCTTTCACTCCACCTGGAATCTTCGAAAGAATATCAGTCCCAAAGGCAACACCCCAAGGACTCTGAGCATGTTTAGGACTAGAGGTCCCCTGAAGTGAAGGCGCATGGTGCGTCACAACAAGGATAGACCGTTGCCTACTGCGCTTCCCCGCTGTTTCATTCTCCTGTTGTATTGAATGTATCTCCTTCATCAGCCAGGCATAATCAGAATCATGGCATGCATTATGGTCATCAACCGACCACTCTGCAATCTTTTGGAAATCTTTGACTTTCGACTGAACAATATCGGCCGATTCCTTGGGTACTTTTGACCAAAGCGTGCACCCGAGTATACTGATGTCGGAACCAGGAACGTCATATCGTTTCTGATGGAGGATGATCAGCCGTCCATTGAGTGCAGGCTCCTGTTCAAGTTTCCTTGCTTGCTTTATCCCCGTAGCAAACACCTCGTTGTATAACTCATGATTGCCGAGTACGAGAAACACTAATTTGAATCGACCAGTCAGTTTTTGGAGGAAGTTGCGGTAATCTTCATAGTCCGCTAAGCGTCCGATATCGCCCGCGAGGATAAGATGCTCTGCGCAAGCGGGAATTTCATAAGATAGATATTGGTGGTTAACCTCCAGGTGGAGGTCAGAGAGAATCTGGAACGATACAGAGGATTGATTGGACGAAGACCATACTTTCTGAAACATTTTATTGCTCCAAACAGCATTGGCCTCAGTTGGTTTGAAGATGGACCTACTCATGGAAGGAAGTTCTGTTGTAACCTCACGAAACGAAACAATCTAATCACGTGATAAACATATTGTGGAGTAAGTATAGGAGTTCAATCGTGCATGTGTCCGTTAAAAACCACTGTGTACGGTCGCATCAATGGTCCGGTATTTATAATGGGTCTTTGAGTGTGTGCAGAATGAGGGGAAAGACAATTCGAAGAAGGTTTGTTGCTATTCCCCGCCATTTGGAACGCCAAAGCCCTTACACAAAGTATTAATTTAAGGAGCTGCGTGGCAGAGATAAGAGTCTATCCTTTTCTTCGTTGATTAAGATTACTAGAAGACCGGATACCAGTCCTAATGACTGGGGTATAATGAACGCCGAAGTTGCTCCACGGACTAGCAGTTCGTGTCCAGCCTGTAGGCCATGGTTGTCAGACAAGCACCCCCAAGCAATGACATGAGATTTATTAATTGCAGCCATCGATGCCACCATCTTGCAGAAGCTACAGGCCCGATGTGGCCTACAATCAGTGCATGCGTCCTCGTAAACTAAACATAACCGCCATTATCAGTGCGGCTAAGGCCATACTTTAAACCGGTGACTAATAGAGTTCCTTGCCCTGAATTCCCTGCCGGGGCAACTGACAAGAGCACTATCACCGTTAAAACTACTCCTGGGCATGTACTTCTGCTCCTCAGGCTTGCGTAGCCTCGAGAACTGAGATGGAAATAACTTTGATAGCTCAGAAGCCCAGGCTACCGGATCTCTTACCAACGATCACCTTTATACAGTGTTCTTAGTGCTCCATACTCCATAGGCCTTGGTGTTATATTCTGCCAAATGCGCAAGATAGGGTTTGAATACAGACAGACCTTTCTAGTCGTATGAACGGAAACGAAGGTACTAAGGGAGATGAGGACCAAATATCGGAAGATAGTAAGATTTTAGCATACCTTCTTAGACTACAATATATAATCGCACTTATCAATCTTTCTGAATTGGAGTTGCACGCGATGCCATCCAGCACGAAGAAGCTATTCGTGGCCTAGCAGGTGCACACCATCCTCCAACTCCCAGTCATGATGATTAATGCTAGTATCTATGTGTGGCATGCGAGCCTACGAGCTCGTATAATTGAGTGACTGCGAAGTACTTTGACAGTTGGCATTTTTTCTCCAAGGGGACTTATATACTACTTCCAACCTCTCCTCAAGACATCAGAGGCAGAATATACCCTGTATCGATCTAGGTGCTCAATGCTGTTAATGTAAGAAACACCGGAAAGACAGGAATCGGAAAGAAGGAGATGTAGGTAAGGTCACGTATGCAGTAGTGATAGAGGGTCTGATGAAGAATCTGGCTACGGTGGATGCTCCAATACCTTCCAATAAAGAGATTGTTACTTGAAGTACTAGTAACACTAGAAACCTAACTAGATCCCGTCAATTGACCCCTTCACCCCCTTCGTCCCATCACTATCATTTTAACCTTTATATGGCTCGTTCGTGACATAGAGTTGGTTGTTATTATCCTCGTAACCCGTATAGAAAACGCCACTATTGCCATACTTATCATAGACTGTAAACTTACCCGAACGATATCCGGCATCGTTCCAAGGTTTATCTGAGGATGAGGGCTTAAGCCACATGCGGGTGAAGCATAGGGCGTCGCTTCGTTGGTTGATAGTAATTTCAGCCGTATAAGGACTCCTCCCCGCTGTTCGTTTTTCCTCTGGGCCCATCGGCCAGTAATAGAAAATACTGCAAGGAATGCTTTTGCAGAAGCCAGCGACCGCGTATTCTAAGGCAGGGTCGGGATCGCCTAGCATATAATCGTAGAAATCGGCTTTGCGGAGCTCATAGCCCTCGATCTTGCTGGTAAGGTAATAGTTGTCCTGATCCCAAGTCCCGCTGAGGCCTGAAAAACCGCCGTCTGCGGTATCCTCTCGCAGGATATGTAGATCCTTCCGTTCGTATTTCCTTGGTTGCGTACCGGTGAGAGTGACCTTGGAATCAAAGGTTCCACCCCCGGTATGAACAACAGTTCCATCGGGTTGTTTGATGCTAGCAGCGATTCTTTTGTTCTCCAATTCTGTAGTCGTAACCCAGTAGCGCTTCTTCTGAATACCCACATTAAAAGGCGCTGGCTCAGATCTGGGGCCTTTCGTGGAGGCCGGCAACGTGTGCTCGAATTCGTTTTCTGTCGATGAATAGCTCCACGACTCCGGGAGTTCTGTGGGAGGATCATCATAATCGATGAGTTTGATTGTCTCGAGTTCCAGATCACTCAGTTCATATACCGTGTTTGTGTCTAAATCAATCGCTTTGATCACAACAATCACAGGAACCTGCATGTTGCCATTGGCGAAAAGAGCATCACTCGTAGCGTTGGGGGTGGTGACCTGAACTTCGAGCGAGGTAACTTCCCAAGAGACAGAAGTTGAGCCCATGATGAGATAGTAGATGAATGATAACTGAGATGGAAGATGTGAGTTGAAAGTATCTCTGAACAGACGGAGGAATGTGTTTCTCAAGGGTTATTATAGATTTCCCAAGCGAACAAAGCAGTAGGTGATGCCCACCATCTCGGTTGTACAAATTGAAGAGCACGCCATTGTTCCGATATCAGCTCTGGATCACACAGGCTCTTCGGGATTTGCTTTATTTGATGAGGCTTCACTATTTTCTTTAGAATCTTGCGTAATCATTCGGGGCCTTTTGCCCAATGGAAATCCTGTCTCGTCGATCGTTGGCCACTTGCAGGTTCCAATGCATAGATAGTATAACATGAGCATTCAGCTCACTCCATGGTGGGTCTGCCAAGTTGGAACGGGCCCAGGATTTGTCTAGTATAATCATCGATAGTCAGTATTGACTTGGTGCCTCCCCTCAGCCGGTTCAGCTGCGCCCTGGACGCATATGCATCTTGTAAGTTGAACTTTGCCACCCTCATGCATTCTGCTTGATCGGGGAGCACTTAATTTATTGCCAACGGCGATTAGAACCTATCAGTCAAAGTCTGGGCCATGATCTTGGCGACGATCGCTCTAAAAAAATCAACTCCAGACCTGATTTCAAAGCTATTGTAAGGGCTGCTAAGCGCAGCAAGTGACCAACCACCACTATACTTCCAACCCAGTCAAACGACCTTGTTTTCACACAATCCTGTCTGCGAAGAGCGACATAGTACTGAGCTAGTACTAGACTGTCAGGGTTGCTGCATTCTTTCTTCGTTTGGAACCGGTACTATTCTGCCCAGCGTGTCCTCTTTACTAGTGCACTTGCTAGCAGGGGTCCGTAACGCCGCCCGTTTACTAGACCGACTACACAGCAAGTTGCCACGATTCAATCCAGAGTGACGCCAAGCCGATAGTAAATAGTGAATAGTCCGGTGGACTGCTGGAAAATCTCTGACCACCATAACACCAGCAGGGCGGGGTAGGCTCACTATGACCAGCAGGCATTCCTTCAGGAATAGTTCTCTGTTTCATTCATCCCAATGAATACAGACCAAATGAACTAACAAAGTCCTCGTTAAGCGATCGCCCTGTCCGGGATTTGGTTTTCTTAAGGTTGCAGCAATCCTGCGAGCTAATATTAGGAAAGATGCAGTGGCTCGTGCCGTGCGACCTGGGTCCAAGCGATCGTTCAGGGCCTATGACTCTATTCTATGCGAATATCAGGTGCACCTTGACACGTCTTCCACCTTCCATAAGTGTTAGAGGGCAGATCCATCCAATGTAACATTAATATAACAACTACCATCCTGGTATTGTCTAGAACTCCACCCCTCCAATATGTAGTTACTCGATTAAGTACTACTTAGTATCCAATCATTTTCTTCGGATTCATCCCGGAATATATTGCCGAGCTGAAATTCAGCTGGCAAACCCGAACAATATGAGCAACCCTAAGTACTAGTAGTCTTCTTAGCAGTCTCAGCCCTCCACTATTGCAGCATTTCGGAGAGCCCGACAAACATGTAATGATACTGTAATACATCTGTGAGTTTGATGGCTTAGCATGTACGATGTCGTAATAGTTGTATGCCATGTTGTCGCCATTAGAATGAGATGCGTGATTTGAATGAGCCCTACTTGACGTGCTAGATCAACTTGAGGTGGCAAGTACACCTCGCAGACGGATGGACGCTCATCATCATGTTCCACCAGTGAGACTTGCATGTGTAGTGTAGAGACCTGCTTTGGCAGCATGGAGGTGACGAAGACAGCATCGATTGATGCATCAATAGGTCAGTCATTGTGCTCCTGCTCCTCCTTCTTGGCAGGGTAGGAAGATGCTGGCATATACTGGCATTTATGTATATATAGAGAGCTGTTCACTGCTCTGGAATCTAGTTTTAAGTGTCATGCTCATTCCCTGATCTCGTTCACAATCCTTCCATCATCAGGATCTCATCTTTGTTGGAAATCAGAAGACAGCCCATCATGTCTTCGAATCCTAGCGACCTCTACTCTCAGAGTTTCAATTTTCAAAGCTTTCTGCAGAAAGGAGTTGATCCTCGTACTGGACAATACACCGTCAGTATTCAACTCTTTGATGCGCCATCGGAGACTCGCAACTGTCCGTCACTCAAACTATCTTTGAGCTACAATCCCCTCAACACCAAAGATATCGGGTTGGGTACTGGCTGGTCCTTTAATCTACCCTCCTACGACCATCGCCAAGGCAAGACTCTGTTGCTCTCGACGGGTGAAAACTTCCAAGTCACTGAGACGACCAGTACCTTTTTCATCCAGGACCAGAAGCTCAAGAGCTTCCAGGCCAAGAGAACGGGATCATCAGCAGGATCTACTTATGAGGTGGCCTACAAATCAGGCCAGGTAGAGATTCTCTCTGGTTTCAACAACACTTACAACCAATCGGTTCCAATCACCATCTACGGCGCAAACGGTCGCTCACTCAGCCTAGAGTGGATCCGCAACGGTGAACAGCCACGACTGAGCAAGATCCAAGACGGCGATGATGTTCTACTAGAAGTTCAATATTCCGATGCGCAGGTAACCATCACCAAGGCGCCTGGAACTACCGCGGCCAGCACCTTCACGCTTATCCGGCGTAATGCGCAATTAACCCAGCTCAAACTGCCGCTGGACGACGGCACGCCCCCGTGGCAGTTTTCGTACAAATCCCTCAGCAACGGATTCGTGTGTGTTTCACAGGTGACAAGCCCCACTGGCTTGGTTGAAGAGGTCAATTACAAGCAAGATGGCCACCAGCTACCCTCTGGAGCGCCTTTTACGAGAATTCCATACGTGGTGTCTCATGTGGCGCGTCCAGGTCGTCAGCAGCCAGCCATAAAGACAACCTACAGCTTCTCCTCCTATAACTTCCTGGGCTATGGAGGAGCACGGCAGTGGAGTGATACCGGGGATAACCTGTACCAGGTGCCTGCGGAATACCAGTACACATCCACGGCGCAGCTTGAGGGTGGAGCAACCACAACCTATACTTACAACAAGTTCCACTTGACCACCAAAATCGTGGAACAACTGAACACGAAAAAGACAACCCAGGACATCACATATCATGCGACTCCGAATACAGCATTTGACGATCAGCCTGCGCAATACTTGCTACCTAAAACGGTTGCGATCACCTATGCGGACACAACTGCCTCCAGTCGGACAGAAACAACAACAACCGAGTTTGACGAATGGGGCAATCCTACTACGGAGATCAAACCGGATGGCTTGATTACCACTCGCACATACTACGCCGCAGATGGAGAGGCAGATTGCCCGGCTGACCCTCATGGTTTCCAACGATATTTGAAAACGGAAACAGTGACTCCGGCGGAGACGTCCTTTGCTGCACCGACCAGAACAGAGAAATTCGGTTATGTGGAGCTCCCTACTTCAAGCAATGCGACAGTGCAGACATTTGTTCTGCAATCATCGCGCGTCACTCTTGAGGGGGACACCTCGCTGACCACTGCCGAGTATACGTATATCAACCTGCCAGACTCGCGCGATCATGGACGAGTCCAGGAACAAAAAACATGGTTATCTTCGAAAGACAACGCCACAACCCAAACATATGCCTACGAGTATCTCAGCAGCGGCGAATTGAAAAAGACACTCAATACGGCTGGCTTTGACGGCGTTTCGGCCAAATTTGAGACGATCCATTCTCTGTCTTCTGGAAAGGTTACAGGACAGACGGATGATGCTGGTATCCAGGATGTCTTCCAATACGATGCATTGGGCAGATTGGTCAAAGCCGCAACAGCGATCAATACCGACCAGGAAGCAGTCCGCTACAACAGTTACGCCATCCCTGACGACGGCAGTAGTGGCATGGTGCTGTCAGTTACGGATGCTAAAGGTGTCCAGACACAATACATTTCTGACGGCCTGGAGAGAATCTGCCAAGTGAAGAGACAAGATGATGATGGCTCGTGGGATGCATCTACCAACACATACTCCGGCACTTTTCGCTTACTGCAGGAGCGCAACTACAATGCTCTGGGCCAACATGTTGAACAAACTGACATTGACTGGCTGCGTACCAAAGACAGCGATCCAACGGAACTACGAACAACCAAGGCACTGCAGTATGATGACTGGGGTCAGGTCCTGAAGACTGTAAACAATAGCACAGGCGTCACAACGATTTCAGCAACGGATCCTATCAGCCTGAGTCAAACAGAAGGAATCGAGGGCGAAGGCCAAACTGTCACGCAGCTCAATCTGTCCGGTGTGCCTACTCAGATCCGCCTTCTGGGTAAAGATGGAACCGAGTACAGCAAGCTCACGTACAGCTATGACGGACTGGGACGACTGGTGGAAGAAGAAGATGCCTTGGGTCGCAAGACAAAATACCAATCTGACTCGTTTGACCGAGTCACTAAGACCACATGGGCGAGCGGTCGGGAAGTTAACGTCCAGTATGCTACCCAAAGCGCGGCAGCTCTCCCGACATCACTCCAAGTCAACGACACAAACCTTGGCGGACAGTCTTTCGATGGATTGGACCGATTGACGCAGCGAACAGTCGGGGGGCGCAGTCTGAAACAATCCTACCAGGGCAGCACCCCAGAGCCAACTCAGATTGCCACGGACAAGGGCGACTTCAAACTCACATACGAACCGGGTTTGCGCCAATCGCTATCGACAGTCAGTGGCCAAGACAGGAATGAGACATACAAGTATGACTCAAAGACAGGGGTTGCGCTACAGCTCAAAGGCTCATCCAGCACTGCGGATCGTCAGTACTTCCCGTCAGGCCTACTGAAAAGTGAAGCGCTCGACCTCAGCGAAGGTGCCGCATCCTTTTCTACTCAATCGACATACTCGATGGCCGGGAAGTTGCAAGGATATACCGATGTCCATGGAACGGAATACCAGAACACATATGATAGTGCAGGCCGCCTGAGTTCCTTGGCCGTAGGATCCCTCACCGTCTCTTATTCATATGACAGCGCCAACCGTCTGTCCAGCACTACAGTTCAAGACCAAGAACACGACTCCAGCTTGACCACAAACCTCGTCTACGATGACTTCGGTCGAGAAATTGAGCGCACAGTGTTGCAAGGGGAGAAACAGGTGTCTAGACTGACTCAGTCCTTTGGCGAGACGAGTCTTGTCACCACGCGGCAAGTAGAAGAAAGTGGGAACATTGTCCGAAACGAATCATTTGCCTACGACGAGCACAACCGTTTGGTCAAGTACACATGCGAGGGAAGCCAACTTCCGAAAGATGAAAAGGGACATGAGATCCAATCCCAAGAATTCACCTTCGATAACCTCGATAACATCACATCAGTCACAACAGGTTTCCAAGATGGGACCCAAAACACGGCAACCTATTCATACAGTCAGAGTGATCCAACCCAGCTCAGCCAGATTGCAAACAGCCATCCCGATTTCACACCTCAAACCACCCTGGCATATGATGCTAATGGATGTCTCATCCAAGATGAGCAAGGTCGTACCTTGGAATACGACAGCGGTGGCCGCCTGAAGTCAGTCAAAGATAGCAGTGGCAGTCTTCTCAGTCAATACAACTATGATGCAGCTGGTAAACTGATTTCCCAGTCAATCCCTGACCAGCCAGATACCCAGCTATTCTACCGACAGGACAAACTTATCAGTGTCAAGTCCGGAGATCGCCAAGTGAGCTATATATCTGCTGGCAATGAATACCTGGGACAAAGTACTCAGAACGGCGATTCTACCGAGATCCAGCTCTGGGGATCTGACGCTAATGGCTCTGTGCTCAACTGGTTCGACACAGCACAGCCAGATCAGATCCAGCAACAGCAGTACACGCCCTATGGCTTCAGCGCCCCCGATTCTGCCTCCTCCATAGGCTTCAACGGCCAGTGGCGTGATCCAGTCACAGGATGGTACCACCTGGGTAACGGATACCGCGTCTACAATCCCGTCTTGATGCGCTACCATGTCCCCGACCCCGGCAGCCCATTCGGCACAGGTGAAGTCAACGGCTACGCTTACTGCCTGGGCGACCCAATCAACCGCATCGACCCAAGCGGGCAGTGGAGCTTCTTCGGGCTCTTCGATTTCAGCTGGGCAGATCTAGTGTCCACCGTAATCAGCGTGGGAGTGAGCGTTGCAGTCGGCGTCCTCACAGCCGGAGCAAGTGTGGCCATCGAGATCGGCGTGGGAATCGCAGCCGGGGTGGCAACCAGTGTCGGAGTCGGAATAGGAACAGATCTAGTCGAAGGGCGAATGCCAACATGGAAGTCCGTTGGAATCGACGCGCTCGCCGGCTTAGTCGGCGGTGTGCTCGGCGAGGCTGGTGGCCGGTTTCTAGCTTCTGGACTCAAATTCGCTACCAACTTCAAGAGTTTCATCGGACGAGCTGGCTCATACACGGTCAATGAGGTTGCAAAGACGGGCGGGGAAATTTTCAAGGACGCTGTCAAAGGGGCTGTGGAAGGTGAAGTCGCCGGTCAGCTTACCTACGGCTTCTATGGGGATGCACTCTACAGCGCGTTGGAAGGAGAAGACTCTTCATCATCGTCCCAGCAGGTCTCGAATTCATCACCGGTAACTAGCTCACCGTCATCATCTCAGCCCTCTCAGAAGGGCCAGGTGGTCGCGGTCAGAGAGGCGTCGTTGGCTAGAGATCCCATCAGACTTTCTCTGCGGGATGGTCAATCCACCGTTTCTTCTAATCGGGACCGCGCATTCGGTAAGGATGCCGGCAAGTCCATTCCTGGCATCTTGAATCGCCAGCTCAAGTGCACTTTCGGGCCGCTTGGAGCATCGCAGGGCAAGCGGCAAGCGACGGGAAGTGGTGCACTTGAGTCTCTGGAGAAGAAGAGAAGGTCGTGCGCGTCGGTGAGGAGTCAGATTCGGGCTCAGGGTGTTTGATTGAGGAGATGATATGAGTTCTTGCTGTGAAGGAGACGTTTGATGGATGAATGATGGATTAGCATTGAATGGGCTTTCTGTTGTCCGTCTCTCCCCATTTCTTCTCTCTGCCCTGCCAGTGTAAGCAAATATCAAAACAGCAATGTCATTCTAGTCTATCTAGCAACTATATACTATCACAATCTGAGATCTTCCTCAATAATTAGTAAGTGCGGCTGTAGTCAGTCTATTAGTGCCGTGAACAGAAACAATGATGGTCTATGGTGCGCGAAAAAAATGAAATGCTAGAGATAATGGATAATCAGAGTGTGCAAGGGAGTGTGTAAGGGAGTTAGAAAAGCCGAAATTATAATAACCACAAGAGTATAAAAGAGGAAGAAAGAAAAGAAAATAAGAGAGTAATAGGGTGAAAGAGTGTGTGGATAATCAGGAAAAGGAGATGTAAGGAGACATGAGGGAGACCGAAGAGATAGATGCCTCCATTCCCTCATTTGACGATCTCAAACCGCCGGGAAGGGCTGTAGGTCTTGTGGAGGAATCCGGTGCAGCATGTGTACCACTACCACCGGTGCGTTAGGCCCGTTCGGATTGCGTGGGTCATCAAGACAGATTCTCCAGTGCATGAACAAGGAAGTCCCCAGCTGGATGCTCCAGTACACCCGGAACAGATACTCGTGACCGCCCTGTTGACCAGACTTGAAACTCATCACCGAGTCACGAGCAGGATCAACGATCCTATGCAAGGCAAGGCGGCGTGCTAGAATCATGTTTTAGTCACATAGACAGACTTAACAAAGGGAGTCAGGGGCAGAGGAAATTACTAACTTTGTGCTTGCCGTAGGCTACAAACACTCACGTATTGCTCTGGCGCAGTGACCAAGAACCGCATACGAACCGAGAACTGGCCCTGCATTCCAGTGAGACCCTTCAAAGAACACGCAGATTAGCGGAATTTTCCTGACGAAGCAATTGTTTCTTTTGTTTTTGGGAGGGGGTGGTGCGGAAGTCTAGACAACTTACTGGTCGGATAACTACAAAAGCATCGGATTGTTCTCGCAGCTCATTTCCAACCTGTGCAACAGAAGGGACTACCAATTGGATGGTGGTGTTGCTGTGGAAGCCCTGTACTCCATGCAACCTGGCCGCACACAGTGCCGCACCGCGTGAAACTGCCCGCACACTGCCAGAGAAGTCAGAATCATGCAGTTCATTGATCACTAGAAGTCTCGAGTGAAGACAGCTTACCTGTGTTGCAGTTCCCCCAGCAACTTGGGTCCGGCATTCGGGTAAGCGCGTGCAAGATCCTGTTCGACCTCACGGCGTAAGTATTCCGACTTGACCAGCCCACCTGCCAGGATCACCTTCGTAATTCTGGCATTTAATGGGGCGGTGATTCGTGCATGTATCTGCCGAAGTATGGCTTGCACAACCGGCCTGAAGGCAAGGACCAGGGCATTGTGGTCGAAACGATACTCTACTTTGCGGTTTCCCTGCAGCTCAATCCGAATTGCGTGCACCTCAGTCCCGGTCCTGCCTGAGAATAGTTCTTTCACAGAGCTGATACACTGCCGAGCCTGAGCAGCGCTTACTCACTGTCTGGAGTCGTGAGGTAGGTCCGGGTGGGCAGTCCGAAGTTGCTTCACCAGTTCCAAGTCCACATCAAATCCACCACATCGGATGCCTGAGACGGATTAGCTACCCATATACAGGCCTCCGCCTTCGGCAAATCGGTGGTACGTACTGGTCGGATCTCCCAGGAGTTGGAAGGTGAAAGGACGATCTCCATTGTTGCCATTTACTTGTAAAACGGCAGTGTCCTAATCGAGTGTCAGCTGGATGGTACCTTAAATGACTTTGACCAAGATAAGCCTTACGATTGTGGAGCCGCCGCAGTCGCACACAAGAAGTATGTCACCATCCTAGTTATCCGACCTGGTTAATTCCAAACGCACCCAAAGGATTCTTGCTGGCTGCTGCTGCTCACCTGCATGTCATTTCCGTTCCTGTACTCATCAGCAGCCCATACAGCCGCAGCTACAGCTTCAGAGGCATAGGTAATGCGATGGTTGTTCCCAAACCATCCAACGCTCTCAACTGCAGACCGAAATTCCAGACGGCCGCGGTCTGACCAGCAATCTGGTTCGGTGAAACACCAGTGGATTTGTGGTCCATGCTCTCTAAGGTCCATCCACAGCCTGTCCCGCAAGTCTCGAAGAAAGTCACTGATGATTTTTCCGGTGCCAATGTCGTTCAGATCCACTGTGCCGCCGAGGAGGTCTCTCAGATTATGGCGTTGTGTGGCCACGTCTGGGGACCCATCCAGCATGAGTTTTACCCAAACATACGGCTCTCTGCCGCGGGATGCCGCGGCACTCCTTCCCCACATGATCTGACCATTGCTGTTGTATTTGAAGATCGAAAGGATTATACCGTCATTAGCGCCATGAGTAGCCCATGTCGTCAGGACGCCCAGGGTAGTCAGGATCGTAAGGACTGTAAAGTATGTTTATGTTAGCGAGAAGCAGAGAGAGAGAGAGAGAGAGAGAGAGAGAGAGAGAAATAGAAAATAAGGCAGAGGCAGAGAGACAGATAAAACAGAAAAACAGAAAGATAGAAAGATAAACTAGTAGAAAAATAGAAAGATATAAAAAACAGAGAAACAAAGAGAAAGAGAGACAGCAAGACAGCAAGACAGAGAGACAGAGAGACAAAAAAAGGGACTTAATAAGTAATAGGAGGGAACAAGGAACTTGCCCGTTTTATACGCGCCGAAGTCCACGGAAATGAAGTACTGGTTCTGCTCCATGGTGGATAGAGGCGGGGGACAAAGTGTTTGAAGATTTGTGAGATGATGCTAATGAAAAAAAATAAGAAAATGCATTCAAGACCAGCTGAATACATATACAATGGAGTTTGATGATGATATTGGTATGAGATTGAGAAAATGAAAAGGGAAGTGCGTCCAGTTGGCTCTATTTATGTTTGTTGATATGCCACTCAGAGTTACTACTACTCCTACTACAATTAGATTACAATGTATGATGCTATCTTTGAACTGCACCAGAGTGGCGTCTAGTTCGCATGTTCATCTCATGACCTGGCCGTGTCTCTCTCTGTCACGCTCACACACATACGGGCCCCTCCCCCTGTCTTAACTGGTCTACCAGTCAATTGCATGGCATCCGAGAAGGTTTGTTGCGGCTGAAACCCTCACACGGGCTAGATTTGCGGATGGGTTGATGCCTCACATCACACAAAGAGCCGGGTAGCCCTAAGAGCCAATAAGCAGCCAGGGAACTGACTGAATGAATGAACGGATGTATGAATGAATGAATGATTGAAGAAATAGACTTTTGGTCATCTATCCCCCCGTTTACCTTGCCCGATTTTCCTCTCTCTTTCTCCCTCCCTCTCTCTCTCTCTCTCTCTCTCAATTCCCATCATCTCCCTCCGTATCCACACTCTCTCCCAACTCTGCGACACCTCCTCTCAACATCTCCTGAATAGGCTCCAAACCAAAATTACTGATTCTACTTGGCCCTTTCGTCACGCTACTCATCGTCATTATGACCAGCCCCCAGAACCAACATAAGCGGCTCAAGCGCACTTGGTCGGGTTTTGAAGAAGAATCTAAGTTGGCCATGGAGAAGGAAGCTATGCTAGACGCGGAGGAGGGATCTATACCGGACATATGGAACGAAGGGGGTCCAGCTTTGTTACCCACTGCAAAGTACCTCTGTCAGAGACAGGAATATAATGAGATGATTGAACATTATTGGTCCATGGCCTTTATGGCTGGACCGCACATGAGGTCTTCACCAGCAGATTTCCAAAAGGGATTCATTAAGATTGAAATGGAGGTTCACAGTTGGGCTTGGCGCTTTGGTGAAGAAGATTCGATGCTTCATCTCTCCAGTGATGACAAACAGGCCATTATCGCCAGCCTAGATGGATTCTGTGTCCAAGAGGACTGGGACAAGATTCATTCCTCTCTTCCTCCTGCCGCTCGCTCTGTGTTTGGAAAAGTTTTGCTAGAGACCATGCTCAATCAGTTCATCTACAAAAAGTTTGCCACCTCCCCCTTTTGGTTTATGGATGCCAAGGTGGATGCAACGGACCAGCCCGGGGATGCCAACTTCATTAAGAGACTTGACTTTATATACCAGGGGTTCAAGGAAAGTATGTCCTCCTCAAGTCCGCGTTCCTCCTCTTTCCCTCGTCACGGGATCATTTGAATTCACTAACACTTAGACTTAACATAGTGTTGCCCACGAACGCAGCATGGTGGAAGTCAACCCTCGTGAGCATCAGCACTGTACAAGACCTCTTCTTGGGTGCTCCCGAACACACAGCACTCAGTCGAACCATGCATGAACGTCGGAAAGAACTCGTGAAGTCCTATGTGGACGAGCTGTGGGGGTGCCGACTGTTTCGACTCCTTCTCAAAGAATCGCTGAGCGAGTCGCTCCAGACATTCCGCGATGACAGACTCCACATGATTCTAGAGTTTGCGGCTCAAGAATTTATTGCTGGTCAAGCTGGAGTCTTTGGCAATTTAGTGGTTGAGCGACTGCCTGAGCTTGCCAAGTTTGATCACCATTCGGACACTATGGTAACCCATCATTTCCATGCTGGCTCTGAGTCCCACCATGGTGCTCAGGTTCTTCTCGTGGTAAGACCCCGCTACAGCTACCATGATACGATTGTGGGTATGAATTGGGTACCGGTACCTCCGATCCAACTCATACAGGCGGAGGTTCTGACGGCGCCAATGGCGCCAGAGCAACACGCTCAATGTGCAGCCGCTGCTGGCGATGATGACGCTACCCAGGATGAGAGAATCGACAATGAGGGGGTGGACAATGAGAGAAACGAACGAGATGGAGAAGGCGAAGGCGAAAGGGAAGGAGAAGGGGGAAAGGAAAGAGAAGACGATGATGACAATGACAACGAAGGTGAGGATGATAACAGTGACGATGAAGATTTCGAGGATGACGAATGAGCGATATGGGCTTTCCTGTTTTGTATCATTTCGGTTTTCTTCACTTTGTTTTTGTCTCGTGAGATTCAACTTTATTGTTCCTTCATTTGTCAGTCGCTATATACTATCATCAAATAGATACTAATATCAATTTCGGGCTTACCTATTATACCTTGTGCACTGGTAACTCTAGCTTTCCGGTAGAATACGTATATCCCCGATATATTTAGTATTTCACGCCATACTTTAAAGCAAGTGGTGATACTGGTTTATACTACCTAATACATTAGTAACTGCCCCCAAATAGTCTCCATCCCCCCTGGGTTCACTAATTGAATTTGTTACAGTCCGGTCGAGCCTCTGTTCGTATTTTCAGGTGGTTACTATACATACATACGTTCCATGACGAGAATACAGGCACAACTCTATTAGTGTCACTGCGTATATATATAAATATATAAAGTTAGTAGTAGAAACATCTGAAAACACTGCACAAAGTTCCCATAGTACCATTCAAGGCTGGAAAACCATAAAACTGAATTATAGTCTACAGCAATATTATTTTCCTTCTACGACTAGATGTATATCCAGTCACTTCTTCTCTAAGATAGTGTGACAATAGCTGCGGGAGTCAGAACAAGTAGTACTAATTTTAATTATGGATGTGAGTAGGGCTTACTATTTTTGGATTATCTTCTTTGTTTCAGCCAGGATGATTACCGCCACAGTAACCCCGGCCATCGGTTTCACCCCCTTTCGGGGTCAGTAAATGTCTGGATATATTGATCAATAGATATATTACAGTTTATGGTAATGAGTAGTGGAGGTCATCATCATCATCATTACTATAACTATTCTTCATTCTATACAAACAACTACTTGTACATAAATGCTTTATTTCACACTGTCTTACGTACCTACTATCTAGGACAACTGTAAATCTCCAAAGTAAGTTACTCTCTAAATACCCCCCTCTAGTATGTAACACATATAATTTCCGCTACTTTACCAAAATAAGTACCAACTTCATCTCCTACTACCATGTACATAACTTAATTACTTACCCGCGCATGCCAAGCAACCCATCAATCATACCATCTACCAACACATACACATACACATACAAATACAAACCCAACAGCACTCAACTCCAAGAACCACCGTAACGACGCCCAAACCACCTCACCTCATAATTCAACCCAAGTTCAATCCACCGCAATGCATTACCCCTTGTAAATAATTCGTCCACATTTAAACTCCCCGTTAGTTCCGATGGATAGATAGCGGGCTAGTTGGTTGGTTCAATCCAATCCAATCCGAAGGGGGTAATGATTGCCTGCTGAGGTGTTTGTCAGTCAGTTGCCTACCCTGTTGTTGTCCACATGGCCATGTGGCATACATACGTATGTACATACATATGTTATGTATGTGTATGTGAGTGCGGGTTGGGCGACGTGCATAATACCCTACTACTTACTTAACTTACTAACTACTAATTTACTAGTAGATAGATGGGTAGTTATTAGTGGATGATGCGGAGGTATGGGGCCGACGGACGGTCCAGTGACATCAACTTCCATTAGGTTACTTATCAGGTCAGGTCTGGTATTACTGTGTTGGGCATGTGACGTGCAGATGGATGCAGATACGGGATTGTTCTGGTTGGTTGGTTGGGTTGTCACTACGTGGTGGGGTAAAAGTATCATCAGAATCAGACTACGTAGTATGAAGTGCAGTGTAAATGGTATAATATTGGTCTATCGGTCCGTGGTTGTAGTGGGTAGATAGTAGTAGTAGTGTATCTAGTATGTACGCTGTGCCAGTACAAACAAAGGAAATAAGGAAAGAATCATCCCAACAGTGTCCGACGCTGATAACCGAATGATAAACTGGTGTGTCGCAGAATGGTATCTTAAAGAACAGAACGAAGCGAAGCCACTTGTATACTGCTGCTGCTGAGGGTATATCAAGTCCACGTTCCCGATGAGCAAGCACGCCAGTCAAGAAAGCAGATCCCCGTCCCAGGAAACATAACAATAGAAAGATAAAAGAAATGTATCACAAAGGAAAGGTAAGAATAGAAAAAGCTTCCCGCGCTGATAGCGGGGTATTCGAGCAGTAGGTATCAATCACACGCAGCAGCAATCCAGTGAGCCAAGCCCAAACCAAACGCGCTCAAATGCAATCCGGTGATAATGAGAATAAAAATGAAGAATCAAGGACAACGCTCACGCGCCTGTATTCCGTTGCGGTGCGAAAAATGCATCCCGTCGCTTATGTCGAAATCAAATCAGAGTATTACTTTTGGGGTTTCCTATGTCGGTATAGGATGTAGTCGAAGTTGTATCCGTTCTAAGCTGAGGTCGGTCGGCGAAGAATCTCCTCGCAGTTGGCGTCAAAGCGCATGTTCCATAACCGAATGCTGTTCATCAACTTCTCCGTGCTTTCTAGCTCGCGGTCCCGGCCGAAGATCGTCTCCACAAATTCGCAGCCCGCGTTGCGGCCCATCGAGACCGTCTTGCCACCCTCGCGCTTGGCGGCCTTCCACATGAACTGTTCACATGTCTTCAGCAGCTTCTTGAATCGCACCCACAGGCGTTCGCCACTTTCCAGAAAATCCGCAACCGTCTCACGCGCATCGCGGCGCTTGATGCGCTCAATGCATTCGTCTGCCCGTTTCACCTTACCGGCCAACTTGATCAACAACAACCACAGATCGCCCGCGACATCTGCCATAGGAGTCGACGCGCCGTGGTGAAATACGGTCCAGTCGTAAATCCACTTGCCCAGCGAGTTGGCGTCAAAAACACTGCCCAGAAGGATGATGGGCATTTCCGTCGGATCCCAGTTCTTGATCGAGTATCCCTCGGGGATACCGGCCCGCGCAGCGTCCTCTTCGGTGGCCTTTGGCGGCGGCTTGGCCGCGGGTGCAGGCTTGGGCTTGGACGGCGTCCGAGTGGAGGTAGATTGGCGACGCGCCCGGGCGCGTTTGGCGGAATCGACATCATCTTGGGCAGGAACCTGGTTATAGTAAAAGTATTGATCAGTGGGTGGCTTTGGCTTGCGCGGAGGCGTCGTTGGTTTGCGACGGGGAGGACTGGGTTCCTCGCGAAAGACGTATCGGGGGGCGTCATCGTATCCATCGTCGACCACATCCACAAAGATGGGTCGCTTATGGGATGGCGGAGCGCCAGCGGACTCCCACTGACTGGCGGGCGCACCAGTCATGGTACTGCGACGACGGTGATAGCCACCAAAAGAAGCACTTACAGGATCGTGCTTGCGCGGTGGCGTGCCATGCTCCGGCATCGCTTCATAGATTCCATGGCCATACCCGGAATACCATCCTGCCGTTTCCCTAGGACCGGCGTAGCTGGCTTTGCGATTATGGCGCTTCGAGGGGCCACGAGGCGAGGCGTAGGGACTGGCAAATTGGGTGGCGTAATAGGCGTAATGAGGCGAGGTGGGAGGGGAGGTCATGTAGTCGTAGGAAGACCACCCGGGGTGTGGACTGGGATAATGGTACATTATCGAGAAAGGCGCATAAAAATCGAGGCAGCAAACGGCGAGGCGAGACACGAAACGAGAACTTTTTATGGGTGGAAAGAGTCCCAGAAGCACGACAATCGCTAGAGGTATAGAAAGCAAACAGCAAACAACAAAAAGCACAACCCAGGTATATTATACAGGATATCGTTCAACAAGCCGATCGACGCCGGGTTTAAAAGGACAACGGAATCGGGATATCGATAATGACGATGATGACTGAGGAAGAGGACCGTCACCGAGGCACGGTTTCTAGGGGAGAGGAGGAGGCGATTTGTATGTGCTGAGAGTGCATTTGAACGTTGTCGCTAACCGAACGGTGTGCGGGCAAAGGCGGCTGGCTGTGGAAGGAATGCCTGGGGATCTCCGGGGGGCAAACAGAGATCAAACGATGGGAAGTGTGCGTTAAGGAACGCTGTGACCTCTTGAGAGGTATATAGTATATACAACTGAGAACAGCGATAAGCCGGGAACTTCCAGGAGGCGACCCAAGGAAGGGATGCGACAGGGGAGAGTAGGTGTAAGAGGAAGAGTAGTATATAGATAGGAAGAACCCAAGAAGGGTGTTGTGTGTGTGTGTGTGTGGAAGGGGAGTCACAGAGGAGCCAACCGGTTTTGTACGGACGGCAAAGACAGAAAAGACAGAAAGAAAGGGCACGGGCGCTGCGGTAAACTTGGTATGAAGTGGGGCTCCCAGGTATAATCCCGTCGGTAATTAATCTTTCCAGACTTGCTCTTGCGCTGCGGCGGAGTCACGCTAGTGGGTTAGTGGGCTTAGTGCGGTGGATTTAGTTCGTCTCTTAGTGACTTGCTGTTGAAAGTTACCGTCATGTCACGTCTGTTGTGTTTGCTGACCATACGGTAAAGTATTGCTGAGGGTGTGGTTTCAGGCCCAACCACCACCAGAAAGCAAAAAAGGATGAATGGGCGAGGGATGGCCAGGGAGGGTGAAACCCAAACAAGTACGAGTATCAATAGAAGAGATAGTATCCAGTAGTAGGAGAGTTTAATACTGCAGGATATTGGAAACGTCTCATCCCATCCAGACTGTTGCAAACTCAGTCAGGACAAGACCAGACAAGGCTGGACACATTCCCTCAAAAAATCGCCGCAGAGTATCATCCTAGGACCAACAGCGACTCGTGCTTTAATATACCCATTATCAGGTTCCCCTCTCCGCGGCATGAAGATGAATCATCCGATTGATGGGCGCCATTGCAAGAGTCATCTGAACCACTCTGTTGGGCATCCCGCGTTCGCTCCCTGACTGGGCGACACGATGAAACAGGCAACGGCAGGCTCGCTACGGAAAATAATGTGCAGAGGGGATCCTCAGATTCTCAAGTCCAGTCATCTTCTTCAACATGTCTGTCTATCATGCTCGATAAGAACTACCGCGGCGCATCGCTATTGGCGAGCCCGTCACTCCGCCGCCGCTGCGTTCCTCAGCAGGCGTGCGTACCTACAGTGGGAGCCTGCCGCATAGCAAGGAGCACATCACGTTTTCGGGGCGAAGGAATGTGAGTCATGGTCACGTTGCCACAGGTGGCTCAGTCGTGAGTAAGAGATATTAATATCTTTCAAGGCAGTCATCGTGAGATGGACGCTCACTCTCTTATACAGAGCTTGTCCTACCCTGGGTGCCTAGCACTGTGGCGAGGTCAAGTAGGAGCCTACAATGTCTGTGGCAGCGCCTCTATATGGAAAGAGCCATGCTGGGCATGCTACCGAAGGAGCCGAACCTACAGAGTGACTGCATCTCCGGCATGGGGCCAGTCCATGGTCCAAAGTACTGTACATCAATAGATATGCTGATCTGGCGCGCACGATTGTCGACGGTCGGTTCCATGGACAGTGTGCGGATGAGCCCGTCGGTGATCCATGGTTGCGATCCGGGGTCCGCGAACAAGCTCAACTGTTCGAACCAGTGGAACCATAAGACATGGAATATCTGACTCCCTAAAAGCCACGAGCCATCGCATGGTTGTTGGGCAACAGCTGGAGTGGATGGGCGTTACGGATGGGCGTTACCGCTGCCGACCAGCTGGGCAGCAACCACACCCTCTTCATATCGGACGACGCCTGTTGGACAGACCGCAATTTGCGAGTCGAACGCGGTAGTTTAAAAATTCGTAGGATCTGGAATCCAGGCATTTGTCTGGCGAACAATCTTGTGAAGCTTCCAGGACACTCAAGCTGTCTGGGCTCTAGACTATTGAAGACTGCATAGTGTTGGCGTCTCTCGAATGTGATAGACGCCATTGCCCAATACGGGCAGGCAGGCAGACAGACAGACAGACAGACCGAGGGGAACAGCAATGTACTTAGCGCCTTCAAGTTCCCAAGCGACCACAAGACTTACTAGTTCTGCTACTAGCAGGAAGTACTAGTAGTAGTTCAGTTCAAATCCGTAGGGCCAGTCCCCGGGTGGACTCCCAATTAGAAATCGGCCTTCCCCGGTGTCAAGACTTCCACGCAATCAGCGACCGGGAAAGTAGCGATTTCTGTGGCCCCTGGCAGATAGGCAACCCTTCTTTGAACGCTGGCTGGCCAGAGGATCTTTGCAAGGTCACACATGGCGCTCTGGGTTAAAGCAGGTCAGAAAAGTATGTGATCATGGTTACGTGGTGGCGTTAGCCTGTCGGGACGGGAGGAGTCACAATATTAAAGAGTATCCTGAGCCATATCAGAAACTTTAAGAGGGATGGAGTCCTCATCATCATCATCGAACTTGGCTGAATCTGAGCGACCACTTGCATTGCGATGACCACCATTGGATAAACCCTGCCGGACGCGGGATCAAGTCCGGGTGCCGCTGAGCTCCGCTCGGCGTCAACGGTTCAAATGCATAGATGGATTGCGGTGATAGTGTCCTGATTGGGAGGGGAGATACGGTCCGCCAATCTACTTGGTTCTCTCATTGTGTAGTGAGATGCGAGAATACTACTCGAAATGACCTATCGCACTGGCAGATATTTCCATGTATGCTACACAACATGGCGGTGATAAAATCCCTACTGACTAGTAACTCTCACCTCATCGTCCGCACCGCCGAATGTGGAAGGCCTCCAGAAAGGATGGTCAGCAAAGTAAATCAAAGTCAAACAAGCACCCCCACAGGGCCAGTCCCACCATCAGAGTTTTCACCGTCCCTTGCTCGGGGAGCCGATGATCTAGTCTAGACTGTGCCGTGTGCCTTGATAGTCTCGCTTTTATTTTTAATTATTATTCCTTTCAGCTGGTGTTGCTTTCCTTCTGGAAGATGCCTTCAATTACGGTGCAGCCTGTATGGTATGGTACATACAAGGACCCCATGTACCTTTGTCCCGAAATTAATGCAAATATTTGGCCCTTGATCACATTTCAGGCCAGACCCATAGAATGCCAGAATGTCCCCAGCCGATACTCCAAAAATTGATACACAAAATCCACATTCATCTATCTCACAACAACACAACAGTAAATACTAAATAGCAACCTAACTTCAACCACAAACCAAACCATCTCATTCATTTCCAACAACTTCCTCCCAACAGGCACACACCCTCTCCTTCCCTCCCTCCCTCCCTCCCTGTGTGGAAAATAAGCAACCTCAGCACAAGCAACTAAGCCCCTGCATATCCTAGACCTCCCCAGCCGCATGCCGATCGCGCGGCCGGAATTTGAGTCTCATTTCCGCCCATCCTTTCACACAATACCCATTGGATTAGAATTTAAGACCTGTGCCCTGTGACTCTACTCGTGAATGTGTGCGCCTGACTCAGCCCTTGCCCTGAGCCCTAACGTAGTTGGGAGTGATTGGCGAACTAATCGATTTACTACTCCGTACACTGCACCTATGTTGGATTGATGCCTTATCTGGTCTCCATCCATCCATGCCTGCATGCGCTCCGAAGGATCATACCAAAACAAAGTACACTAGTACTTTAGTCTTTTGTTCTGAACATTCCTCGTTCCCACATGGTTTGATTATTAAATTCCGAGCGCGTGTTAAGTAGCCTATCATTTCTTTCGTATACCAGTTAACATAACAAGATGCCGCCCGCCGCTTGGGAGCCTAAGGTCAACAAAGCCCGACACGTCTGCAGGTTTCCGCTGCCGCAGGTGTGGAGGATCGTGATCGTGTTGGTTAACTCAGGTTAGGTAGGGAGTACTAGACTAAGTACTGTGTAAGGATTACGCACTGTGGTTGTACTACGTACTTGGGATGAGTGTAACCGCTGCAGGAAATGTTTTGCGTTTGGCTCTAGACACCAGGTTCATGGATGTATTGTGTGCTTGGCAGATGGGTTACGTCAATATGCTAGGGATGCACGTGGGATATACTACGCTATATCAAAGTAGTGTTGGATGATGGCCAATAGATGTTTCATTGGTTTGTAGTGTGCTTGGGGTAAGTTAAGATGCTATTACATATGTTTATACAGCTACATATGGTTTCGAACTAGATAGAACATTTAAATTAACAACTGATATCTTCAATGTATATGCTTGATGGTCTATAGAGACCAAAACTACTTGGGGCCACATATACTTATCTGCCACCTGCGCTCAAGTCGCGCGTACCAACTATACACAGAACCAACAATCCGCACTAATACTTCCCATACCACACAACGTCAAGACGACAAAAAGACAATGAATACCATAAGATCAAGAAATATACCGACTATCCACATCCAAGTCCTCCATAATTCCCACCGCCAACATACCACCAACACCAAGTAACTACTTAGATAGACAGACAACAAGTAGTAGTAACACGATGTACCCACTCCAATCCACCCAACCCTCTCCCCATCTCATAAATACCACTAAGAAAATCATGTATATACCATACCTCCACCTCCACCTCCACCAAATTCTACTGTTAGTGTGTAAGTAGATACATAGTGACCGACCCCATGTCATCCCCCCCCTCTCTCTACCCCTCTTTTTAATCTCTACACACACACTACATCAACTTACTTTACTACCATGTACGGAGTACACTACAATTAAACGCCAACCTAACCCAACCCCAACCACACCCTTGTTCTACTTACTCTCCCCGGCGTAGTCAACCACCAAGTAGAACCGAAGCCCCGCCACACGGGAAGACATAGGGGATAAGACCCCCCCGAATAGCCGCCGAAGTTGATGAATCTCATCTCATCACTATCACATTGGCATCATCCATCATCCATCATCCATCACCCCCGCCTCTGGATTTCCGGGGGTGCAGATGACCGACCCTACTAAGGATAGGTATTATGGGTGCATTACTACTTGTGTATTAGTTCAGTGGGAAGTGATGTAAGTAAGTAACCCCTCATCTACACTACAACCGTAGTAGTATCTATCTATCTCTTAGATTGGTCTGGGTGCGATCGATCACGTCGCATCTGTCCTTGTCTCGTGGAATCGAGGGCAAGGCAAGGCTCGTCACGCTCAGCGATGCGCCCTATCTTCCATGTCTCCGGCGGTGGTGATGGTGGTGGGATGACGAAATCTGACTGAGGTATTATCTAAGAAGCGTATAGTAACTAGTTAAGTAGTTAGTTGACTAGTTACCTGGAGTATGGCTATGGCTAGGTGCATCACTATTATAAGTAAGTACTATACATAGAATAGTATAAGCCGTCACTGCCACTGCCACTGCCACTGCCACTGCTGTGCATTTACCGCATACTTAGTTTATACTAACTACATACATACTAACCGATACTGTAGCCTACATAGTAAATAATAGTATTGGCGCAGCACGGCACAGTATACCCTCATAACCAAAACCCAACACAATCAACTCACAAGAACCCCTCCCCTCTCCCCTCCTAAGATTTAGGCACTCACTCACTCACCCACTCAATCCATCACCACAGCAGCAGAGCACAACAGAGTACCGAGTGTCCACCTCTCCCACACAAAGAAGGCAGACCTCCACCCAACAAATGAGCATCTGACACGCAGGCCCGAAACTCAACTCCAACTCAAAAATTTCCGAAGTACTTGCGCTCGCCGCTCGGGAGATGCCCGGTTGCCCGTAAGTACTACTTACTTTGTGGGTTTGTTTGGGTGGGTATGTTAGGCTGGGGTTGCTGGAGGGACCGTCAGATGTATCAATCATCGATGGGGGGATTCTGACAGATGACAGTAGGTTTACGGAGAATTTTACGCAGTAGGCTAGATACCAATCTTGTTGCTACGTATCGAGCGGATTCTGTGGAAAGTGGGAACGGATCTAGTGCGATGGGTCCGGTGGTGGGGGCTTGCTGGCTGGCGGTGGATGTTGTGGCCCGAAGGGTCAGGTTGCGATAGATACTGTGTGCAGTGTGCACCATACTGTGTGTCCGTAGTGG
Source organism: Aspergillus costaricaensis CBS 115574 (assembly GCF_003184835.1). Classification (NCBI taxonomy): domain Eukaryota; kingdom Fungi; phylum Ascomycota; class Eurotiomycetes; order Eurotiales; family Aspergillaceae; genus Aspergillus; species Aspergillus costaricensis. The sequence goes on from NW_020291815.1 coordinate 86,234, forward strand.
GGAGGAAGATATTGCATTATGTTCATTATATTTCGCTAATATGATTACCTCTATATTGTTATTGGTATTTATCGTCCGGGTCTGGCATTGAGGCTGGATCGTCTCTTTGATGCACGTATCCGTCTGGTCACGTCATACAGTCATATACTCGTCCTCCGCGCGTTTGGTTTGCATCGCCTCGTGCCAGCGGAATCCCTGCTTCCGAGAGACAGAGGGCAGTGTCGGAGACATGAATGCCTTATGCTGAGAGGAGGCCCAGCTTCCAGGCGGGAGAAATGTAACCTCGCCCACGGACCCGTTGGCGGCTGCCTGCAAGCCGAAATCAAGGGATGAGACAGCAGGAAGTCCATCCGCAGCAGGGTTCTCTGCCCAGATCTTCTCCAGCAGCTGCAAGCAGGAGAGGTTGTTGAAAAACCCAGAATCTCTGGATAGATCTTTGCACCGTTGGCGGATAATGGCGCGATGATCGGCACGCACGCACTCAGACCCGGTGATGAATAGTGGCCACAGGAGATACGCGTCAGACTGGACAGTCATAATGTGACTCATTATGTGTTGCACAATGTTTTGGATACGAGGGTGATCGGACGGTAGGTCTGGATAGGCGAGTCGTTCACTGTACAAGATCGCCGCATGACGGAATGACTCAGAAATGTGTATGACGTCCTTCAGATTGTGAGTTGCGACGACCGGCTGGTCTGTCGGTGATGAAGGGGGCGAGATGTAGGCGTGGCTGGATGTAAAGAGAGGCGACCCCGATTGCGATCGGTGGGGGACAAATCGCCAGGACTCAAGCTTCTGTCGGAGAGAATACCATTCCGCCCAGAACGCCGGCGACAGCTGTGCTCCGTTGCGACCACCAGGCGGCGGCGGCGGCAATGAAAATGCAAAAGCACCGGACGAGGTGGCTGGAATGTTCGATGGGAAGAACGCCATCGAGGGCGGGAGAGTAGTGGATGGCATATGGATGTCTGGTGGCGTAGATGTGCGGACTTCTTGATTTTGGCTCAGAAGGTTCAAACGACCTAGCTGCGCTACGATTCTGAAAAGTCCGGCATCACATCCCGCCAGATTTTCCAGTCCCCATTCGCCATCCGAGGCGGCGGTGATATCCAGGCAAGCACCGCGAAGCTGTACCTCGCGGTCATTGGTGGTGGCGGTCATCGTGTCAATCCATGTGAACATCCGAACAAACCATTTCAGCTCATCCGACATGCAAGGTGAGTTGCACAGTCGGATGGCTAACAATTTTGTCACCCCCGCAAACTGCGTCTTGAATTGAGCGACCCCAGTATCACACCCATGGAATAGACAGAGGATGAGTAAGGTCGCCAGGACAGAGTCAGAAAGCCTCTGATGCGGGTCAGCCAATTCCCGATTCAAAGCAGAGACCGCCATGCCTCGATGATACTGCTCTTCCTGGGCATATTCTTCAGGCATACTGATACCAGCCCGGTCCTGTAATGCTCCATCGGTCAAGGCTTGGTGGGCCAAGGACGACATGCGCCCCGGCAAAGTTCGCTCCGTCGCTCTCATTCCTCGTTCGCGTCGCTGTCGCAGATTACAGCTGGCCAATGTAGCGATGGCCTCTTGGAGCGATGTGCTTTCCTGCGCCAGTCGAAGAACATACGTTCGAAAAGGATTGGTTGGACTATCGAATGCCACAATCATCGGAGCAATGACTTCGGCATAATAACTAATTAGGTATCGGAGTCGAGGTGTACGTCCCACGGAACGTGCCAGCAGCTGCTGAGACAATGATGGCGGCTGGCAAGCACTCATACGTGATGGAACCTCGTCATAACAGGTTTCTTCATCATGCTCATCTGAAGCATTATCTTTCTGGTTCGGAGCCTGGGCTGGCCACGGGCACTGTATTGGTACTGGTACTTGTTCTGGTCCCATCCAGGTCCTTGACGGATCAGGATTTGAGATCAATGGGGCTTGGCACTGTCTCGGAGAATCGGTCTTTGTCGCACGTGAGGAATAAGAATTATAGAAATTTGGCGAAGCATGGGAATCCACCGTATAGTACTCCGGTGAGCACGCCCGGCGTTGTGAAGCAGTTGAAACCGAGACAGATCCATGCTCGGCAAGCCCAGTGCCTGAAGAACGCTGCTTATCATGTCGTCGCTTTTCTGCGGCTGTGTCAAGAGCCGGTTGGGATTTCGACGCTGTCCGAGGTCCTGTCATACGGGAAAACTTCGGAGGTGCGACCGCAGGCTGTGCCCCGGTCACGGGGAGGGACAACCCTCGAAGCTTTCCTCGACTGGCAACTCCTACGCCCCATGTCAACGCTGTCTTGTACCCCGCGCAATTGCGGGCGCTGTCCAGGCACTGGGAACAATATGGGCGACGCCGGTCGCAGGGAGTACCCTGTCGGGCGCAAGTAAAGCAATCATCAGCCGCTTGGCTTACGACCGTCCTCCTACGCCTTTTCCGGGGAGCTGGGGCGGAGACCGGCGGAGTTTTGCGGATTCGAGGCTTCGAAGTAGATTCCATAGCCGGATCCGACGCAGAGGTTGGCCAACTGCTAGGGTGCAGATACTAACTCGCCCAGGCAAGCAATGTGGAGATAACCCGGAGTGCGGGGTCCCATAAGTGGTGCAAGGAGTTGGTTGAGACGGCGGCAGTAAGCAGGCTAGCTAGTGTGTTAGAATAGGCCAGGCGAAAGCAGGGCCAACACGATGTTGGGGGGTGGAAGATAATGTATCTAGTCGTCGGGATGAACAGGTCAGGAAAAAGCAAGAAAAGAAGAGCTAACGTCGGAGAGGGAGGGGGGCCACGCTTACGGTCGTTTATAATCGAATCACATCGGGAATCGATCTAGTTCGCGCAGGAGAAAGAAAGCGGATTTGGAGATGATGATAAGCGACGATCGTTGCGGCATCACCCGCCGTTAGGAGAGCAGCGCCGGAGATTAAGCCAGTATAAACTCGTTAGCGCCGAGTAGTCGAGGCTCAGCAGCCAACCGGTGCGTGGCGAGTGTCTTTCGAACCCGCATTTTGAAGCGATCTTACTTGATGGCGGCCGAGTGTCGGCGAAATTGAGCCACCGTTTCAGATGGGACCCAGAGAAGATGGCACAGTTCATAGCCGGTGCAGGATTAACTGGGTGCACAGATGAAGTTGGTTGTTGAAGATGGCAGCACCTCAAAAATGAAGGAGGAAGAAGAAGGACTTGGCTGCCCCCAAATCTAGGGCCGGAACAGGACTAGCGGGAGGTGTGCATTGTTCAAGTTCAAATGTAACAAAACTCTCCCAGCAACTCAACTTCCTACTACCAACTACCAACCCTACTTAACGATCAAGTCTCCTCGAGGCGAGGCTTTCCTCATTCTTCATTCATTCCTCTCCCTTCTCCTCCAAGCCTCCCCTCCAGTCGATCCAAGATTCCAGATTCCCCTTAACTTCTTAAGGTTTCGGTAGACCAAAGCTAATGGGATCCACTGGTGAACTTTCCCTTCCACTTTCCACTCTGTCGGTTCGGTGGAACTGGCCCTTCCGCGGAGAGGAAGGACCACATGCAGTCTTCAGTCTTCCACCTCCCCTTTTCCATTGCTACGGGTCGGGGCTTGGTGCCTTGGAACCCCTAATGGATCACTCGGGATGACTCCGACCACGAGGATGGAATAGGAAACTCCCTCGCACTTGGTATATTAGGATTGCCACCGGATGAAGATCGTGGGAAACCAACCGGAGCCACGGCATACTCAATTATGCACCGCGTTATTAATAGCCCGCGGGCAACGTAAGTGCGCGTTCTGCCACCGCCTGCTGGAAAAAGCATCCACGGTGCCTCCATCGCCTCCCCAACACTGCCTGCTGAGCCACGTTGGACAAGCCTTCGTGGCCGCTGGAAACTTTCATGGCCAGAACTTTGCGATCTTCTAGCGTTTCCAGACCCTGCCAATACAACAGTGCTTGATTGTGTCTTATCCCGACTACCGCGTCTCCTCCACCGCCATTCGTATCCCCCGTGAACCAGAATTCGCCTCCCGCTGAAACTGGACTCGACCGAGCTTGCCAGCCATGTTGATGGATTGCTAAAGCGATCTTCTGACTTTACTTGAATTGCCCACCTTACCGGCCAACCGCCGAAGTGCACTCCCTCCATACACAGCGAGCTGGTAGATTTGCCTCGAACCTTCAAAGCTATACCTCCATACCCCTAGCTCTGCCTCCGGGCAGCGAACATAAGTCATGCCGGTTCTTCGACCAGGTAAATTGAAGACGATAATCTCGGCCACGGGTGCGCTGCTACTCATTTGCACCGTGTATATCTATTGGGCCCCGCCTCCAGCCTCAGTAGTCCCTAGCACCGCCTTCGAGGTCCCTCTCGCCGAACGTCAAAATGCTTTTTGGAAGGTCTTGAACCCGATATTGCAAGGACATGCCCCAAATACTCCTACGCCAAAGCGCCTGGCGGACGTAAGCGCAGTTCACTTCAATGCTACGACGACCGATTCGCGACCTGATCTGACCATAATCGAGGATGGCGATTTACAAGCGATGGAAGAGGCTCATGCGGGATATATTGAGGAGTGTCGTAAGTCGGAACGGCTGCGGCCAGTACATACTCCGGGCACGCGTGGCATAGTGTCCACAGCGGGGGCTTCCTATTTTCCAGTTTTCTTGTCTTCTCTACGAATGCTTCGACGACTGGGGTCAACGCTGCCGGTGGAGGTGTATATGAAGGATAAAAGTGAATATGAAAAACAAATTTGCGATGAGATCCTACCGGATCTGGGTGCGCGCTGTCTTGTTCTCTCGGATATCGTTGGCAAGGGAGCCATTGAGCATTACCAGCTCAAAATCTTCGCAGTTCTATTCTCCTCGTTTGAAGAGGTTATCTGGATGGACGCAGACTGCTTTCCGCTCCACAGGCCTGAAGTTTTGCTCGAGTCGGAACCATTCAGCTCCAAGGGGTTGGTCACCTGGCCGGACTTTTGGATCTCCTCGGCGTCTCCGCTGTACTTCAAAATCTCGCGGCAGGAAATGCCAGCGCTGTCGGAGCGCGCGTCATCGGAAGCGGGCGTCTTTCTGGTATCAAAGAAGACACATCAGTTGACCTTGCTCCTCGCTGCTTACTACAACTACTACGGTCCGTCACATTATTTCCGGCTATTATCGCAAGGCGCACCGGGCGAAGGCGATAAGGAGACCTTCCTTCATGCTGCCACCGCCGTCGGAGAGCCTTTCTACGCTGTAAGCGAGCGGGTTCAGGCAGTTGGTCATACGAAGCCGGGCGGTATTGCGGGCTCTGCGATGGTGCAGACTGACCCAGCCGAGGACTATGCGTTGACCAGTGCGAATAAATGGCGCGTGAAAGATGAGTCTGTGGCGAAAGCCCCCCATGCTTTCTTCATCCACGCCAACTACCCCAAGTTTAATCCTGGTGAAAAAGTATTTGGCATGAAGTGGGAGACCACGCCGACGCTCCGCCCCGATGGCACGGACGGACGGGCATGGCTGGCGGCAGAGTCTACTGTCCAGCGATTTGGATACGACGTCGAGAAAGCGTATTGGGAGGAGATCAAAAACATCAGTTGCGATCCCGCCATCAGCTTCCGAACATGGGAGAGGAAGGATGAAATCTGTGACCGGGTAGAGAGCTACTGGGCGAATGTGTTCGCCGAGCCGCATGATGACGACCCCAAGTTCACTGACGAAAGCTGAATTGGCCGCATTGTACTGCGATGCTGGCCTTGAGCCATCACTGGGTAACTAGTTACGCCATGCTGTTTATGATCGACACGGTTGCTTATCAGCAGTATTGTATATAATTTTCTGTTCTTTTTCTGGTTACATATTCATACCATTAGGTGTATAATATTGGTTGATGCCATACTTACTATTTGGCATCCCAACTGTCTGTTTGTTGATACCCTGGCGCTCCGCAACGAAGTATCGAAGTATATTCCAGTCTTTGTAACAACATTCAACACACATGTTATTACATACTACATCCTCTAACAAATCTACGTCGAAAAGAATAGAAATAAGATCATTGTAAATTGAATAATAGTGATATGCTATCGCCCCAGGCGTCAGCCATTCATGCAGTCATTCGAACAGGATATATATAGCTTTTCCATCCAAATCCCATCATTACATCATTTATTTCTTGATACCCTTTTCACGCAAGCGCTGCTCATCCTCAGCCTGCAATTCGGCATCGATCTGAGCACCCTTGGAAGGCTGGTTGCCGTGCACCTTGGCCTGCAGACAAACTAGTTAGCCATCATGCTCAATCTAATCAACAACTGTGTAAGAAAGGAAATAAACATACCGGCTTAGTAGGATCCTGCTTGCTGAGCTCAGCCTCAGGGTTCTGGACAAAGTTGTGGTGGTGGTCGCTCTCGGGCTTGCGTTCTTGCGAGGCAAGCTTGTTGCCGATGGAGCGCTGGTCCTCTGTTGGTTGCCATTAGCATTTGTATCCCGAGTGATTGGAGAGTAAGAGGGATAAAGAAGGAAGGGCCATGCATACTCGAATCAAGGTTCTTGTGGCTGTTCTTCTGACCCTCTGCGTAGCGGTTCTGCTCGTTGATCTCAGACTGGGGCACGTTGCGCTGGTCACCGGCTTCGTAGAGGGTGCGGCTGCCGACGCTGGATTGGCCTGCTCCGGAGGAAGACATTGTGTATGTTTGTGAAGTAGGAGATAAGAGGATTGAGTTGTTTTGTGTGTGTGAGAGAGAGATGGATTCGATGAGTGTTTGTTGATTGCTGTTGTTGTTGTTGTAGAGTTACATTGCTTGGGGATGAAGAACAGCGTTTATATAGAGTCAGGGTTGGGGGAGAATCTGCGTGATAGTTGTGATGTCATATGGCAGTCGCTGAGATCATAGTACCCATGGACTGTGTGGGTCACAGCCAAAGCTGGGCATGCTTTGTCCCTTGGCTGGAACAGCCCTCATCATATTCTTCCTCGATGATGTAGTTGGGTCCGTTCTGGTGTTGCATTTCGGTGAAGTCTTGGGGTGTAGCAGTCAGATGGGGAATCGGTGTACCTGACTGAATAATGGGGTGGTGGTGAACTCAGCTATGCATCCTTACATAACCGATATCGGCCGATTAGTTCCATTTCCGGCTAACATGGGGGATAAACAGATACAGACGCGACTCACCTTCACGATTAAGGATTAATGCATCTACAACGGGACATAATGGCCCGCAACCCTTCGCGTCTACTGTATGCGCCTCGTAGTCTGCAATTGACTACTAGTAGACGGCAATTCGGCACCAGTGTCTCCTCCATACTACCCCTCCTCTCCCCGCCCCGATACACGCCGGTCCGATCATCATTAATATCAACACCATCTACTTCTTCCCCTCTCGCACATCACATTCCCACTACAGCTACTCCCATCCGAGGTATCACCACCAACACCACCCCCAAAATGGCCACAACCACCACCACTCTCGACCCCCAATACGCCCAACTCTTCCAAACCCTAGAATCCCAATTCCAGACCACCACCCTCCCCCACGACAAATGGTACATCCTCGCCATCTCCACCCTCGTCGCAAACCCGGACCCCGAACGCGCCGACCAGCTCTACCTCTACCTAACCTCCAAACCCGAATACTCGACCCCATCATCCCGCCAAGCTCTCATCCGGCGCATCCGCGAAGCCCTCATCAAAAGCGTGATAATAGTCGGGGTGTGCAAACCCATCGAAGCCATCCTCGCCATCAGCAAGCTCGAAGCTCCCGAAGACAAAGACTACACGTTCACCCGGGAGGGCTGGCAATGCGACGAGGCGAATCACGGGCGCGGCGTGGCATGGTTGGAGAAGCTGTATGCGCGGAATACATCGGGCACGTTGGATCTGTTTGCGGCGCATAAGGATTTCGCCTGGTTGTCGAAGGAGATTACCTACGGGTTGTTTTTGAGTGATCGGGGAGTGTTGGATGATTTGGATACCCAGTTGGTGGTGTTGCCCGCCATCATGAGTCAGAATTTGAGGATTGAGACGCATTGGCATATAAGGGGTACCAGACGCTTGGGGGTCAGTTTGGAGGATGTGAGGGTTTTGTGTGAGGGCGTTAAGCATGTTGCTGGGTTTTATGGGAGGGTGTTGGATAAGGTGCCTGGTGTGGAGGAGGTGGAGGGGGATGTTTGAGGGGGGGTGAGAGGGTTGGTTGTATATACTTTGTACTTAGGTGAGGATAGACTTAGAGGGGGGTATATATTACTACTGTGGTAGTTGGAGTATAGTGGTCGGGATTAGAAAAGAGGTCATACTACATGTATAGAAAGGGAATGACGTGCTAAACTACTAGCGGAAAGGCTCTCTCTTATGTTGCAATATTCATACGTACGTGATTTACTCCCGTAGGAATATGAAATGATATGCATCTGAATACTAAAACGACAGCAATCTTGTTTATTTCTCCTTCATATATATCATATTTTTTTTTTGCAAGCTATGTTGATGACATTTCTTTACCACGGTCAAAAGAAAACATCCGAGAGATCAAGGGTGTTTCATGAAGACAGTCACAATTCCAATATGATCATTCAGGATTATCATGAACTATAGAGCCATATGACAGAATGACTGCCGCTTTCTAGGCCACTTCAATCCAGACTTTTTCTCCATGACTTTCCTAAGGAAATCTAGAACATTGAGAAGATTGTTCGTAATTATCAGGGTTTTTTTGATCCTTCAAACCAAGCCCAAGGATGGCTCACTCCGAAAATCACGGTAGTCTTTACCGCGTCTTATCATTTGATGGAAGCGGTTAAATAGCATCGCCTTATAATTGCCAATGCGAATATTAATTGCGCTCTGTAACTTCTGAAGACCGCTCAAGCAAAGTTTCAAATGACCTTGTCTGTCTTCTAGCGTTTTGTAAGTGGGGTATTTATCGAACGCGGAGCTGACATCCTTTTGTTAGATCAAGAAAGAGGCCCAATCAAATCTGTTTACAACACTTTTCCAACCCTCTCCTCGATACTGCGCCAGTTGTTAGCGGCTACTCTTGCCGTATCATAGAAGGACTTTGTTCGTATTTGCATTTGTGCCCATTCAGGGATATCATTTTCTTGACAATATTCCAGGAATTCTGCCTTGCTGGCCATTGTCGAAACAGCGGTTGCGCTTGCCCCATTATTGACATAATTAAACCAGTCTACTGATTTGAAAAACCCGATGTACAGTACTAACCGCTCACCTTTGTTCGCGGATTCGTACTCGCTCGAGAATTTTTCGACCCTTACTATCAAGGGATCAATAATGGTGGCAGCTGCAACCTCTGTCGACAGCTGGCCATCGTGCACTAATTCCTCACTTATCTGGGTTAAAGAAAGCATAGAAGTGTCTTCTTCTGTCTTGTGAGAGCTCTTTCTCTTTTTCTTCCCGTTGTTTCCGGTTTCTGTCGACGGCGCTCGTTTCGATGCTTTGGGTGCCATTGTGAAAAGCTATTGAATATTATGCCTTACGAGGATTGTGAATAGAGAAGATGTCTTGTCGTAGAGCGAGTGCGAGAAGGGTAATTATGGAGGGGGGGTACTGAAAATGTATGATTAGGTCCCACCATATCATCTGAATGGCTTCGCTAAATGGATACTGTAGATATGTGCGGTATCTATATCCATAACCTTGTTTTTTTTTATAATCAAACCCAGCGCCATCTGCATTTTCAAAGTCTTCTTAACAACTCGCGGAGACAATGACAATGTTTGTCCAATTCGAATATGTCATTTATGCTACCCCTCGGTACGGGATGTCCAACATCGCTGTTTCACTTGCAGGTGCTGGATTTTCTCAAGCAACCTTCCAATCTGTAGTCCACGTTTGTAACTGTGCGGGAGTTTTCATGGTATGTGAACTTGATCCATTGGTATATTATATATTGTATATTAACCCGGATATTTTTGCCATGGTGGCTCATAAGTAACTGCCTATTTAATGGTAGTAGCTGCGATACTTATTCGATATACTCTATATCATAGAAGCATTGAGTAATAATAGGGCACACTAGGGAATATTCTTCCAACAGTGAAGTGTCTACACAACTCTCTTCAGAGTATGAATATGAAATGAATTCAATGATAATTGCATTGCACTACTACTATAGCGCTATCGATAAGCTATCGATAATCAAAAGCGGTTAGCGGAAGATCAACTTTTGTCGGCCGCGCCGCCCGACGAACCTCCGCGAACGGAAATCCCACTTTAACTCCTCCCAGCACAACCCCCTCAAACCCACACCACACATATACCCCAATATACACAATGGTCAAGCGCAAGGAACTCAAAGACAATGATGTCGAGATGTCGGGGACGGATCCCCGCGTCGACGGCGACGACTCCGACGAGGTACATCCATACAAACCAATACCCCCTCCAACGGGCATATACACACCCAGCCAAGCAAAAGCAACAACTCGATATAAATATTGACAAAAGTACTAAAATCAGGACATGGACATGGTCAACGTCGACTTCGAATGGTTCGACCCTCAACCAGCCGTCGATTTCCACGGTCTGAAGAACCTCCTCCGTCAGCTCTTCGACACCGACGCCCAGATCTTCGACATGTCCGCTTTGGCCGATTTGATCCTCTCGCAACCTCTGCTCGGTTCGACTGTTAAAGTGGATGGGAATGAGTCGGATCCGTATGCGTTCTTGACGGTGTTGAATCTTCAGGAACATAAGGTGCGTCTTCTCCGCCCCGCCTCGACATAAAGAACAAGGAGGGGAGTCTAACATAAGCATTCAGGATAAACCCGTCATCAAAGACCTCACAGCCTACCTCCAGCGCAAAGCCAACGCCACACCGACACTTGCGCCCCTGGCCCAACTCCTCTCCCAAATGCCCATCCCGCCCATTGGCCTGATCCTGACGGAACGTCTCATCAACATGCCTGCGGAGGTCGTACCGCCCATGTACACGATGTTGCAGGAGGAGATCGATTGGGCGATCAAGGATAAAGAGCCGTACAGCTTCACGCATTACTTGGTTGTGTCGAAGACGTATGAGGAGGTGGAGTCGAAGCTAGATGCGGAGGAGTCGCGGCCGCAGAAGAAGAAGAAGAAGGCTGCGGGTGGTGAGAAGGCCGAGCGGTTTTTCTTCCATCCTGAGGATGAGGTTCTGGAAAGACACGCTGTGTGTGTTGGGCCTGTGGAGTATACGCATAAGGCTGAGGAGGGGTTGTCGGATTCGAAGCGCGCGTTCCAGGATCTGGGTATCGTGACGAAGGGGAGCCTCATTCTGTTGGAGGCGAGTAAGTTGGATGGGGCGGTTAAGGATATGGCGGAGTATTTTAAGCCATAGATATAATTTGCTTGTGATTACGATGATTATATGTTATAGACACCCGAAAAGTTGGTTTGCTCTTTGGTCATTTGTCCGTTTCTATTATTCCATCTGGGTTAATTCTATAGAAGTTTCGTCACGGCGTTTCGTGTAATGTTCCGTGTATACAATGGCAGAATGGGAGCTTCTAGGTGGTGTTACATTACTCCCATTGCGTGCCCTTGAGTCGCTGCATGAGGTAGTCTACCTCGACGACCTTGGTGAGCGGGATGACATATTCCTACGCACGTCAGCATATTCCTGATCATAAACCAAGGGATGAGTTAACTCACCTTGTACATGGCCACCACAGCATCAACATTGATCTTAGGTCCGTTCTCAGGTTGGAAACCCGGATCGGTACCATACGTCTTCGCCTTGAGCGCCAACCGCTCCAACACCTTCAGCTCTACCTCAGGTTTGGTAATAGCCTCGTCAATGCCCTTCCGATCATTCGCCTTAATCAGCTTAACAAAGCGCTCGGTCTCCTGCTGGAACTTAGCCTCCGCGACGAACTTTCCGAAGTGGATTCTCCGCGACAGCGCCTGCAAGCAATGCACATCGCATGTCGCCGCGGATCCGTAGTTCTCCTGCGTTTCGCCGCGATCTTCACGTCCGAACTGCGCGCACACAGCGGGAAGGATATCCTCGATGTAGCGCTGTTTCAGGATGCTGTTGACGTTGACATCGTTGTCATGCAGGATCTTGGGGTACTGGATCGGGGCGAGAATGGGCTCTTCCAGCGCGTCGGGGAAGAAAGGGTATTCATCGGGCGACTGGTACCGACGGACACGGGACTCCAGACGTTCTCGTTCGCGAAGGAAGTAGTCGAGAAGACTGAGCTCGGTGCCAGGGATTTTTACCCCGCCGGGTAGGTAGACGGGCTTGTTGAGAGGGAATTGCGCCCGTTCAATGAGGTGGAAGGTGATTGTGTCTTCAAGACGGCTAATTGTATCGAAGCATGATTAGCGACTGACATGTTTTCTCAGTTTTGGTATCTGTGTTGGTGGACAACGATGTTGAAACTCTGGCAGTAATGGAGGGGATGCGGGGTTGAAGTTTGCGCGCAGGGATGTGAATCATTGTATGCGAGTAGGTCCCCGATCTTCGGTCGATCTAGAGTAGGCTAACTGACTAACGAAATCCCTCCGAAGGAACTTACATTAGCTGGAAGCGGATGTTGGCAAGGTCCAATGCCTTGGAGGCATCGGACAGATCAATGGCTGTATCCATGGCGAGGCTGGTTGGAGATTGAGACAGGGCTGTAGGGTGCGTAGCGGGCAAAAGTGCAGCAAGCGTAGGAGTAGATGGAGGGACTGGGAAAGCGAGATGATTACGCTCCGCTTTCGGGGGAATCATAGAGCAACTTAAGTAGGCTGGAGAATCAGCGCTAACGATTTGCTGATCGGCACAGACTGGGTGATGTTTCAAGGAAGACCAATTGCTGAGTCTAGAAACATGCAAGGAAATCTCACGACATCCGGACTGTCATGGAATGCTGGGCTCAGCCATCATCTGCAACCCATAGTAAATGTTGGATGGTGATTCATGATTCTGGCTGGTTGCCCGAAGGTAACATTACGGCTTCGTACAGAACCCGCGGCGAGATCCGTGGCTGGTGATGCTGTCATGTGCAGGAGGGAGAGCCTCATCAGGTGGAAAGCTGGAGGGGTTGGGGGGCAAAGAACAGGGACATTGGATACTTAAGCCACTCATATCCAATGGAGCAGTCTCTTTCCAGGGGAATAATTATGCTTTCTCCGACATTGAAGGCAGATCAGCCAGAACTGAGGCAAGAGTGACCGTGGTACTTAGGGTAGGCCGGGCGCAGCAAGAGGCAAGCTGTAAAATACAGCCGAAACACGGTAATTCATCGCGTGCAACTCCATCCGCCTTTCTTTTTCCAATCCCAGCCTGAAGCCGACCAACTGCCGACTGGGCACAACAGCTCCTCTTTCTCCGCCGCCATCCTTGTCCTTGATCTGTGAATTCCCGGATGGGAGTTTGTGCTTAGCTCACTCTTCGCTCCTCCGCCGGTGTCATGGACAAACACCGCCGCCGTGATGAGTCTCCCTCCGGTCTATCAGATATTGTCGAGCCGGACGGTCTCTTAGGGACCGGCATCACGGTATGCTCTTGCGGCCTTGACACCTGCCCTTGGGCGGTCTTTCCTGCCTAAAATCCCTTCTTGCTGACCTTATTCCTCTCCAGTCGCGTCATATCGAGGCCTTCGGGCGCAAAGTCACATCGACTGCTGGCCATTTGATGGGACCGGCTCCCGACTCCTCCAGCGGCGGCCACTACCACACTGCGATGGCCGATATCCAGCGCGAATTACGCCATCCCAACACCCAGCGCAAAGTCTTTTCTCTCACCCAGACCACCCCTACCGATCTGGTCCGCTCCAAGCTCTCCACCACCGAAATTCAGTCGCGGGCCATCTCCTCCCTTCCTGACGAACTCCTCGCCAATATCCCCGACGACTCCAGCTCGTATTCTCTCTTCCAGGGCTTCCAGGCGTCGCAGGATGACATTGAGTATCGCCGCGTCCATCGCCGGCGCTCTTCCAAGAGCAAGAAGCTGTTGAAGGATGGGGAGACGCGCGGCGCTTTGCCGTCCGCTCCGTCGGATTTGAAGAAGGAACGGGACTTGCTGAGCCGCCGGATGGAACTGATGGGCGTTCGCAAGAATATGTGCAGCTCGGAGATACACGACATAGATAACAAGATCGCGAACCTACACAACATGCGGAAGATTGTGCTAGACCGATTGGCAGGCCTTGAGATGGAGGAGGCGGATCTAGAACATGAGCGTGGGTGACCTGGAATTTTGGATACTTGGCAGAAACGTCCTAACCTGGAACCAGTGAACGAGATTGAGAACAAATTGGAGGATATCCAAGAAGAGCAAGAGGCCGAGGTGCCGCCTCCCGCAACTCCCAAGTCTTCCGAGGCCAACGATGATTCGATTGTTTCCGAAGACCCAGCCATGGGTGCTTCCTTTATGTCCGAATCCATCTACCAGAAGATCCCTTCGCCGAAGAGCGTGAAGCAGCGATCTATAAGTATGTCGCACCATTTTCCGTTCAGCGTCCAGTACTAATGGTCCAAGGAAAACGATCGATGCCAGTTTTGCACGAACACTTTGCTCCCGGTTCTGAAATCAAAGAGATGCCGGCACACTCGGACATGGTTACTGCTATTGACTTCGACTACCCGTTTGGCACCATGATCAGTGCTGCCCTGGATGATACGGTGCGGGTATGGGATCTCAACGTCGGCCGCTGTGTGGGCTTCCTGGAGGGACACAACGCATCTGTCCGCTGCCTACAGATTGAGGACAACATTGTCGCCACTGGGTCTATGGACGCATCTGTGAAGCTCTGGGATCTGAGCCGGGCCCGGACCACAACTCGCGACAACCGCGTCACCCGGCGCGAGGACGATGAGGAATCTGCGCATGCTGATGACGCCTCTATGGCATCTCACTCGACCACCCTGGAGGACTGCTATGTATACTCGCTTGATGCGCACGTCGATGAAGTAACCGCCCTGCACTTCAAGGGAGACACCCTGATTTCCGGATCTGCCGACAAGACGTTGCGACAGTGGGATCTGGTCAAAGGGCGCTGCGTGCAGACGCTGGATGTCTTGTGGGCAGCGGCCCAGGCATCTACTCTAGGAAGTGAGACGACATGGCGCCCGTCAGGACGCCTGCCAGACGCTTCTGCGGACTTTGTCGGCGCGGTTCAGTGTTTCGATGCGGCGCTGGCCTGCGGTACGGCGGACGGTATGGTGCGCCTGTGGGATCTTCGCAGCGGCCAAGTCCACCGGAGCTTGGTGGGCCATACCGGTCCTATTACATGCCTACAGTTTGACGATGTACACTTGGTGACTGGTAGTCAGGACCGCAGCATCAGAGTAAGTTTTGTTCATATACAGACGTAACGGCACCGCTAACATTTACCAGATTTGGGATCTCCGAACTGGATCTATCTTCGATGCCTACGCGTACGACAAGCCCATCACCAGCATGATGTTCGACACCAAGCGCATTGTCGCGGCAGCCGGAGAGAACGTTGTCAAGGTATACGACAAGGCGGATGGTCACCACTGGGACTGTGGTGCCGGGGTTGGCGTTGACGACAGTGGGCCGCAGCCGGCCACAGTCGAGCGGGTTCGGCTCAAGGATGGATTCCTTGTTGAGGGCCGCAAGGACGGTATCGTCGCGGCGTGGACTTGTTAAACGAAGCTTATACGACCTGCAAGACTCGCCACGTACATGCTAACTATCATCATCATGTTTTTGTATTTGTGACTGCTTGACTGCCTCAGCGACTGTATATTATTCTTACTTTGGCAATATAGAAGGATGGGCGTCCTGGGAGGGCAGCCGTGTAAATGAAGCATTCGAGGACCTGTACTTTTCTTTGTCACGATGAAACATGCATAAAAATAGCGAAGAAATAAAGGCATGGCTGGACTGTAACCAAACGTGGACTGAAACAAAGAATCGATAGTGCAATAATGCAACAATCCTGTCATGTAAGCTCTATACACACTGCGTTGGGAGAGGGAATAACATCGTAAACCAACGGGCGATCTATAAAGGAGGCCGCCGAGCCGCCCTGCCAAATTGGGCAGACTTGTATTGAGGCGGGTAACAGGAGATACAAATATTACCCGCAGTGAGTGGAGGTTCGGGCCATCCATCAATCATCATTCAGTCTAACAAGCAAGCCAGCCTCATCCCCTCGTCTAGCATTGTTCTGCAGCTTCGGCATTCTCTCTCTTCTTCAGATTTCATTCAGGAATTTCTGCAGCGACGCGCATTTTACATGCGCGACCTAGTTCATCTCAAATCTCAAGTGTCTGAATCCCTCCACCGCCCCTGCGACGCCGTGGATCGGCATTCCACCCGCGTCTTTTCGCGCCGTGTCGCTTTCGCGCATGAAGGTCGACAATTACCCCGGATTGCCATCGACAATCTATACCCTCTGCTCACCTTAGCTCATCTGGGTACCTCAAGGTCTTTGACCTCTCTCAATGGTCATCTGAAAACAAAGACTTGACAAGGTAGCTTTCTTTCACTTGTTCTTCATTTCAGCTCCAGCTCTAACAAACCTCGTGTAGGCTACATCTAAGTTGGTCATCCTGGTCGCAGTCATAGTGTAGCACAAAGCTGATTGCAGCCTGACTGTTCAAGATTACTCCTGATCACTCTCTCCAAGCTGAATCCTCCTATCTCATCACCGTGTTTCGGCATCTCTGGCCTCCTATTTATGCCTGAGGCTGCAAGTGACTTAATCGTTTCCATCTTTCACAGTGAGTAGAGAGCTTCGAGTCCCACTGTTCTAGGACTTTCTCTTCCCTCACCCCTCAGTGGGAACGTCTGCACTTTATGCGCTCTAGCTAACGCAACAATAAAGCCGATTCTCAGCATTGAAGTTCCAATGCCTACTAGACGCGGCGCCACCAGGCGCGCGGGGTCTACTCCACGCTCCGATATAGGGAGTGCCTCAACCTATTTTCAGTCCAAGCTGGGTCCGGAAGCCAGGACACAGGCTCTGCCAAATCTTCCAACCAAGCAGTCATTCGCTTATGGATCTGCTGAGACGCCAATCCTCCCGCGGGAGCTCAAGATCCAGCCTCATATGGATCTGACTGAGATGGCCGACGCAATCGACAAGGGAATCGAGGATGCTAAGGATCGGCAGTTGAAAGAAAAAGAAACCACCCAGGATAAATCTCGTCGACAAAAGTCGCCTTCTATCAGCCGTTCCCCGGTTCGGCGAAGTCGCCGGGAGCCGACTCCGGATGAGTTGCAGCTTCTCGACAACCTGCGCGAGGCAACTAAGTCTCCCACGCCTATACGGGGAAACTACAGCAACAACGACCAATCCACCGCCACCCCCACACCTCCTATCCCGCACACTCTTTCTACCGCCTCAAGTCCTACGCAGCCTCTACCTGTACCCAGATATCCCCACGTCCCAGCCGACAATCTGTATCCGTCTCCTATGGGGCGGTTTGGCCCGCAATTGCACGATGGGCCCCCGTTAGGAAGCTCCCCACTACCGGACAACTCATCGTTATACTCGTTCACCGTTGAACGAGCAATCAACTCCGATGAACTGACACGGACGCTTTCCGATGGAAAGAATATCAAGGCACCTCCTCGTCGATTTTCAGGGCTGGCTTTCAACGAGCCTATCCACGAAGAAGAGGAACCGGACTCGAGGCTTCTGAAAACGAAATCGAGGTCGCCCTCCCTGCAACCTAGTCTTGAGGAATTCACGATCGAGCCTTCCCCAGAGCCGGAGCCACAGTCGGAACCCGAGTCTGTGCATGAGCCGGAACCAGAGCCTACGCCTACGCCTGAGCCAGAGCCTATGCCAGAGCTGGAGCATATGCCGGAGCCCACACCGGAGGAAGAGGTTATCAGAGAGAAGTCTCCTGCAGCACACTTTACCGCGCCAACAAAGACACTTATTCCTGATACATATGTACGGAGTCCATCACGAGAACCATCGGTCGATGGCAACCAACAAAATTTCACTCAGAGAGGGCAGTCCTGGTCCTGGGTAGGAAGCCTATCAGCACAGTTGCCTAGCGTTGGCACGGTCGCTCGCATCCTCGCTGGAATAGCTTTGGCAGCAGCAACAATTTACCTGGTTGCCTTTGCCGGAATTCCCTCCCTTTCTCGACCCACACAGTATATCCCGGTGGATGAGAGCAATATGCTAGCAGTCAGCAGCCTTACGGATCAAATGTCTCGAATTGGTGCGCAGGTGTCTTCATTGGCGAAGGATATGCGCACCGTCAAATGGGACGTGAACGCGGTGCAGTCGGAGGTCCGCTCGTCACCTACCCCAATCATGCCACCAAGTAGAGGCACCGATTTTGGTCCTCCCACAGAACAAAAGACAAACTTCCTGAGCATTGGACTAGGAGTGCTTGTTATTCCGGGTCTCACAAGCCCAACTGTCGGACACAAGCTCAATCCTTTACAGTGGGCCTATGTCAAACTATGGAGAGGTAGTTATTATCGTCCCGCATCACCGCCGCTCGCGGCTCTAGCTCCCTGGGAAGACTATGGAGACTGCTGGTGCAGCACACCCCGGGACGGCATGTCGCAGATCGGCATTGACCTAGGGCAAAATATCGTGCCGGAGGAAGTGGCCGTCGAACACATGCCGAAGACGGCTACATTGAAGCCTGAAAATGCCCCCCGGGAGATGGAGCTCTGGGCTCAATACGTACTCGTTCAGAAGGGAGCCAGTCGACATGCAAGGACGCATGCGTCAATCCACAAGCCGATCATGAACGCCCTCCGGTCCGCATGGCCCACCGAGGATCCGACTGCGTACTCCGATGATCCACTCCTAGGACCGTCATATTACCGAGTCGGGAAATTCACCTACGATATCCACGGCTCGCATCACGTGCAGCTATTCCAACTAGACGCGGTGATCGACTCCCCAGAACTCCGGGTAGATAGGGTCGTCTTCCGGGCCACGTCGAACTGGGGCGGCAATCACACGTGTATCTATCGACTGAAGCTATTCGGTCATGTATAGCATGTTTCTCTTTTCCCTCCTGCGTTGTTGATATCATCGGCGGCGGCGTATTGCGATTAAAAATGTTTTTTATTTGGGCGGCGTTTGGTAGGAACGGAAAGATACCAGGCAATGGCAATCGTGATAGACGGTCTGTTATGTTATTAAATTCGTGGAGCAGACGTTTTGGACGACTCGTGACTTTGCTTGGTACTTGCATGCAATCGTTCGTAATTAGCGATTATTGAATATATGCATACTCGTGCATGCTGAATGACTTTCTTTAGTACTGAACTTTAAGGTGAAAGGTGCATTCCTTTCTACTCCGCATCCTATCTACGCTGCGTGATAATATTCCTTGAAGGTTGATGCCCAGGCCTCTACGTGCCAAACCTTCGATCCATAGCGTCACTTCCTACTCAGCAGCACAGCATGTAAAGAAAATACTACCACCGGATCATAGACCTCCTTAAAAAAGGTATAACATATAGATAATTTAATAAATAAAACTAAGAATCAAACTCCGGATTCACCCACCCGGGCACACCCCTCGCTCTCCACGCCGCCCCAAACACATGCAGCGAAATGAACACACCACTTCCACCAGCCACAACGATCAGGGCTTGGGTGGTGAATGTCCAGGTCCAGCCGATTGCGGCTTGCCATTGGGCGATGAAGAACTGTTCATTCATTTAGTCATATATCAATAAATCACTCATGGTGGCTGGGGTATTTAGTTGATGGGAAGGGAAAGAAGGAACGTACTGGATTAGCAAACGCACTGAGGTTCAGGAATACAGCGTAGAAAATCACCACGCTGGTGGATTGGAGTGGGTAGGCGTCGATTATGTAGCTGCTTGTTACGGTGTTGCCGATTTGGATTCCGGCGGAGACTGTTCATTCATTTAGTGAATGGGGTTAGAGGGGGTTTGGAGGAGGTATGTGATGGATAATGGGCGAGATAGGAGTGGGAGTGGTGGGAGGGGGATACTCACATAGGAAGAACGCGACTTGTCCTACCATCCAATGGTAGGCTTTGTCTATGCTGATGCCCCAGAGGATTAAACCGACTGTCGTATAGATAGATATATTAGTAATGTACACTACGAGCTATGGGAAGTACTTACCAGCAGTTAAGACAATGGCTGGATATGCCAGCCATAGGCGCATCTCTGGGACCCGTATCCCACCATTCCGCTTCGCTAATCTCCCCACGATGGCATCGCTTAATCGTCCCGAGCAGCTTACCTCTGCTACTAAGGTCCCAATCAAAAGGCCCAGGAATAGTAAGCCCTGGATGAGAGGCGAATCTGATGCATATGCAGACGGGACCATGGTAATCACGGACAGAATCCACCAGTACCATGTGAATGAGTATCCGAGGACCGTCACGGGGATGACTGGGAAGCGGAAGGTAAGAAGGAATCTGGTGAAAGAGGCATATATGGGCGGGTGAGAAAGGCCTGGGACGGGGCGGAGGTTCAGGAATGGCAGTGATTTGGTGCGTTTTATCTCCGCTTCTTCTATACCTGCATTCGTTTCTGCTGGCTTCTCGGTGGCTGCCATGCGTTGAAGCATCAACGCGCGTGGGTAGAGGGTTTCAGGCATGATAGTAAGCTCGAGGAGTAGAAGCGCGGCGAAGAGAATGGCGTTGAACCAGTTGATCCATTGTGCGCTGACGAGGTTGAGAATCCCGCCGACTTGGTTCATGTCAGTAAATGGAGATTAAAATCTTGAGGTGAAGATGGGGTCACGTACAGGTTGGACCTAGAAGTAAACCTGAATCTAGGGCAAGTACCCATAGTCCGAGTTTCTGGCCGCGTTCGTAGTCGTAGAAGAGATCAGTGACTACATTGTTAGCTGCAGCTGCTCTGTTCGCTCCAATGCATGTTGAAGAGAAATAGCATACCAACTGCCATTCCCACCGTTGATGAAGGGCTGACTCCGAATCCTTGAAAGAACCGAGCAGCCATGTATCCCCCATATGTATCTGCTACAGCAGCGCCAACTGTCGCTACGAGTGCGATGACAGTTCCTACAATGAAGACAATGCGACGGCCGTAGATGTCGCCAATGGAGGACCAGAATAGTGGTCCAAGCGACAAGCCCAGCGCCGGGATTGCGACGGTCCAGTTGACTTGCGAGTAGCTGATGTCATACTGTGATTGTATTTCGGCGAAGGAGGGGACAGTGGTGGTCGTGATGTAGGTGAAAAGGAAGTACCTGTTCAAGGTCAGTGTCTGGGGTTTTCTGGACTGAATCAGGTACGTACTTGAACATGACAATCCCTAGAATCACATGCTTTTGCCAACGGGGCCAGTTGAGCGGATCAAAAGGATCAGAAGTAGGGGTAGGATGGACGTGCGTGCCATGTTGCTCAACAGGGAGGCTGTTGATGTCGCTGGCAGATTGCTTCTCGGAGATTTGGACAAGGTCTGCCTGGGTAGATTTAAGATTCATTGTGTGTAGCTATGATCGATCATGGGTAACATTGGTGTAGCCCTGAGGCAATGAAGCCAATGCATGGTCCCTTTGACTAAGGTGCATATATACGTAGTCCATGATGAGAGGGGGGTTGACAGGTGAAACCGAGCGACGCCAGTGCTGTACGGAACGATGCTTATCAGTAACAGCCTCAGGCGAACATCGAATCACCAGCCTGAAGGATATCTCTGCTGCTTATCATCACCGGGATGTACTGGGATGGAAGAGCGGATCGAATCAAACCCTGGTCTTAATGGCCGCATTATAGCCTTCTCGGACTGGATCTGGGTAAATTGGAAGCGAATCACATTAACCGGTTGCGGCAACAAAGTATGTGCTGCCTTGCTATTCTGTTTACAAGATGTTTATACGTTCTCCTGAAATTTTTGATAATGTGTGCTATCTAGTGCCCTAAGTTGGCAATTTTGAGATTATTTCAATGCCCTACTTATGCCTGTTATCAATCATGGTCATCACACATCTATAGTAGACTATCACTTTCTCCAGACAATCCAGACGATTGAAGGTGTAGAACTCCCCCTAGTAACCCGTGGTCTTATTTATTTCCTTCTTCCTACTTTGGCGATCAAAATTCCCCTCTATACTACAGTTACGAACATCAGGCTGTGCCAGCCAGATCCCATCTTTGGAACGGTATATTGGCGGGGCACAAGTAGATCCGATTACAAGACAGTATCGTGTGCGACGTGTACTTGATAGCCTCTTGTTAGCAATCAAGATAAGAACCCCATATTGCGTAAGGAATAGACATCTCGATCCGTAGATTTGGGCATCGAAAGGTCAGACAGTCTGCAGACTGATGTCAGTCTCAACAACTCGGTTCGATATCGGATCATACAGTAGAAGCAGATATCCAATGTTGGATATCCCCCACGCTCGTCCCAAAAAGGTGAATATCTTGAGAAGAAGCAGCCCCGCCTCTGAATCAGTCTGCGCTGACATGCAGCTCGACTAAGGTCTCCTGGTGGGTCAGTGATCCGGATCTGGATAAGCTCGTGGTGGATCATGCTGGTGGTCTGCACGATTGCCACTTGAGTAACAGACCGCTTCTATCGATCGAGGCAAGGGGCTATACTGTGCTGTACAGTGTGTTCAGCCATGCTGTTAAACAAGCTCCAGCGTTTTTATTGTCATTGTAACCCATGTTGGTCTCTCGGGTTGACACCAGTTCCTTTCTCTTTCTTCTCCAAAGCTTGAGCCCAGTGTGTCTACTATCATTGCAAGATGTACGACTCCCTTCCTAGCTACCGAGAGACTACTTCCGCGCACTCTCACGGGGAAGAACATACGCCACTACTTCCCAAGCAAGTCGACACCAACCATGACTCCAAGAAGCCAAAGTTATCGATTCCCTGTCCGGTCGAATTTGTCCGGCTGTTGAAAGACTCCATCCCGGTCATTCTGGCATACACGCTGCAAAACAGCCTGCAAACCACCTCTGTGTTGATTGTGGGACGGATCTCTCCTGAGGATCTCGCCACCACAGCTTTTTCACTCATGTTTGCCATGGTCACAGCCTGGATGATCGCCTTGGGTGGGACCACCGCACTAGACACACTAGCCTCGTCAACCTTCACAGGAAGCTCGAACAAGCATGATCTCGGGATCCTGTTGCAGCGGGCCTTTTTCGTCCTCGGATTGTTCTATGTCCCCGTCGCCATGCTTTGGGCATTCTCGGAGCCGGTGTTTCTCTTGCTTGGCCAGGATCCCCAGCTCTCGAGAGATAGTGCGCGTTTCTTAACTTGCTTGATCCCTGGCGGTCTGGGATATATCTACTTTGAGGCCATGAAAAAGTATTTGCAAGCCCAGGGTAAGTCCTTCCCCGACGTGCTGCTCAGATATCATTTGCCCAGTAATCCCTGTTAACCAGAAGATGCAGGTATTATGCGACCTGGGACGTATGTCTTGCTGATAACGGTACCATTCAATGCATTTCTCAATTACCTGTTCTGCTACGCCTTTCACATGGGGTTGCTCGGTGCCCCATTTGCAACAGGCATTTCCTACTGGCTGTCCTTTGTGTTGCTCGTATTATATGCCCGGTTCATCGCTGGCTCCGAATGCTGGGGCGGCTGGTCGCGCAAATCATTCGAGAACCTCGGAACTTTTGCCCGATTGGCCTTTCTGGGCGTGGTGCACGTAGGCACCGAGTGGTGGGCCTTCGAAATCGTAGCTCTTGCAGCCGGAAGGCTGGGAACAATTCCGCTGGCGGCACAGAGCGTCATCATGACCGCAGACCAAGTACTCAACACAATTCCATTTGGTGTAGGAGTTGCTACGTCTGCGCGAGTGGGGAGCCTGCTAGGGTCCCGGGATGCAGCTGGTGCATCGAGAGCGGCCAATACCGCGGCCTGGTTGAGCATGGTGCTGGGGGGTGCCGTGTTGGCCGTGCTTATGGGGACTCGGTACGACTTCGCAAAGATGTTCAACTCCGATGAAGGCGTTGTACAGCTCACTGCGGAGGTTCTACCGTGGGTGGCGTTGTTCCAGATCGCCGATGGACTGAACGGTAGCTGTGGAGGATGCCTTAGGGGCATGGGAAGACAGCATGTCGGTGCGCTAGTCAACCTGGTCAGCTATTATTGCGGTGCATTGCCTCTCGGTATTTGGTTGGCCTTCCATGGCTGGGGATTGAAAGGACTCTGGGTGGGACAATGCATCGCACTGTATCTTGTGGGGGCACTGGAGTGGGCAATCGTGGCCTTCAGTAACTGGGAATGCGAGGTCGATAAGGCGTTTCAGCGAATGGATATCGAAGACCGGTTAGAGGTCGGACACACCACCAATGGTGCCACGATAGTCGTGTAGTGCAGATAGGTGTAGGTTAGGTCAAATATGAAGCCTTCCAAAGCCCACGCAGGGTCTCTATCTAATATCTCTAAGAGGAAGGTGGACAGAGTTTGCTTGGTTAACCTTAGAGTTGTCAGCCCTTTGTTCAATTCTCAAGCGAGAACGATGTCGGACGCTTATCGTGTTGGGTTTGAGGTCTGTCGATTCAGTGTTTCGAAGTCAGCCGTCCCCACGTCACAGAATGAAGATCAGCGTTGCTGATAAGAAATGCCGGCCGCTATCTCCGTGGAACATCAGCACGATAAGCCTTGGTAGGGTAGATTAGACTAATGCATGAGACTAGTCTCTGGCTTCTGTGGAATCTTGCTCTCTTGAAGCATCCACTGTATTCTCCTCCGGCCTTCCTGTTTCGATCGCTCATGCGTTTCAATTTTATACTACTAGCCAAGCATTTGACGTTGGCCCCTGGAACAGATCTCGCCTCCGCGTAATATCCACACCAGGGACCTCACAAGAGATAATGCACATCTGATGATGTCGTACCCCACTCAACTTCTCAGGTTCTCGAATTATTCCCCAATTTTGGAAAGTCGTGGGAGAAGGAAGCAATAGAGTGTGAGATTCCGTACAGTTAGTGGACCTAGTCAGATATTCAGTTCCCGAGTATAGACGTCGAATAGTCACATCATCAAAAGCGGCCATACCATAGGTTTTGTCATTCTATCCACCTACACTGCGCGTTAGCATGCATGCTGTAAATTTCGGTGTAACCAAGGATCGTTGAAAGTAAAAGGACAGGCGGGGAATTGGAAGGAGAGATGGTTGGGGAAGTCAAGTAGCTAAGCCGCAGGTGGGAGCATATAATCATCCCCTCCCTGCAGAGCCTGCCTGGAACATTATCGCTTTCAAGGGAATTTATTTTGTGCCTTTTCCACCGGATATTTTAACATGTATCTTTCAATTGTGGGCTTACTTGCTTTCTTGGGCATCGCAACTGCCCATGGCGGCCATGACCAAACTCCTCTGGCTGGTCCGCACCAGAGGTTGTGGTATAACACGCTCCCTGGTGATGGTGGCACACAGGTCAGTGAATCTAACCCTAGTCTGTACTTATCCATTGGCTGACAATTCAGGCCGACTCTGTCTTCTCTGGTATCTCTACTTTCGGCCGTTTGCCGTACTTTCCTTGTCTCTCCAGCGAAGCCGAGAGGTATGATATTGCATTCATAGGTTAGTCACCATCTCAACAGTACGATATTCCAGTAGCAATCCCTGATAATCTATAGGTGCTCCTTTCGACACTGGTACCTCATACAGACCCGGAGCTAGGTTCGGACCTAGTGGCATCCGACAAGGATCTCGCCGTCTTAATCTCTAGTATGCTATACTCTTCCATGACTATACCCGACGGCGATGACGCTCATCATTACTCCTCCTTAGTGGCGGATATAATGTGCCTCTGCAAGCGAACCCTTTTGTCAGCGACATGAGAATCCTGGATTGCGGAGACATCCCTGTTACGTCGTATGGCACCCACACTACGGGAGAATTGGCAAGGTTCTGATGCAAATAGTTATGATAACGCCTGGGCCATTCAACAAATTGAAGAGGGCCACAATAGTGTCCTAATGCGCAAACCGTTCACCGATGCTGAGAAGTATGGGCTCTCCAAGGCCGGAAAGACCCTTCCACGCATCATTACCTTAGGAGGAGACCATACTATCACCCTGCCCTTGCTGCGCAGTATAAACAGGGCCTATGGACCTGTCACTGTTATACACTTTGACAGTCATCTGTATGTTTGTCTTCTGTAGTCGGAAGAGCCAATGCTCACTGCCTTCAGGGATTCTTGGAAGCCAAAGGTCTTCGGCGGCTCACCTAGTCAGGTTGCCGCAATTAACCACGGAACCTACTTCTACCACGCCGCGATGGAAGGCCTGCTGAAGAACGATACCAACATTCACGCCGGTATTCGTACTACACTTTCTGGTCCATCTGATTATGAAAACGACGGATACTGCGGGTTCGAAATCGTTGAGGCAAGAGAGATTGATACGATCGGTATGTCTATACATTATCTTCAGTGAACTTCACTAATGTACGGTATCGCAGGAACGGATGGCATCATCAAGAAGATAAGGGAGAGGGTGGGTACTGAGAACCCTGTCTACCTCTCCATTGATATTGATACCCTTGATCCTGCCTGTAGGTCATCTCCAGCAATTTATTTCCATAGCTTTTCTGACAATGGTATCTAGACGCACCGGCAACCGGAACGCCCGAAACGGGCGGCTGGTCGACGCGTGAGCTCCGCACTATCATTCGGGGATTGGATGGATTGAACTTCATCGGTGCAGATATTGTTGAGGTTGCTCCTGCTTATGATACGAATGCCGAGCTTTCTACCATGTATGAAGCCTTGCACAAAGTGTTGCTTGATTTAGTAACTGACGCATATGATAACAGGGCTGCCGCTGACGTCCTCTATGAAATTCTTACCATCATGGTGAAGAAGGGTCCATTGTCCGTTGGCCGTTCTGATGAGCTCTAGTCGATGGACGCCGCGTTGGGAGATTGCCTGATTGAGCCCCTGCATTCATTATATCCATGACCACAGGATTGGAGACTTGATGGCTTTGCTTTGCAGTTTTTGTATGGAGTGGAGGATGTATCAGAGGAAGTACATGTCCAGATGTAGAATTCGAGTGAAATTACAACAATTGTTCATACATGTTATATCTCCTGGAAGCCTTCATAGTAATACTGTCACAGGTATAGCCACATATTAAATGATCAATAAATACCGCAATGCGAAACAGGATAGGGGTATCAAGCCAGTAGGCCAAGCATAATTACGCGTGAATGTTTAGGTTAAAACACGTGCATGTGTCGAATTGACCGCGTTCATCTGCAACATATTCGGAAACATGGGCAGATATTGAAACGCACAAGCTATTGGACAATTCCATCAACTTAAAAAAGCAAGAAGGGATTGACCTTATGGTAATCACCGGAAAAAGAACCCAGACGAATCATGAAATGGATCAGTCTGACTAGCAGCCAGAACGTGATGTAATTTATCAAGCAGATAGAGTCTGATGGCTGATCCATCGAATGGGCTGCTGAGGTCAATATATAACACATAGAAGGATCTGCGCATCAGAGCCGTTGGTTCGGCCACCTCTACAGAATCTGAGCTCGTCCGGTGGCCAGGTATATCATTAACATGCCGGGAAACAACCCTCAGGCACTACTACGAAACAGATGTTAATCATTTCCACATATAGCAGACGTCGCCTGCATCGAAATCACGCTTAGAAAAACAACGTTCGGCGCTAATCGCACTGACGTATGTGAGACAAGCATACTTCCAGATTTGATATCATGACAGAAGCGAGGGGAAAGCTTAAGGGCGCCGCCTGCTTGAATAGGCAATAAACATCAGCCCTGTGCAGTTATGATCCACGGTTCTTCAAACCTCAGGATGTCTAGGTGCACATCCTTGAAATTGCTGACATCTACCGGATTAAGCACACCTCGATCTGTCAATCCATGATTGTTATCTTTACAGTTCTATAGACTACACTTTCCGTTCTTTACATCACAGTGTCGCTTATGGAGATCCCTTGCCTGAGTCCTGCAGTTGCAGACGATATCGTCCCAGATCTAGCCCAGATATTCAATGATAACCCATTCAAGTCATTGAGAGAACAGAAGATCAGCGTCCCTGTTCTCTGCGGTCCGCATGAGCAAGGTCCCACCGACACCCACATCAACATCTTTGGGCAGGAGTTCCGAACGCATTCCAGCTTAATCAAAAAACACACTGGGATCTGGAAGGAACGGCAGCGCGGTGAGTATGCTGAGCGCCGCGGACACTACTTCGAGGCGAGGACTGAGAAAGATGGTGGTTGGGGGATCTACCGGAAGGGAGCGGTATGCAGAGTCGCTCTGTACATGGAGTCCAATATTCGCTGACGAGGTGGCATTTACTCCTGCAGAAATACTACCGTGATTATCCCGAAATGCCAGATGAACGCATTCCGAGCGCCATTGAGTCTTTCCATTGCTTCCTGCAAGCGCTGTACCTCAAGCCTGTACCATACGTTGGCATCAAAGGATGGCGGAGGATGGTGCTACTGGGAATACGCTTCCAGGCAGTGCCTCGAGTGCGAGAATATATTGAGAAGATTATACTTCCCTGGACGCTTACGTCTAAGCCCCTCCTTGGTCTCACTGAGGATATCCTCGCCTATACTAAGATGGCACAAGACATCCAGTGTACCCAGCTCTACCGCGAATGCCTCATCCATCTCGTCGGAATGGCGCAATACTGGGGACGGAACGAGTTTCATAACGCTGAAAACATACTCACTCCCAGTGCATACGCTTCATTGATTCGTCACGTCGGAACACAACGACAACTGATCGAGAAAGCGGATGTCGCTCTCCACACGTTCATTCGGACTCTAGCAACGCAGAAGCCGCGACGGATACCGAACTTCCTGCTCCGGCAGTTTACAGACACGGTGGATAACATCACCGGTCTGAATGGGCGCAATATGAACTCGCTGGGTTATTATCAGCATATACGTTTAGTTCTCAACGATATGCAGCTGAGGTTACCGCGGGGTTCTACGTACAACATGTGTCATAGACTATGGCAGTTCATTGGATGTCTGTGTGTGAATGGTCTTCTGTATACCCAAGATCAAGTTAAGGGCTACCCTGTCTGCATATCGCCTACGGATATTGAGCTACCATGGGTGCTTGCCAACGCACCAGAGGCCCAAGCGGAGGAGCAAGTTCCAGACGCCATGATTGAAATGGAAGGCTAACAGGAAAACACGAATACCGTTGGAGGTTGTCACTGAGAAACAGGAATGAGAATGTCATAGCGCATACCTCGTATCAAGATTATTGGATAGTGCAATTCTAGTAGCAAAATGCCAAAGCGTACTTACAGTGTCTTATCTAAGTATCCACAGTGTTGTCATCCACCGTTCGATCTCGATCTCGATCTAGCGATCCCCTTGCATAAGGCAACGCCACTTATGAAACGATGAGACTGATCTAGATAAGATGCGATCAGTCCCATCGTTTCACAAGTAATCATCCGCCAGGGATCGATTATTGCCTAGGCTCCTACTGACTACTAGCTAGTTAGTCAGTTGCCTTCCCTGAAAATAATATGCCTCGTTGCATCACTCATCACTCATCACTCGTATATTCTCCGATAGATCTATCCACCCATTCCAACGGTCCTTCATCACTTCATCCATCCGACACCTAGATACTATGCACGTAAGCACGAACCTAATGCCCCCTCGGAATCGATCTATCTCCTCACTACCAAGTAGACTACTCGATACATCCTATCTATCTATATTCCATCTATCCATCTATCTATCTTCCATCTATCCATCTATCTATCCAGAATATGTCCTATCATCTGTCCGAGCGTTACCAAACATAAAACTCAACGCACCGCACCCCCTTACTTGCATTAACCTTATTATTACTCAAGTAGGCAGCAAGGTACACCACCCACACACCCTCTTATGCAGATGCATCCTTGCTTTACTTCCTTTCATCCGTTGACAATAAAAGAAACGCAGGTACAATGTACGGAAATGCAGTAGTTCATAAAGAAGCTACTCACACTACTTCCTATGTTATTATGCGAAGCATACAGATATTAGTAATACGAACACTCGATACGAGGCCTGCCACACTGAATGCGACGTGACAATGTTGATCAGTAGGAATTGAGTTTCCTTAGGTTCTTAGGTTCTTGGGTTCTAGTCTAGCTGTGTACTGTCAAGATAAGCAAGTAAGTAGGATTAGAAATAACTAGTTGAATATGAACAGGGGACCCACTAAGTGTGGATGTGGATGTGGGTGTTGGTGTGTGTGTGACAAGTTCACAAAATCGTGCATGGTGATTATGCAGGATTCGGTTTTGAGTTTGGGAGTTTAATATGGATAGGCAGGTACGTATCCGTAGTAGTTATTAGTTATATGCTATGATTTGGGTACGGTTGGACATCAACTTTGAATCCCTTTAATTCACCCTCTCCTTTTCCATCATGTCTCAATGTAAGAATATCATCTAATAGTGTATAAGAGTATTGGAATGGTGCCGTGGATTGAACCATACAAAAAGCAATAGAATGCTTTGGGTCGGTGGAGTTGAAGAGTGTGGTAGTCCGACGATCGTTACTTTGCTGGAGATATAACCGGGTGCGTGCCGATTCTCGGGTGAGGATCGGCCGTTGGAAATTTCAGGGGGGAGGCCAATTAGAAGGTAGTAGGTGTCATTGGGATAGGCGGGTTGGGAGCGCTGTTTGGGTTATTATTTGGCTGGTTGGTTATTTAGGTTATTACTTGGTAGCATCTTCATGGGTGGTTTTGTGGGATAATTTTGGGTGTTTACTCAACTTGTGAAATAGATGGTTGGGTGGGGATACCAGTTGATATGGATCCCGGTTTTATATATACCGAAGGAGCAGTTGCCCGTGCTCATGAGCTCAGTCGAGCATATGAGTGATTTATAGGGAAGGAATTTTTTGAACACATAGTTCTCTGCCCATTGGGGCCAGTAATCGACGGAATAACGAGCCTACGGCTAATCCTTATCCAGATATTTCGGAGAGCGTACGAGCCACCAGAATAATGCAGTATCTACTCAGAAGAATAACTTTCGGTCGAATATCCCTTCCCCTATCCCATTGGCAATAACAGAGTCGTTGAATCCTATTTTGTGGGTTATAGTGTTATTGATTGATAGATCGGTCAATCGGCTTGGCTCGAGATATAGGAGCATCCACTTCTCTGTTATGAACAGGGCGGTCGGATTATGCTGCTTTTATGCCGATGTGGGTAATGCAGTTTCATAGCTGGCTGTACGATATATGCACAACGAATTTGAAGGTTAGTATGTGGATCCTTATGTATAAATTGAACGATTGGAGGTATTGGTGGTATGAGGATTGGTTCAACTCAGTGGTACTTAGTTGAGTGCAGTATGGATTAGTTAGGACGTTGTCTAAGAAACATATTTTGTCGGGCTTGTGCGGATTCGCATGCAATGAGAATAGTTTGCGATAAGGTATTTAAGCCTGTCATTTTAGTTCAAGAATGCTAACTCCTGCCAATGTCTAGTGAATAGTTTGAAGAACTCGGAGAGTGGCATAATTAAGGATTGGATGCCTCCATGGATGAGAATTCCAGTTCCTGAGCTGTATGGATATAGTGTATCACAAGATGAGAGTCCAGTAAAGGCGATAAGTCATCAGTATTGATTGTTCGACAAGATTACAGCCTCTCGTGCCTGATCTGGGTTAGTACACTTATCCTGGCAGATGGTTGTACAAAGTAGCCTTAGACACCCAAACACCACTCAGCTTCATCTCAAATAGTCTCAATGCATCCCCGGCCCGGATTAGCATGAACTATACCCTACCGAGTAGCAGACAAAAGCGACCATCGCCATAGGCTAGGTAGACTGCGAAAATGGAGCGATCTCGCAGTCTGATTTCTAATGTCCCTATGGAGTATATTTATAAACTTAGTTTCTTTTTCATCTGCACATGTTCGTCCAATGACCGACAGATATGAAGTATGCCGGGTGTGAGCTTAGTAGGTAGGCTGTTGGTTGATAGATCATCCAGGGAACTCCAAGGCGTCCATGATCCATGATCCATGCTTGGGGTCAGCTCCCACGTTCCGGTCGGGGATACTGAAAGTGTCTAATATTGGGGAACCGGATTAATTTCGTAGAGTGATGCTGATAGGCGGTCGGGGGAACTTACGTATCCCGACCGAGATGAAGGATGCCAGGCGCTATCATTTTATCACTCATCGAGCAATAGCCGGCTAGCTAAAGAGAGATGCCAATCTCTTCCTCTTCCACTGCGATCGCACGACCGTTAGTGATGGAGCATAGCCTTTAATCAATTGCCAGTGGAGGCTAACTGGCCAAGTGGCCGGCCCAGTGTCCACTCGACAGCAATTAACCCACTCTCCAAATGGGTATGGATTGTCGCACACGCCCTCCATGGCACCATGTCGACCCGCACTCAAGCAACAGACTGTAACACCCGCGAGTCAAGCTTCTCCAATTCGAGCAGACCGACTCTAACTAAAGGGTACGCACTGGACGCCCATGTCCCTGTCCAACCGTGCAGGCTTGGAAGGTTAGACTGGTCGGTCGTCATTTCGCTTGCTTTGACTAACCTTACCGGCTTGGGAGGGAGATGCGCATGCGATGCGCCGTCCCGATGCAGATGGTTCCTGAGTTTGGCGGTCACTTTGACGGTCTCCAGTAGTTTAATCACTAAATTAAAATGACTGACACTGGTGTCGGAGGTAGACGTGGAATGGGGAAGGGAGAGACATCCCCTCGTCCACCTCAAAATGTCTCTTCCCGCTTGGATGGCATGTGATGTCAAGGAGATGGTGAGTTAAAGTTAAGTTTTCATCCTGGTCGCCTGGTGTGGCACTTTGCTCTATGGGGTGCTTTTCCCTGTCGTTTCTTTTTTTCGGGGGTTTCTGCTATTTCGGTTTGGTTTCCCCTGCTTTGTTTTTCCCTGCCCTGTGGATGACAATTTTCGCGATCGAGGCTGCATGACTATCTACTAGTTACTAGATTTGATGCTGTTGTCCAACCAATGTAAAGAAGCAAGTGCTGGATGGCAAAAAGTGATGCTGGTGCTGGTGCTGGTGTCCTCAGCTGCGAAGGTCCAGCAGCATTGCAATCTGAAACGTCTAAAAGTGACAAGAATGGAGTTCATTACCCCCATGTGGTTGGGAAAGGTGGCACTCCGGACTCCGTTTCGGTTCCTGAATTGCAATCCATCCGCCGCGAACCGTGGAACAACTTCTGTCGGCAATACGGGAACCGTCCGTGAGTCGTAATGCTTTTTTCAGGCGAACGGATGGGGATGATGTGGAATATCAGTATGCTTTCTTTTGTAGACCCGCAAGCCACCACCGATCGCATCAAGTGTATAACCTGGATAGACCATAGAATACGATCAAGGGACCCAGAGCGACGGGTAGAATAGTCATCACGTAGGGATCATAAGGTGTGTTCTGGACCCCAACAGCTGGGCTGGTGGGTGGGTTTTTGGAGAGTGGGTTTCTGCCCCTGGCGTCGTAACCGCCATACCGGAAGTCGTACGGGACTTGGTTCCTGAGAGGGTCATCCCCAACTGACTGACAATCTGTTGCTTTCTTCAGCTTTGGCTGTGGGTGTCATGCAGTCTGGCCCTTGATTGCTGGATCGTCTGTGGGAGATGGCCAGGAACCACGGTCTCAGCTGCGGTACTATTTTTACTACCTGGGCTGCTTTTTATGACTTGTTTCAACTTTCAAGCATATTGGAAAGGCAGATTTTAGGAATTAATAGAGAAAAAGAGAGAAGACAGAGTACCGACAAGGATTTTGGAGGTAACAACAACTCCGCGTGCCATCAAATTGGACCCCTCTCCTCCTTCCCCCTCTCTCTCTCCCTCTGTCTACTTAGTCTCTTCATTATTAGCATTAATTATTCACCGCAGCGCCGTTGCTGGCCGGCTCCTTTTCCACTTCGCACCGTCCACTTGTTTCCACTTCAGTTCAGCTCAACATAGTAAAGCGGCCGACTTGGGCCAACGCCCCAGCCCAGCCCCATCCCGGTTCGCTTCAACCTTGATGCCACCAATTAACTTTGCTTGCCGCTCAGGAGTTCTTCCATCTCCTCTCCTCTCTGCGACAGCTTCTCCCGCTTGGGTGTGTTTTTTTCTTTCTCGGATTTCTAGTCGGGGTGTGTTGAGATAGATACCTTTCTATCTGGCTGGTACTGCCTAGACCCGAGGAACTCTTCCTGTCCATTCCCTGTCACTCCCTTTCTGCCATTCTTGCCCTTAAGCCCCTCTGCGGTGACCGCCAGTGGTGCAGCTTCGCTCTCTCTCTCTCTTCTCTTTCTCAGTTGGCGTTTCTGTCAGTGTCCAACTGTTTGCTCCCTCTCTCCCTTTGTTCGCACTGTGGTCGGGATACTCCTGTAATTGTCCCCTTTCCCCTTACCTTGGATTCACTTGTTCCGGTCCATCTCCCCGCCTTTCCGGTCACCCTTCTAACCAGCTTTCACTGCTTCGATAGGAACCTTCCCGCTTTTTTATTGTACCTGCAGGTTAGAGACCGCTTGACGTCGCAGAGTGCCGCAGGCCGCCATCTCACGCGACGGAACCGCCCACATAAATCATAATCCTAATAAAAGGACATCAAGAGTGAACCTTCGCACTTCTGGCGCACCGATTCGCGACTGATGACTCCCGCCTCTATTTCATGACCAATCACCACATTTCTGTCCACCATTCGCCGATCTATCTCTGCCCAACCCGTTCCTCCCCCCCTCTTCCTGGCCTGCAACCGTATAAAGGGCCATGACGGGCTCTCAGCCTGAATCGCCAGCGGATGCGCCCCAGCGTCCTTTTAGCGGCATCATGCGGACCCCCCGGAGCACCAGTCGCTTGAGTATGAGCAGTAGACATGGTGGAGGAAGTCGAGCATCGGATGAGGATGGGAAAACTGCGGTCAAAGTCGGTGCGTTATTTCGTTCAGTGCGTGCGCCCGTTGGGACTGAGCCGGTTCAGATGCGGTATTGCGGATACCGCTCGCCTCGGCGCCTCCAACGCCCCACGTGCGCGGCTTCATGATTATAGCTCTGCATACTGATTACGTTTCTAGCTGTTCGAGTGCGACCGCCCCTGAAGCCAACCGATCCCGGATATGAATTGGTTCCCCAGCGCTTCCAGCGTCCCATGGTCCATGTCACAAATCCCACCAGTGTTGCCATCGATGTTCCTCAGGGCCGAAAGTTGTTTGTTTTTGACCGGGTGTTTGCTGAGACGGTCGATCAGGATGGTGTCTGGGACTATCTCAGCGATAGTGTCGGCTCGTTTCTACAGGGTTACAACGTTTCGATCCTGGCCTATGGCCAGTCCGGCGCGGGAAAGTCCTACACCATGGGAACTTCGGGCCCCAGTGAACAAAGTGACCCGAAAGCGATGGGTTCGTTCTGCTCCCCGAGAAGCGCGCGATGTGCGGCGCATTCGGCTGACGAAAATAGGAATCATTCCCCGGGCTGCTCAGCTTCTCTTCGAAAAGCTAGAGGGCCCTACCAAACCCAATCGCAACAGCGGCACAGGCCTCCGTACTCCGTCCCGCTATTCTGTCGGCTCCGCCTCCAGCTTTGGGAAGGCTAGCGTCGAGAAGAACTGGCAGCTGAAGGCCACCTACGTTGAAGTATGGGACCCCACATCGGATACTGCTTCGCGAGTAGAAAATACTAACGGTTGCAGATCTACAATGAACAATTGCGAGATCTCCTTGTGCCCGAATCAACACATCAGGGCGAGCGGGGCACAGTCACCATCCGCGAGGATGCAAAAGGACGTATCATTCTCACCGGTCTACATCAGGTGAATATCAATTCATACGAAGATTTGATGGGTGCTCTTAGCTTCGGTTCTTCCATCCGACAGACCGACTCTACCGCCATCAACGCCAAGTCTTCCCGATCGCACGCGGTGTTCAGTCTGAACCTTGTTCAGCGAAAGGCATCCAACGGTGTCATGTCCCCGACACCCAAGGAAAAGCGCATGTCGATGCCAGTGGAAATGATGTCTGGCTCCGATGCCTCCGTTATGGTGGATAGCAAGCTTCATTTCGTGGATTTAGCAGGAAGTGAGAGGCTGAAGAACACTGGAGCCTCTGGTGAACGGGCAAAGGAGGGTATCTCGATTAACGCGGGTCTTGCTGCTTTGGGCAAGGTCATTTCGCAGCTCTCCTCTCGCCAGGCTGGCGCTCACGTCTCCTATCGTGACTCGAAGCTCACACGTCTGCTTCAGGACTCCCTGGGTGGTAACGCTTATACATACATGATCGCGTGTGTCAACCCCGCGGAGTTCCATCTCAGCGAAACCGTGAACACGGTTCAGTATGCTCAAAGAGCCAGAGCGATCCAGAGCAAGCCACGCATCCAGCAGATTGCCGACGAAAGCGATAAGCACGCAGTTATCGAACGACTGAAGGCGGAGGTTGCTTTCTTGCGCCAGCAGCTCCGTAATGCGGAAGAGAACGGCCGTCGAAGCGCTGCCCCACAGGATCGAGCGGAGCGACAGAACGAGAGGGAGGTCGAACTCCAGAACCAGCTTCTCGATACGCAAGAGAGTTACAACGCTCTCAGCCAGCGGCATGCGAAATTAATCTCGGAGATCGCTAGGGACTCCGAACATGCTGGCGCGACAGACCCCAATGATGTCGTCAGCTTGGTCGGGAAAACTTCTGTTGAGCGTCTGAAGCGATCACAGTCCTTTGCAGAGTCGATCGAGCAGGTCGTTCTGGAGTACGAGAAGACTATTCAGAGCCTCGAGTCGTCTCTTTCTAACACTAGGTCCTCTCTCTCAGTAACGGAGAGCACGCTTCTCGAACGCGAGACGAAGTGCGCATACGTTGAGACCGTCAACTCCCAATTGCAGGCACGGATTCAGAAGCTGCTTGATCGTGAGAACAGCACAGAGACTTATCTGCATGAGTTGGAAGCGCGGCTTGATGGGCAGTCCACTGGTGAAGAGAAGCAAGCGGCTATCGTGGCTGAACTTCGGAAGGAGCTCAGTCGGGCCCGCGAAAGTGAAGCCAACTGCGAAGACTATATTTCCACGCTTGAGGAGCGCTTGGCCGAAGCCGACCAAGACATGGAGCTCATGCAAAGGGAAATGGAACGCCTGGAGCATGTTATTGAGCGCCAGCGCAGCCTGGGCAAACTGGATAACCTTTTGTATGAACTTGATCATGTCCAGCAGAACGGCAACCAGAAGGATCTGTCCGAGGACGAGCTTGAGACTCATACTCCAGTTCCCGTCAAGGGCGCCTACAAACCTCGCACTCGAGCAACATCCCTTTCCCTTGATGTCCTGACCGAGGCAGTGGAGACCGCCATACCCGAATCAGACGAAGGCTTGACAGAGCCCACCCCAGAAGCCGTACGCGAAGCTTCCATGGAAACTGAGGCGACTGCTGAGACAGACGAGACCAACTTGAAGGTCCTAGAATCGGCTACTGACCGCCTGGAGGCCCAGGAGAACGGTGCCCGTGCGAGTCGAGCCTCTACTCCCACCCAAACCAAGGTGGTTGCGGACAAGCTGGAGACAGTCACCCAGGAGTTGTTTGACTTGCGTATGCAGCACGAGTCTACTGTGAGTGAGTACGAGACGCTGGAGGCGAAGTATGCGGAAGCAATGAAAGCCCTGGCGGAGTTCCAACGGGACGCCGCCGACGAAGCTCGCCATCCCGACGAACAGGTTCAAGAACTTCTCTCCACTAATGTTGAATCCCGTCCGGTGTCTTTTTTAGAGGAAGGCAAGGCCCCCGGCTCGAACGATGGAAAACAACCGTCGTCCTCGCCATCACTCTCTTCGGAGTTATCCTTGGCCGGGGAGCCTGCTTCTTCGCACGAGCAATCTACCTTGAGTAATGGTGAAGTACCACAGGAAAATCACGTCGACACTCGAGAGATAGATGAAGCGAAGGCCCAAGAAGTGGAGCAGATGCGTCGCTTGCTCGTGGAGCATCAGGAGGGTGTTTCGATTATGACGCAGAAGTATGCCCAGTTGCAGTCGGAGCATGAAGGAACCCTCAGCCTCATTGAATCGCTAAAGGCCGAACTGCAGCGAAAGAATTCTTCACCGCCGACCACGCCAGGCTTCAAGTCCCCTGTAATTCGGAGAAAGACAAGCCAGAGTCTGATTGGTACTGTCGATCGGGCTCACCGCTCCCTTGCCGCCTTGCGTAATATTGCAGTTGAGGAATTTGAGGCCCGCCCTGATACGATGCAGAACTTCGAAGTCCACCTCGACTCGGCTATGCACGAACTACACAATCGCATGGAACGTATCCAGGCGCTGGAGGCCGAAAACCAGAGCGTCAAGAAGGAAATGGAGACCAAATCGACCATCATCTCCGGGCTCACTCGTGAAAGGTCGAGCTTGCAGGGAGGCGGTGGGTCCTCGGTCGACATGGGCCTCGTCAATCAACTGCGCGATCAAGTGGTGCAGCAAGAGAATCTCATCAACGAGATGAAAGAATCACACGACACCAGAGAGAAGCAGCTTCTCGCCGAGATCGAAGAGTTGAAGAGCCTCCTGAAGACGCAGGAAGAAGCCGCTAAAGCCCAGGATGTGTGCGCTGAAGAGCAAGATAGGAAGATCTCTTCTCTCGAAGGCGAGGTCACGGAATTGAAGAGCAAACACCAGAACGCCGTTGAGTCGTTGCAATCGTCCGAACAGGAATTGAGCGCGACACTGGCAGAGCTCGACAAGGCTTTGGCGTCCATCGACGCGATGCGTTCCGAACAGGCGGCCGCCGGTGAAGCGTCTGCCTCGAAGGATGCTGCCGCTAGAGAATTGGAGTCCGAGAGGGAGCAACAAGAAGAACTCGTTGCAAAGTTGAAGCATGTCATTGACGAACACAAGGCCACCACTGATGCCCACCTTGATAAGATCGCCTCCCTCGAAAAGTCTCACAGCGAAGCCCAGCTGCAGCTGTCAGAACTCCGGACAGCAAAGGACAACGATAGCAGCGAGGTCCAAGTACATCAGTCTCGTGTGTCAGAGCTGGAGAAGGAGATTGACTCCCACAAGTCACTTGCTGACTCGTACAAGAGGGAATTGGAGTCCCTACAAGAGTCCCACAAGCAGGAGGTGACGGAACTTGAAGCTCGGGCTACAGCAGCCGCGCAGGTTGACTATGAGTCGCGATTCGCCACTATGAGCGCCGAGCATGAGGAGACAATGAAGACTTTGAAGTCTGAGATCCTAGAGTCGCGGGAAGAGTTGACGAAATTGCTCAATATGGTTTCGAAACTCCTCAACGCTGATGTTACCGCAGAGACCATGGCGGAGCAAATTCAGGAGATCATGGCTCAGAAGCAGCACTTCTCCGACAAGTACGCCGAGATGCTGGATACCAACGAGGATCTGCGTAAGCAACTTGAGACCAAGGGATCTGATGATGGCCGGCTGGAGGAGCTCATGCAGAGCAACTCCACGAAGGAAGCGAAGGTTAACGAGCTGGCTCTTCTGGTTGCCACTCTCGAGGATACTCTGCGCCAGAAGGAAGAGCAGGTCAAGAAGAAGGAGGCGATCATTGCCGAAGTCAAGGCCGAAAAGGAGAAGAGTGTCCGCTTGGTGGAGGAGCTGGAGGAACAGATCACCAATAGCTTCGACCAGCACCACAACCGTCTCTCTGTCATTCAACAGGAGCGTGACCAGGCTTTGGAAGATGCCAAGGTGAAGATTGCAGCCTATGAGAAAGATATTGAGACATACCGCGTACGGATCGAGCAGCTTGAGGTAAGTGTTTGGATATCAAGAATTACATATGGCAATGACTAACATTCATCTAGCTCCAAATCAAGAACCAAGACAGCTCTCATGACCGCAGCAGCTCGATCACGTCCAATCTCCGCAAGAGCTCATCTGCAACCTCTCTCCCTTCGCCGCCTCCCGCCATTCCCCTGCCTCCTCTACCGAACATTGCCTCGGCCACAAACGGCACTGGCAGTATCTCTCCCCCCAGCTCCCGTCATACTAGCAAGGAGCTGGTGAACCCACAGATTGTCGATGATCAGGAGGCTCGCATTCGCACCATCGAGAAGCACCTGAACGCCGAGAAGCAGCTCACCGCCACCTTGGAAGAAGCTCTGGGCGACCTTGAAGCGCAAAGCAACAAGGTCAAGTCGGATTGCGACGCTTGGAAGAAGAAGGCTCGGGAGCTGGAAGAAGAACTGACCACGCTCCGCAAGGAGCGCGCCTCCCAGCGCCTCTCACTGCAGGCCGTCGAGGAGGAACGCAACGCTCGCCGGGAGGCCGAAGCCGCCCGGGCGCAGCTCGAGGAGCGGATGAATGCGCTCAACAAGAAGAAAAAGAAGAGCACTCTCAACTGCTTCTAGATTTGATCGATCTACATTAGCGGATATCATTTGCTTTGCTTTGCCTTGCCTTGTCCTGCCCGCCTTTGTTTTTCACGTCCCTTTTGGCGCCACGATGTTCAGTCTTCTCTGTATTATGAACTAACTCAACGTCGATTCCCCCTTTCTTCGCCTCGTTGATACCTCCCCTTATTTCTCTTCTGTGTAATTTCCTTTCACGGCTTTTCTTCTTCCTCGTGCACCTGACTGACCCCCTTCACTTCTGCTCCGCCTATTTTGATGAATCCTGACTTTATGACTTATAAGTATGGCCCGTGATTGTACATTTTCCGACTACCCTGACCATACATTGATACATGTGTTCTTTGAGAATGTTTTATTCCCAGTCCAGCATGAGCAGCCGAATTTCTGCTTTGCTCTTTCTTCTTCTAGTTAGAATTGTCGTCGGTAGGAAGCTGTTAGTTGCCGGGACGTAGATTGATTTGCCTGATGTCAGTTGCTTCGATGTTCCTCGATTTAGAACAATCTAGAGATTCTCATGACAATAATTAAAGTGACAAATATACTCTAGAAGAAATATTCTAGTACCCTGTCTCATTATTATAGCGATCTAAATATACGCCCCCCCCGGTTCCCGAACGGCGATAAGAGAGATAGATAGATCATCACATGACGCAATCTCCCAATCGGCCGCGTGTCTCTTTCCACCTCCGCAACTAAATAAATCAACTACAAAAACCACCAGCTACGAAACCACCTCAAATCCCAATCCGCAATGCCAATGTCCACATAAAAGCAAAACCCTCCGACTCAATTACCCTCTCATCACAAAACCCCAACGAAAATCAAAAGAAGAAGGGAAACAACAATGCCCCCCGCCAAAATCACCATCATCCACCCCGACCTCGGCATCGGCGGCGCAGAACGTCTAATCATTGACGTGGCCCTCGCACTACAATCGCGCGGCCACCCTGTTACAATTTACACCTCGCACCGGGATAAATCGCATTGTTTCGAGGAAGCGCGCGATGGGACGCTTGATGTGCAGGTGCGCGGGAATACGATCTTCCCGGCGCATGTGGGCGGACGGTTATTTGTGCTTATGGCTATTTTGAGGCAGTTGCATTTGACGTGGGAGTTGTTGGTTGGGGAGGGTGGTACAAGTGGAGGAACTGAGGATGGTGAGGAAGAGGTGTTTATTGTGGATCAGATGCCTGCTTGTGTGCCGTTTTTGAAGGTGTTTGGGGGGAAGAAGAATAGCAGGAAGAAGCAGAGGATTTTGTTCTATTGTCATTTTCCGGATCAGTTGCTTGCGAGGAGGGATGAGGGGGGTTCTGTGTTGCAGGTGCTGAAGGGGTTGTATCGTGTGCCGTTCGATTGGTTTGAGGGGTGGGCTGTGAGTGCGTCGGATAAGGTGGTTGCGAATTCGAGGTTTACGAGGGGGGTGGTTAGTGGGGTGTTTGGGAGGGAGAAGGTTGGGGAGTTGAGTGTTGTTTATCCGTGTGTTGATACTAAGGCTGGGGATGGGGGTGAGGGGGTGGTGAAGGATGGGGAGCAGTTATGGGGTGGGAAGAAGATCTTGCTTAGTGTTAATCGGTTTGAGAGGAAGAAGGATCTGGCGCTGGCGATTCGTGCGTATCATGGTCTTGGGGCGGAGAAGAGGAAGGGGACGAGGTTGGTTGTTGCTGGTGAGTATTGCCCTTTTTTTGAGTGCTGTGGATGCACTCTTTTGCTGGTTGAGAGGAGTGCGCTAACTGGTTGTGTGCGTGGTGCAGGTGGTTACGACAATCGCGTCCAGGAGAACGTGCAGTATCATCGGGAGCTCGATGAGTTGGCGACTGGGTTGGGCTTGCAGACGGCGACATCTAAGACGGTTATTTCGGCGCTTTCGATCCCCGATTCTATCGATGTCCTGTTCCTGCTGTCCGTGCCGACGGCGTTCCGTGATACCCTTTTGCTGCAGGCGAAGTTGCTTCTGTATACGCCAATCAACGAACACTTCGGGATTGTGCCGGTCGAGGCGATGCGCGCTGGTGTGCCGGTGCTTGCTTCGAATACTGGAGGGCCGTTGGAGACCATTGTGGAGGGCGAAACGGGCTGGCTCCGTGACGCCAAGGTGGATGCCGATTGGACTGCGGTGATGGACAAGGTGCTCTATGGTATGAAGCAGGAGGAGCTGGACAGGATGTCTGTGGCTGCGAAGGAGCGAGTCGAGAAGGAGTTCTCACTGACGGCTATGGGCGAGAAACTCGAGCAGGAAATCGAGGAGATGCTCGGCCAGGAGCAGCGGCCATTCCATGGCTTCCAACAGGTTCTTGCCTTGCTTGCATTGGTGGGAGTGGTGCTTGCCCTCGCTGCTGCATTTCTCGTGAAGCTGGTTTGATTGTTTGTTAGAATAATACCCTTGACTTGCGTGTACAATATTCAATTCGTGATGCTCAGTTCATCCACTTTGATATCCAGTAGATATTGAATGACTTCACGTGACACCGCGCCACCGACGTGATCCCCGCGACACGTGCCGTTATCTCCAACTTGGCAGTTGTTCTTCATCCCCGCCATTGCCTTCACAAAGTTGGGCTTTTTGGTGTTTTGGGCAAGATGCCAGAGGTCATCGACCTCCTCTCCTCCACCCCTCCGCCCCCGATAGATAGACGCGAGCAGCTGTCCATCCGCCGGGCTCATTCGCACCCGCCTGTCGTGCCCGCCTCGGACTCCATCTTTTCCGACGAAATCGATCTCTCCGCATTTACCTACGATAACCCCATTGAGCAGCCCGCCAAACGACGACGCTTGAGCCATGAGATTACACCCGCTAAAGAAGTCCCGCTGCCGCCAGTAAAGAACTCGCTCTTCCTCTTCTCCGATGACGACATAATCTTATCCTCGGACGGTCACGCCCCTGCGAAACCTCCGGCCTGGAATGGAGAATCCGACCCGATCGTCTTTACCTCGTCGGCGCCTGAAACCAGACATAATCTACCAGTCAGACCAGCCATATCATCGCGTGATATCAACCCTATCTCGATCGACGATGAAGATGATAACATTCCCAACGGCACGCGCAATCAGAATCGACTACGGAGGGAGGAGATCCAGGTGTCCAGCGACCAACTTGATTTCCCAGACGTCGACGATTTACTTGATGTAGCTCAGCGAGTGGAAGCAAATGCATTTTCAAGCCGGACAGCGAACCTACTAGCAACTCTGGAAGACCGTTCTCACGGCAGCAATGACGATTCGGTGCGCCGATCGACGAGAGGCCGCAAGCAGTACGACCAGAGCGATGACATAGAGGTCAAAGAGATGCCGCCACCGCGGAAGCCCCAGCGCAAAACCACCAAGGTTACAAGCGAAGAGAAGGAGGCCAAAGCCAGAGAGCGGGAGGCGGCCAAGGCGCAACGAGAACGAGATAAACAACTCGAAAAGGAGCGCAAGCAGAAAGCCAAGGAGGATAAAGCCCGCGAAAAGCAACTAGCAGCAGACATTGCTGAGGTCAACAAGCTCAAGGTGGACAAGAAGGATTCTACGCATGAGATGCTCATTGACCTGGCCTCTACTTTTACCGACACAAGTCTCGGCAACCAAACATCAGAGCTCATGCGTCTTCTCAAAGTTGATCTCACGTTCTTTCCCAGTGCCATTCCAAATATCGTCAAGTGGCGTCGCAAGGTCCGAGCTACATACAATGACTCCCTGGGACACTGGGAACCGTGTGCACTTCACATCCGTGAGGAAGAGGAGCATGTGTTGTGCTTAATAGCGGCCCAGGACTTGATCGATATGATCGTGGCTCCTTCAACCACCGAGCCAAGAAACACTGTCAGCGATCACGTTCGACGCCTGAAATCTGCCTACCCAAAGTCTCGGCCGATCTATCTGATTGAAGGTCTAACGAGTCTGATGCGGAAGAATAACAATGCGCAGAACAGGGCCTACCAAGCCGCTGTACGACGACAATTTGAAGACACTTCTGCTCGTCCATCAGGTCGGAGGAAACAACAGCAACCCGAAACTATCACACCTATAGACAGCGACACGGTTGAAGACGCTCTGCTCGATCTACAGGTGACTCACTCGTGTCTAATACACCACACGAGTTCCCCCGCAGAATCCGCAGAATGGATCAAGAATTTCACCGAGTATATTTCCACTGTACCTTATCGTCGTGAGCGGATGGACCTGAATGACTCCGCATTCTGTATGGACGTGGGACAAGTCAAGCCCGGCGAGAACCGGTCCGACGCCTTCGTCAAAATGCTCCAGGAGGTGAACCGAGTCACGGCGTCAATGGCATATGGTATTGCAACACAATACCCAAGTGCGATGGATTTGGTGAACGCAATGAGGAAACACGGACCGGGACTGCTGGAAGATGTCAAAGTATGATAATTCTGTTCCCACCTTATTCGATTACCTCTCCAAGTACATACTGACGGTTATACCTTCAGAAATCAGCAAACAAAAACGGCGCTCTTACCGACTCACGCATCGGTCCGGCCGTGAGCAGACGATTGTATAAAGTATTTA
The DNA here is from genome assembly GCF_003184835.1 of Aspergillus costaricaensis CBS 115574. NCBI lineage: Eukaryota > Fungi > Ascomycota > Eurotiomycetes > Eurotiales > Aspergillaceae > Aspergillus > Aspergillus costaricensis. The sequence goes on from NW_020291815.1 coordinate 130,896, forward strand.
TGGGAATGGATCCGACCTCGACTGATATATGAGCATATCTTTTGATCGGCGAACATTGTCCGTCTCTTTCATTGGAGTTATACTTGCAGCGGTATTGGAGCATATATTCTGGGTTCGTTATTGGCACGATAGATACGACTTTTATCGGTATACTCACCACTCTTTTTTTATCACGGATTGGCATTATATTGCCCCCAACATCATTATTGGTATCGGTTTATCTTGGTATTTATGTCTATTCAGCTTTCGTATTGGGAGTCTGGAAGACACCTTGCATAGATTTTACTACCCTTACCAAATAGATATTGAAACATAACTCCCCCGGAGAATGAGCCAGACTGGTTGCATCCTACCATCATATCTAAAGTTGCTTATTCTACCATTCCGATATGACAAGAAACAACAATAAGAAATTGATCAATCTCTGGGCACGTGCCTTCTATAACCCGTGGGACCAAACCTACTTGTCGTTTATCACTTATTCAAGAAGGGAAGCATGTCTACGCAGGGTGGCGACACTATCCTAGAATCCCGGAACAACTACTCCTACCCGTTACTGAATCCCCCGTCCTGAATAATGGCGTGAAAGATTCGAAACGCACAATCCAAATTGATTGATAATAAAGGCTAATTTAACACATTATAAACAAAGAACAGGCTAACTTCCAAACATGCTGTACAGAAAAGGTAATAGTGCTTTTTGTCTGGTTCAGAGCTGCATCAGAAGATGGTTTAGGCGCCCTGATATATCCCCGCGAAGAGACTGTTGAATCCAACGGAGGGAGTTCTGGTAAACTGACTGAACGTAGAGCTGTAGTAGTTTCAGCGCATGACAAAATGGTATAAACAATGCATGAATCATAAACCCAGGCTCATTTGCGAGGTGTTGAAACAAGAACCAGCGAGAAGTACGTCAGTTAGTAGACAATCTACAAAGCCCGCAGATTGATCGCGGAACTTCGCTTGGATACTGTCTTGTGCGTTTCCAGCCCCATTAGCTGGCGAACTGCCGTCTGTGCTGACCGCACACTGTAATCCATCGTCACGGCCACCTCTCCCGGGATGTCCACGAATTGGCCAATGAGTCCGAGATTGTCAATCCCCGGGGGTATCACTTGTGGTCGATCGCCGCGCAAGCGGGGCAACAGTGTTGCCGCTGCTCGTGGAACCACGCAGGGTAGGGTAATCGAGTGGTCTAGGATCCCCTGCACAGGAAAATTCAGTTGTTTTAATATCTCTTCCATGATTTCTTGTCCCGAGCATTCGAGCATGGGTTTCTTGACGTAGTCGCCCTCCCGCTCGGGGTACATTGCGTAGCCCCAGAGCACCTGCACGTGCGCAGGTTGATCGGGGAATAGAGGCTGCTGGGGGAGATTGAGGTTCAGGAGCCAGGGAGTGTCTTTGAGGGTGACGAAAGTGCCGCATCCTACTTTATCACCGGTGAGGGCGGTAAAACGGTTGAAGAACTCGGGGGAGGAAAAGGTGACGGTGAAGGATTCCAGGCGGGACTCTCCCATGCGGGTGCAGAAGTTGTATGCATTCCCGAAGATAGGGTTCTTAGTGGATAGCTCCAGCCACAAAAGCCAGTTCTCGTCCAAGTCTTTCTCGATCTCCATTAGTTCCAGGGATGGTGGGGACGTATTGGTGCCCGTTGTGGAGCCGGACATAACCGAGCCTAGTGACACCAGCACGATGTCCCGCGGCCCCAGGTTTATCGTCTGCTCGGGCTCATCTTCATGTATGGCTTTGATGGCTGATACCCGGTGTGGATCGCTGCTTGAAGGGGTAGTGATGATATCAGTGACTGTCGTGTGAAAGCGGAAGTCTACGCCCCGGGACCGCAGGAACTGAGCGACCGGTGCGACGATAGACTCGTGCCGATTGAAACGGCCACCATCTAGCTTCCGGCGAAGGTGGATCTCGTGAATGCTGTGCATGTAGTGTTGAAGATAGCGCCGGAACTCGGCTGCACTATGGACAGGCTTTATGCCAAAGCTAGGAGGTTGTTAGGCATGGCAAATAGATGATACAGAGGTACAACTCACGTCGTGGAAAGTAGCATCCAGTAGCAGCTTTTGAAGAAGCTATTGCTGAAATGGTCGCAGATGCGCGAGCGGCCCAGGGACTTGTCCGATTTTGAAACCAGCATGAAGAGGTCCACGCGGTCGCGCAGTCCCAAACTCGCTCGTTTGGCGTCAATGCGATCAAGACTATGTTTATGACGGGTGAGGAAGCGAGTATGAGGACGATCTTTAATGGCTTCGGTAGCCCAGAACTCGTCAAGGTTTTCAAGGACGGTCTGGTTTGACTTTGTCCTAGAGGGAACCAAGGAGAGAAGTTCTTCCATACAGGCGTCGTTGAATGGAGGCATCCCTCCTGCCCGGCAATCATATCCATTGATCGGGTCGCCCGTACTGATAGTCCCGCCGCCAGCTTGACTGAGGGTTTCAAGGATGTGAACACGAGATGGAGGCACATGCGCTTCCTGGATGAGGTGTACAGCTGCAGTCAGAGAAGAAATGCCGGCCCCTAGAATCCACGCATCCATCCCCTCTGGCGACCGGCGCTCAGGCGGAGGAGTTGGCGGTGCCGAAATGGAAGACATGACGGACAATGGTTGTTACTGCTTAATCGAGACAGCCACGAGGACAGCCAACCGGTATATAAAGCGACGCCCACGGCGTTCTGGACTTCACGGGTGTGGCGGGAAGGTTTCTGATGTCAAGGCTCGCCGATATCCTGACACTCTGGGAGAACCATGGTTCGCAACGGTTAGACCCACGCTGACGACACAATGATTTGCTTGCGCAAGATAGGCAGTGTATTCGATCCAGATAATATTCGTTCTAGCAAAGTCATCTTAGGCCGTGTTCATTCTAGAACTGGCCACGAAAATATAACTCTGGCTGGTTACTTGTTACTGCCAAAGGGACACTGTCCCCTGTGTTCCTTTTCCAATACTTCTACAAACTCACCCACGGACTTTCGTCCCTTTCCTTCGAAGTACCTCGGTCCCAAATTGGCTACATCAAAGCCCCCGGGGTAGTAAGTTTCGCCATCATCGCCGGGAAGTGGAAGGCCTAGGGCCCACGTCAACCACGCCGCTGGACCCCAGCGGTTCCAGACGGTGGGTTGCACGTAGTATGGCATTCCTTTCCAAACTCGAACATAATACCGACCCTCTTCATTAGGAGTATCGCTGAAAACTTCTTCTCGGAGAAGCATCGGCCGAGGAAGCCCAAGGTATCGCAGGAAATACTTCCGTAGGGCTACTAGCCCCGCAAAAATCCTCCGATACCGCATGGGTGGCGCCTCGTACCTGATTTATCAGCACATGGTTCTCGGCATAAGCCATCTTAAAGAATGTGTTATGCAAGAAAAGCTCACATCATTGCTTCCCGCAATCTATTGTCCATCACACAAGTGGCAAAACCGACAGCGACGCCTCTCACCCACTCGGGAAATCCGTAAACAATGACATCCATCGTCTTGTTCGCTACCAGTCTGTTCCGGTGGTCGGGTCTCATGTTGTCTTCTTCATAATGGTCACTCCACTGCCGGAGCTCTTCCAAGAAATGCAGGCCATCTTTGAACCCGCTTTTTCCCGACGGTAGCGCATGATAGCTGATATCCAACGCATCTCCCAGGCTCTTCCAGTACGTTCCGATGGCACACTGTTCCAACTCCGTCATTGTCCTCCACTCGAACCGTTCCACAAAGCGGATGGGCTCTGTGGCGAATAGGCTCAGGGTATAGAGCATGTCAGGCTCGAGGATTCTACCGCTGGCACGGTATCCGGAGTGTAGGAATTTGGTTCGGGCAATGGCAGTGCGCGCACGAGAGGAAGTAGGAGGGCATGTCACGAACTGACCGATAAGGGCACCCGTATCTGCATAGCGCTTGAAGGAGGTGGCAGGGTCTGAAAGCTGGGAAGTATGCAGAAGGAGGGAAGAGATGGTCGGGATGCCGTATGTCTGGATAGGAGATCACATGTTATCAGTAGGATTCCATGACGAGGGGAGGTAAGGAGGAACAGTTACCCGAAAGAGTGCAAACTGAAGGGCTTTCACTGCAGTTGTAGGGAACTCGAGTTGCATTATGTTCTTTTGTATGGCCCATGCATCATGGACGGTCATTTGAGACATAGATGCACGGTTTGCATACTGTGGGTAGTCGCGGTAGAGATCGCGAACGCGCTGAAAGCGAAGAGTAGAGACGAGGAGAAGGTAGGCGAGGAAGGCGAGTGTGAGGGTGAGGGTGATGGGAAGCGAGACTGGTAGTTGATGGATTGAAGATGTGAGAGTGGTAAGGGAAAAGGCGGTTGTAAGGGGCATGATGATGATGATGATGATGATGGATTCAAAGTCCTGGGATGGTTGAATAGATCTATGATGAAGTTGAGATGCTCCATTAGGAAGGTCCGTCGGTCTGTGGTGCCCATTATATACTACAACCGCACGAAGACAGAAATCACATCCCTGTGTATCATCATTGTCCCATACATTCTTTCCTATGGTCAGCAGCTCAATGCCTGTGGTATACATCCTCTATAGTTGCACCCGTCGTAACGAGTTCATATGCCACTATCTTGAACGGAACGCGGACCGAGGATGGGGAGCGCGGGGTAGCCGATCCCTAGGGCCGATCACTCGAATGGGTGAGCCAGTCAGGGTGGAACAAATGGGGATTATGTGCAGCAGGTCTGATAACCCTTGCCGGAGAGATGAATCCGAAATCATACGAGCATCTTGTCTATCCGCAATACGCTGGTTGAAACCGCGGTGGCCTATGAGATGCAGCATCTTGGAAGGGTAGATATCGTATTCAGCGTATTCCTAGATGGAAAAGACATAATACGTCAGCGATCAAGGAACACAAATGACATGTGCTGAATAACCTCAGATGGTGTGGAGCTGATGTGGTGGTTGTCCACGGAAGAAAATGCACGTAACCGCGGGGTTGAATGAGGAGTGGTAGCACAACTTCTCGATCAACCGGATACCTTTCCTCAGTACTGTCAGTCATACTAGTATATACCAATCAGTCTTTCGCTTCGTGAAGCCAGTCTCATCTTGGGCAGGGTGTAGGGCGGACTCCTGCCCATTTGAATCCCTATAGAAAATATAGTAGAATGATAAAGTACTAAGTATACTAGATTACTATTGACAGAGAAGGTAATGACTGCATGGAGTCTGCCAGGGATCAGCTGACACGGTGTAAGTCATGTGCTACACCATCTCCTCTTTCGCTCTCATCTTGCTATCAATCGACACCTCAACCATTATGTCCCGGACCCCAGCTGAGCTGGGAGTTTCATCCACACTACCACGCACACGCGTACTGTATGCTGAAGCTCGCACTTGCGACCACTCATCCACTGATCCCGTTCCTGCAAAGAACAACGGCCTCGGCCATGACAATGACCTCATCATCTGCGCGCGTTTTGAAGACACGCTGGAATCGGATGTTTGGCCACGCATGGCGCAACATTTTATCTTGAATGTCTTTGTGACGCGGTGGAATATCGGGCGCATCAAGATCACCGAAGCACATATGATTCCCAAATCAAGTTCGACAATGGACCATATGGACTGGAGGTATCCGTTTGCTGGGAGGCATTAGTAATTTTCATCGTTTGACCAACAGGGTAGATGGGTTGGCATACTGGTAGCATCCGCCGTCACGTATCTCTTGAACGTGATCATACGCAGAAACCCGACGGCACAGACCCTTTTGTCATTGTCAGTATTACAGTCAACCAGTTTAACAATTTGCGTAGCAGGAAACATACAATCCACCAAATCCAAAAAGAAGACTTAATTCCACCTTCTTTCGGGGCGTCAGTTTCATTCCCCAAACCACAATCAAGGGCACCAAGATCAATACGAAGTTCTCAGCCAGCGCAATTGACCCAGCTATGATGTAAAATGTATTTCGCCCACGCATGCAGCTGCCATCAATATGTTTGATCCAGAAATAACGCACAGGCCAGCATTGGAAGATGCTGACAAGCAGGGAAGCAATGCCCCAGGCAAGCGTGAACACGATCAATGCGGTGGTAAGCTTCCGCCAATATGTGATGGCTCCGAAAAGCTTGCGGAGCAGAACGAGGTAGGAAATCTTCACGAAGACGTGGCCTAATACCCAGAACTTCGTTGAGCACCAGAAGAGCTAGCCCATTTGATTAGAAGTTGGCCCTAAAGCGGGAGGTGGGTGTACTCACCAAAGTGACTGTTCCTCTGGTAGGCCTGGAGAGGGACCAGAAATCGTGACCAACGCCGTTGAATGCCGCTAGATTACATGTAAGCTAATTTACAATGGAACTGGGGCTATGATGTAACTAACATATCACAGTACAGAGGGTTAGCCCGTATGAGAAGACAAGCCCTATGCCCATCAACATATCACCGAGGTCAAATTTCTGACGGACAAGTCGCCGAGAATACAACCGGAGAATGAAGAAGAGGGTTGTCACAACACATGCCACAATGGGGACAACAACGAGGGTGATGCCCCAATGATTGAGTGGCGTCATGGAGGCTGATAGGATGCAGAAAGCTGTGCTTGCATCGACACATTCATCTGGGTTGGTATGGGTTTTATTCAAGAAATGTAACGGGGCTTAACGTCCTGTATACAGGACTATATACTTTCTTCTTCATTCTCGCGGCGTCTCCTAACAATCATGGCCGGGTAAATCTATTTAATCGGCCCGCTGTAGGAACGCAGGAACCCTCTTCGGCCGAATTTGCAGTGATGTCAACGAGTCCGCGGCAGTGGCGACTACCCCAATCAACGATTTGCCGCACTCCGAAAGTCAAAAACGAACCCCCGGGCATCTTCCGCTGAAGTTGAAAGACCGGAGGCCAGATTGACTCGGCCATATCGGGGACTGCCGCCGATGAGAAGTATCATGATTGGTCTTTTACTTCGATCTTTGATCCGTTGTAGGTCATCCTGTTCCTCTTCCAGTATATCCCCCGGTACCCCAGGGACGACTCAAATGAGTCCGCTTCATCTCGGCTCCGCTTTTACACCTGGCGTAACCAGACGGCCGGGTCCGGAACTAGAATATCTCGGCCGTAAGTGCCTGACACTGTAGATTCACTCCATCTCTGTCTTTCGTATTGACGGCCTTCTGGGTCACGAGGCTCGTTAAACTGAGCCGCCTACATCACCACTTTGCTGATGCTCAATGCGAGATTTGCAGAGTAACAGAAAAGTCCAATTGCATTCTTGCTATTTCGCATTAACGGGTCTATTGCTCCTATGCAGTTATCGTGTGTCCTTGGACTTGCTGTTCGTGGATAATGTGCTCATCCAGTCGTTGCTCTGAGAACCATTCTTTGACATTCTTCCACCGCAGTGTTGTTCGCACATTGCTCGACCAATCCTGATCGAAATGGAGCCATCTGGCATCTGTCAGCCTCCAGCGTGGGTCTTCCAGCTCGCCGTCTCTCTCATAAAAGCCCCCGCTGTATCGAGCAATGTTCCAAAGCCACCACAGGGTCAGACGCAGGGGATCGTCTTCACCCTCGACCGAGAGCTGTTTCCGATTGATTGCGAGATCAAGGATCTTGAAAGTCTTCCCTATCTCCACTAGTAGTTTGTACTGATCACGGCGCATATAGTTCCTCCAAAATTCCCGATCGCGCTTTTTGGTCGGTTCCTTGAGCGGCCTTGAATCATACATGAGAAGATATACCCCTCTCTCATCTACTGACTGGAACGGCGACTTGGGTGGCGAGATAGCAGCAACTGCCCAATAATGCCAGGCTAGTCCTTGGACATGGTGCTCTCTCGTAACACAGAGCGTGCCCCAACTCTTATCGTCCTTTGTATGCATATACAGGTCTGCGACAGTGTGTGCATTATGCTTGTCGGAGGAGGTGTATCCCCCAATTTTCTTATCACGATCTGCCTTGTCGATGAAAGACACCGGGCGATAGTGAAAGGTAAAGTTGACGTCCAGGTCTTTCAGGTTTCGTCGCATGCTAGCAAGATAGGCCGCTATTGTGTTCAGCTCTTCTTTTTTATGGAGTGTTCGGATCTCCCAGGGTAAGTCTGCTGCCGTTGGCAATCCAAACTCGGAATCACCCCTATCCATAAAGGCCCATACGGTATCACGACACGGAATTCCAACAGTAGCCGCACAATACCGTGGTCTCCTGGGAAGCCCATCTGTCCGGATTTGTAAGCTTTTGTGTTGGGTGAAATAGTCAACCTGACTAAACCTGGGACATTCGGACTCCCCATATTGATCAACCATGCCATCATCTTCCAAAGGTTCTCCATCTTCATGATTACCATCACTCACAGCATGGCTGCCACCTGCATGATCTTCGAACGATCCCTCAAAAGCGGAATCCTCCTTAGCCCCGAAAGACACACTAACCCCAGAAGACCTTTCCGTAAGGAGACCATGTTCAGCAGTATGTGCGGCCGTCCTAACAGGAAGCGACAATGCCCAGCCAATCTTCCGTCTATTCCCAGGCACCTGACTCAATTTCACTGTCGAAGTATCCATGGCCGACGATACGGGCCTGGCATCATCTCCTTCTAATTTCCCAGCCGGTACCGCTGGCCCTTCCGCAATTATTTCTGGCGCCCTTAGCCCATTCTGATCCCCGAGCAAGTTGCCCGGCATCAAGTAGCCACTCATCGGCACATATGCTCCGCTCGCCGTGGTTATAACTGGTGATTGAATATGACCGTACTCCTGAGGAAGCTCTTTCTCGTTTCTCATCTCTTGCGGCTCGACGTTCGCGTCGGTGGCTGTACCGACATTTTGGCCGTTGCGTTCGCTTTCGCTTTCGCTGACACTTTCACGTTTTCCCTTCGACTTGAAGGTGGGCTTGGTAACGAGTGATGTCGATATGATTGGGCAGGTTGCGGTAGGGGGACATGCCATGAGCCCGGGAAATCAAGTAGGAGGGTTTGCCTTTGTAGTTTGCTGTGAAGTATGTGGTAATGATTGTGAAGCTAGGCTGACTGTGTTGGGAGGAGTGAACATAGAAGACAAATGGCTGATGTCGGCTGACTTTGACGTAGATCAAAGTGAGTAGATCAGAATGAGTAGAACTTTTTCGTTGATCAGATTGGGTTGGCCGCTGGGATGGTGATCAATATTTGATTATCTTTAACACTTTCGGTCGCTTTGAGATCCTCTTTTCATATCCTTGTCTCTCGTTAGAATTTTATTCCTAGAACACGTTAAGAAGGAGCAATAGTTTGATCACTACTGCTATCGTACATGCGAAACCTCGATCTCATTGACCTAGCTAACATACAAACCGTCATCCGGATCACCTCTCCGTCCTATGCTACTGATGACCGCTCCTAAACGGATTCGCACGCGGGAAATGAGGATTCTCGATATCCAGTCTGGACTTATTTTCCTCGTGGACCTCAATCTCGGTCGTCTTTGTAATGATTGTATGGTCCGAACATCTTCCGGGGGAGACAAAACAATCTTCGTTGGAAGCTACATTCACCAAACCGGTTTCGTCAGCGAATGTATCGAAAAGTGACTGATCGGGTTGACGACGAGCGAGAGGAATTGGCTTGTGTCTTGCTGCTGCTGCTGCTTCGGAGTGGGAGCGTTTGTAGTATGAACCTGCGTAGCGTGTTCGATGCAAGGCAAAGTTGTATGATTGCCGTAGCGTGGGGAGAGTGGCGCAGATTATGATAACGTACATCTGTTGATGGATTGCATGGGCGCCACTTAGCGCATGATAAAAGTATATAGATAGCTTGGCTGTGCCGAGAGGAAGGTTCCTGCTTACCTCAATTCTAGTGGTTCGGAAAACATGGTGTTAGCTTGGTTTGTTGTGGTTTAGTAAACATGAACCATGGAGGGGTGAGTGGCGTACGAGTACCATGTTGTAATATCGGCCCATGACCCTGGAGTTTAACGTGTTAAGCTTCGTCTTCGAGTGTCTGGGCCTGCGCGGAACATCAGTGCTTACAGGTTATGTCTGAATGGACCGGAAGACTTTTTAGAAGAATGGCCTTGACCAAGGTTGCTGCCGCCGCCCTTCTGGGATCAGTTGAGTTTATTTGGTTGGGTTGGAGGTACTTACAAGATTCCCGCGCCCATGACAGCTATAACCCCTAGCTTCATTTTCCAGGGCAGCTGGACGGACCAGAAAATGATGACTGGAAACAAGGCCAAGGTAAGGTCGGCGAAAGCGTTGAATGCTGTATGATGTTATTGTCTCGACGCATAGCTACCAGGCAGTGTTGGCACTCACAGGCTTGCGATATCCCAGCAATCAGCTGAAACTTCAAGCTAAAGCAGGAGCCGGGAACCTCTGGCCGCCAGATCTTCTCTGCAGGCCGGCAGTACCCCATGATGGCAATGATGGCCAGCACATTCCAAGCAATGGATATTACACTGAAGATATACAGGAACCATCGTTTTGCCGGGGACGCTGTCTGGCCCATTAAGCGCAGCAGGAAGACGGCCACCGATAGCTTGCCTGTTGTGGTGCTGACCATGGAGAAGTTGGGTGCGATGACGGTATATTTGAAAGCCTCGATTTTCCATTCCCCATTGGAAATGTCGGCCATGTGTTTCCCCAGCCCATAATGCACGCCAGTTTGCGCTAACCCTGAACATACAACAGCGCTCAACTGCATCCATGCGGCGCCTGGGTTAGCCGCTATTTTTTGCGGTAGGATCTTGCAGGGTTAACTTACCAGGGAAAGAACAATAAAGAAGTCGTCCCAGCCTGCTTTGCGAGTCAGTATTAGCCGGGTGTGCAGTCGAATGGCGACGACTATGATCGCCACGCTTCCAAAGCTCCAGGACACGGCAGTGATCTGTGGGCCTTTGTCGTCAGGCATGGTGGCCGGACTTTAACAATTTATCATTGTTGCTCGATCAAGGGGGAACACTTTGGAGGTCCTTGAAATATAAAGCTGTACCGAGCAGGCGTGTTCCCGATCGAGCGATATAGTCGATAATTGATTATTTACGAGACTATTAGACAAGCACAAAGAGATTCTTTGTTCAGCTGTCGAGCGATACATCGACTATCAACACATGGTGTGCGGTATGGCCATGTCTCGGGATTTGCCGTGATTTGGTCGTCGGGGCATACGAAGGGATCGACTGCCAGATGCCAAAAGACCCACTTGTAGGGGATTCCCTTCGGCCTGTGCTTTTGCTAGGTAACAGGGCCAAACCAGCCCACAGCAGGCGCCTTTCGTCCGGGCATCAGATAGACGAGCCCAGTGTGTGCGGACCATATTTTGGGAAGCATGTAACATAGCATCAATATGCGCAATGACCTCCGAGGACCCTCGAAAGCATTCAGGACTTCTGTCATGGCGTACTCTCTCTATTCAAATATCTTGAAGGATTGGAAGCATGGCTCAAGTCAAGGCTCGGAATATCCATAGCGGTTCCGCGAGGCACCGGCGCGGCGCTAATGCAGCCAAAGCGTGTGGCGCGTGGAGGACGGCACCTAGGTGACGGAACTGACAGCCGGTGGCGGCCCTTTACACGTCCTATCCAACCCTATTTTCACGATGGCGTTGCTAGCTGTTCTAGTCTGGCATTGCGGGCCTCTGCTGATGACCAAAAGTACTGCATCTTGGTTTAGCTGGGCGCTTACCCACCAACTCTGATTGATGTGACAGGTCCACCCAGTGCACGCACACCGTCCTGTGCCTCCTGCCATAACGAGTAAAAGGCTGTTGTAAAGCTGTACCTGGCTAAATCAGAACAATAAGGCTCCCAACCATTGTAAAAGGACAGGCCTTCCCTTCTCCCCTGTTCCCTGTAGTGCTGCTTCCCTTGCATAGGTATCTTAATCATGTCTAGCAATAGTTGTCACGCCAATGGCGTCTCTCAAAAGCCATTCGACGGTCTGATTCGGCAGGTCGCGCAGGCTGCAGATGCTTTTCAAGATACTCATAACGAAGCGGATCGCTTGGCTGCCCTCCAGGCGGCGCAGAGGCTGGTGGAGGTGTTTCAGAAGCCACAAGATGCAGTGTATAATCTAGCTTACTCGGTACTAATATCCTCCAAAAAAAGATGAGCACGAAGTACTGACCCGTACCAGCCCACTCAAGTGATGTGTGTGCGCATCGCCATGGACCTTGGTATTTTCTCCACGCTCAGTGAGCGGAATGGTCCAGTTACGCTGGAGGACCTGGCAGCCACGAAAGGGGCAGATCTAGTCCTGACTGGTACTGTTATTTCAATCCCGTCTATGAGTCAGCTGCTAAGGTATTCTGGAAACAGAAAGGGTGCTGCGAATCCTTGCAGGGATTGGATACGTTGCAGAACATGATGTACGGGTCTACATCCCCACAAAGATGACCAGACAGATGACAGACAGGCTTAGTGGGGCCGTAGTGAGATTCATGTAAGTCAGTCACATAGGTGGCAAGGCCGAACTGACAGAATGTTAGCTTCGATATCGGTATGCCTACCTTGGCTAAAGTACCCGAATTCCTGCGTATGATCAACTTCCGAAACCCATCGGGTGCTCTGAATGGTGCATTACAGTACGCAGAGAAGACAGAAATGTCGCTGTGGGACTGGGTGCCGACCAAACCAGGTTTCTTGGACGTTTGCAATACTTTCATGGAAGCGGACCGCGGGAGCCGGCCTAGCTGGCTCGAGTGGTTTCCTGTCAAGGAGAGGATTATTGACGGATTCAAAGAGGACGAAAGTAATGTCCTCTTGGTAGACGTAGCCGGTGGGCGCGGCCATGATTTGGTTGCTTTCCAATCCAAATTCTCTGGAGTGCAGGGACGGCTCATCTTGGAAGATCTGCCTCATGTCGTGGCTGAGGCTACTCAGCACCCCAAAATTGAGCTTGTATCGTTTGACCTGTTCCAGGCACAGCCAATACAAGGTATACTCGCTGGTTAACACTTGAAACGCTTCTTGTCCCTAGTCTGACTGTATGCCTCCGCAGGTGCCCGCACCTATTACATGAAATTCATCCTTCACGACTGGTCAGACGAGGAAAGTCGCCTGATCCTGAGCCATCTTGGAGCAGCAATGAAAAAGGGATATTCCAAACTGATAATCGAGGAATTCGTATTGGCAGACAAGGAATGTGCGATGCTGCCAGCCATGTGGGACTGGGAGATGTTGATTTTCTGTAACAGCATGGAGCGAACGGCTAGTCAATGGACGAAAGTGCTGGATTCGGCTGGCTTCAGGATTGTGAAGTTTTGGGCACCCCCCGGTGACGGACAGAGCATCATCGAGGCGGAGCTAAAAGAACCTGCTGAAGACATGACATCAGCCCGGTCAAGCCATATATAACCGAGAAGCTGATAAAGTTGTAGGATTAGAATACCCTAGATTCTCGGGCTCATGGCATTAGCTTCAATTCGATGATCTTTCCCCCTATATTTTGGCAATGTAACAGAGACTTACTTGGTAGACCTAGGTAGCCAGTGCCAGCGCAGAGATGAGCTGGGAGATGAAGTAGATAAATAGGATGCTGAACTCATAGGTCTATCTGGAGGAAAGGGAAACACGTGGTCCAGTGGAAACTACCACGCGTCGGTCAGCTGACCCAGTCCCGTCTTCTCATCATCACCAACTCAGATATTATTGACTGACCAGTTCATCGAATATAGTTATGGTGAGTGGGCGCTCGGTGCCTATATCTGAAAGACAGAGCATATGCATCAGTGAGCTGTCTTTGAATGCTTCCACAAACTAGTCCCCATCCCTGCTCCGAGACTCGCTATTACTATGGTTGCGATAAGTTGTGAAATGGTCTACTTGTTACAGCCACTATGCCTGAGATCTGCTGACTGTCAACGATACAAAGTACCCCTGTCCTCAATTGCCAGATAAATCTAAACCCCAGGTCCTGGACGACCCTACACGTATGAAATATCCCTCAGCACCGATGAGGCTTCTCCGAATCCAGGGCGTCCATGGACAACGCAGAAACGATAAGGGCACCTTCCCAGCAACAATATGGTCTTTCATTGTCCACTCAATGACACAGCCCTAGAGCGAGTTGTATTGTGTCATATCATTAGATAAGGATACAGCATCTGGAACTTGGAGAAGTGTCGGAACATAGCTAAACGTACAGTGCAGTTGGGCCTCGATGTACTCCGCAGGACAATCCTACCCGGATGTGTTGCCTGCCACGTAGCAGCCAATTGGAAGATCTAGAACACATCACCACACCACCTAAATAGCGAAGAACAGACCATGTAATCTCAGATTTGTATGTATCTTCCTCAGTCTAAATCTGAGCGCAAAGATGAGACTGATCAACGCCAGAACTTACCAGTTGGAAGAATACCTCGACAGTGATATCCCCGAATATGCAATTCTATCACATACGTGGGGAAAGAATGAGGTTTTCTTTCAAGATCTTCAGGCACTGTCAACAGGCTCCAGGTACTGGGATCGTGTGGTAGGCAAGGAAGGATTTCTCAAGATCAAGTATACCTGCCAGCAAGCGATCAGGGATGGTCTGGATTACGCTTGGGTTGATACATGCTGTATCAACAAAAGCAGTAGTGCGGAAATCTCTGAAGCTATCAACTCCATGTTCCAATGGTACATGCGATCAAGCAAGTGCTACGTTTACTTGTCTGACATCCCCAGCGACTACGGTGAGATTCCGCTCAATGAGCAAGCCGGAAGCTCTGTCGAACCCGCCAGAAGACGCAGGCCTAGTAAATACGATGCGATGATCAATGGGCCTTTTGCAAAATGCCGCTGGCTCACCCGAGGGTGGACATTGCAGGAGTTGATTGCGCCTAAGGATTTGACATTTTATGGGTCTGGTTGGAACTTCCTGGGTACAAAAGCATCAATGACAGCCCTCCTCTCTACCGTCACTGGGATAGACCAGCGCGTTCTTAGAGACTCGACAGACACAAAAGATTCACTGAGATCAGTATGTGTCGCACAGAAGATGTCATGGGCAGCTAAGAGGCGGACTTCCAAGATAGAGGATGAAGCATATTGTCTCCTCGGTCTGTTTGATGTTCATATGCCTATCCTCTATGGCGAAGGTAAAGGTGCATTTGTTAGACTTCAGGACGAAATCATCAAGAGTTCCGATGATCACACCATTTTCGCATGGAACTATTGCGATATTGAGCAAGAGAGCCAGTATACCGTCCTTGCTCCGTCCTCATCCTGCTTCCTCAAGAATGTCGTTCAGTGGTCACGTCCGCGTAACAGTGGGCCATACGCAATGACCAACCGAGGCCTCCACATCACGCTCCCCGTCATATATCAAAACCGGCCTAAGGATAGCTGCCTCGCGCTCTTAGACTGCCATTATGACGATGATGTCACGGGCACGTTGGCCCTTCCTCTTACTCCTCGATCAGACAACACCTTTGACATCGATTATGATATCTCGCGGGGACGGGTAGTGAGAGTTGATTTGGGACTAGAAACAACAGCCATAACTCGAGACCTCTATATCCGATCACAGTCCAATGTTCCTGACCGAGGGCCACAACTGACATGTCAATTCCACATCAATCGAGAGGATTCCAGAACAGCGAGCCAGCGCATAACGGAATACTATCCGTCCCGTATCTGGGATGCTGAAAATCACCGACTACGACTTACCTCCAACGACTCGACTTCCTTGGAAACATGGGCTGCTGTTAGGTTAAAAGACTCCTCCGAAAGAGCCATCGGAGTTGTGTTCCACGTGTCACCACAAAGAAGGCCAGAGAGCACTGCGACCTTCAATGTACATGGTTGGATCTACATGCAGACCATGAGGCCCGAAATGACCCTCTCTCCTGTAGTCGATCAGGTCATTCGCGGCTGCGCCTCAGCTTCAGCGTATGAATACGGGAACCATGGATCCTATACGCTTGCCTTAGGTCGAAGACATAGCATGGTTGCGACCAACACTATAGTCAGTGGGAATGGCTCAGAGACGCTCATGAATGTGACTGTCGCTGATCGGTATGCGCCTTGCACATTGCGACGTGTCTTTGGCGCGACTCCGAAACCCCCGAAAACTGCAGAAGCAGTTTCAAAGGAGAAGGATCTGCGAACAAGCGTGTCTACAGATTAGCCAGAGGAGGATCTCTGAGACCCGGTTATAGAAAGAGGATCGGTCGGGCGCTTATGTATTTAGTTAGTGTCTGCTTGAGATGACTTCCAGTAATTCGGCAGAACTTCCAATCTTTCTATTTCGTATCTCAAAGGCAGTCACAGTTTCCCTCCCCTCGCTACCAACATCGAAGCAGCCCACAGTATCAATAGCTACCAGCTCTCTCCTTGTACACCTCTCCCTCCACAAGACTAGGCTTGCGATATCCACTCTGCAACACCGCATTAGCCTGCAACCGCAATCCATCCAACTTAAATGAGCTCTCATCCATAGCCCAGATAGTCACAGCAAGATAATTGCTCCCATTATAGTCCAAGATACCCTCTGGGACGGGAAAGCTAAACTGTGGGCCGATGTGATTGACTACCAACAACATGAACCATTAGCTCACCCAAATAAAAATCACAGCAAAAAGAGAAGAAAAAATAGAAGTGGGGATGCCTAACATACCATACTTCCCAAACTGCCACCCATTCACAAACAACTCCGACCGAAACCTCGCAGGCTCCGATCCATCACCAACCGTAGTACTATTCTCAAACACAACACTAAAAGGCACATCATACCCATCAGGAACATTCAGATCGAATATTGTCGCGAAGAACCCCACCCCGGGCGCCTCATCCTCCGGAAGTCCCTCAAACGGTGACCTCTTCGTCCACTTCTCCACCGGGGCACCGGGGAGATGATACCCCTTTCGCTCAGCGAAGAAGGCACCCTCATTGAGTGGACCTCGAGTTAGATCAGCATAATGCTCGCCACCAAAGTTACCCGTTATTTTCCACGATATGGCTGATTTGTCGTCGCGGCCGTGGAGGGTGTAATCTAGGATTCCACGTGGATCTTTCATGAATTCGCCGTTCGCGGGGAAGTTCTCGTCGTTGCCGAGATGGTCGATTAGGATTGTCAATGTGTAGGTGGCTCCGGGAGTGAGAGAGGATGGGAATGTGACTGTTTGGTTGGAGAACATATACAACGGGTCTCCTAGCCAGGAGGCGAGGAATGTGTTGTTGAGCCAGATGGAGTAGCCGTAGGCGTAGCCTCCTTCGGTGAGGAGGTAGAGGGAGGTCTCATTGCCGGTGGCAGTGAAGGTGCCTCTGTAGAGAAGGGACCCGCCATTGTAGCCGTAGTCGCTGGCGTAGAGGGATGTTGGGGTGGTTAGGTTGCGTGGGTTTGCGGTTGTGATGTGCGTGCAGGGGGTCCAGAGGTCGTCGTTGTATGTGGAATTGCGGACCTCTGGGAGGGTGTTGAGGTAGTGCCAGTCGAGGGTTGTGAGGTCTGGTAGGTTGATGTTGGGCTTTTGATAGGTGAGGGTGCCGGTGAGACGGCCAGATGTGACGCTGGTTTGGACGCTTTGGTTGTTGAAGAAAATGCTGGTCACTGGCTGAGGAGCAGAAATGAGCTCGAGGGTAGTGGTGGTGTTGATGTCGCCCGTCAGATAGAGGGATGTGCCAGTTAGTTCGGCAGTTCGTAGCAGATACCCGGCCTTGACGATGACAGATCGGTTGGCGTGAGACTGAGAGACGTGTCGGCCTATGGCCCCTGGGACGGGTAGGTCGAGGACCCAGTAGTTGTATGCCTCGTTGCGCCAGAGGAGATGCACCTCGAGGGTGTTGCCGAAATGCACAACTCGGCGTGAGGGTTGGACTGCCCATTGTATCACGGTGGTCGAGTTGATCTGCTGAATCTGCAAATCATCGCCTTCAATGGAAGTTGGTTTTCCTATATTTGCAGGGACGGCAAATTCATGAAGCTCATCTTCACCTCCATAGAGAACAACCACTGATTTGGAGCCTGTCTGCTTCCAGGTAAAAAGCTCCGCCGAGGAATAAATCAGACTTAGGTTGCCGACGTTGTAGTCGACTAAATGAATTTTTGAATCTCGGCCATTCAAACTTAGTGTTCCACCCAGCTGAGGAATTGTCAAGCTACCTGCGGTAGTGTTCACGCGAAGCTTATATGAAGTCGACTCTTGCGATGTTAACTCTCCATGGCGTACCACGTAGAAGTTGGTTGGATTCCCGGCTAACCGGGTTACTGCGAGGGATGTGGTGTCCGTGTAGATTCCATAGCTCCCGTTTTCGGGGTGTGACTCGAGATATGCAGGAGATGCCTGTAGGAAGTTGGATTGTAGCTTCAATTCACTGTATTTCTCGCGGATGACTTCGCGATCTTCGGCGATAGCAGCACCCACATCGTACGAGGTGTAACCACCAGGATGGCCCAGGTTGCCCCAATTTGTTCCTCCAAAGATCTAAAAAGCACAAATCTTTAGTTAGCAAAGAAGTGAGATGGACTATACGCGTTTCTAGTAGTCCACTCACCATGTAGAGATTTTGGATAGCAGTGCGAAAGCCGTAATTTATCTTGTAGAAGATGCGTGCGAATTCAGGACCGATGTATGCGGCCGAGGTATCGACACCAACACCACCCCTAGAGCACAATATAAGCTTAGGGTGCTTCGCACGATACATATACCCCAAGGTTATCATACCAACCGTCAGGCACTCCACCTTGGAATTCTGAGATAGAAAACGGCGTGGTCAGGCTCTGTTCCTCATGAACCGTTTCATTGTAGGAGAGCAGTGGGTTCACCACAGATGACCAGTTTGACGGATTGGATGCTAGAAGTAGATAGTTAACAGAAGCTCGATCAGTATAATCTAAAACATACGTGCTGTACTCCAATGCATGGGATAATCATCGAAGCTGTAAATATCCACAGCGCCGACTCCCGTGCCAGGAGCGAAGTTGCCCATAGGTTCGGCATCATTGACGATGAACGGCACAACTACTCCAGCCTTTCGATACTGATCTTCCACGTAGGCCATGTAATCCTTCTGAAGACAGGAACTGTTATAGTCGGGCATAGAGTAGTTGTTGATTTGCGTGTAGCCTACGTCCTGCACGCAAGCCGTATACTCGTTTTCGGGTTGAAATAGAATCACCGGGCCACCGTTTGTGATCTGCGCCTTCGCGATTATGCGTCCTATCGCCTGCATATATGGAGTGATGGCACCCAAGTAGCCTTGATCTGTAGTCTTGAGACGGCCTTGCACCCTTTCTAACCAGCCAGGAAATCCGCCCCCAGAAACTTCGGCGTTGATATAAGGACCAGGACGAGCAGTTAGATACAAACCGGCTTCTGTAGCAGCTTGAAAGAAATCTTCGAGCGCGAAAACTCCATCCGCCCGTATAGACCCTCGCTCACCTTCAAGGAGGGCCCAATCGACATAGAAGGACACAGCTGAGAACCCAAGCGCGCGGACTTTCTGGAAGACATCAAGCCAGAGTCCTGGGGATGGGAGACGGAAGGGGTGGAACTCTCCCGATAAGAGAAGAATGCGCTCTCCGTGAACCCGAATGGAGTACTCATCCCACGTCACAATGTCTTGAAGAGAAGAACCTGTGGTATTCTCCTGACGAACATATTTTGGGGCGGTAACAAGGCCCAAGCAAGCCTTCGCAGCCAGACCGACAGAAAGCAAAAAGGAGGCCTTCATCGTAGTTTAAGATGCAGCCTAATGGCTCGGTACAGCTTCACATTACCCTCAAAGCCAATCCACCTTCGCACATCTTTATACCTGGCTGTCCTTGACACCTCTGATCAAAAGTAAAGCGGGCCATCGGCTATGAGGTGGCATCTGGCCACATTGTTGATCAGCAATCCCCAGGGCGGGGAATGCGGAGGACCTGCGATCAGACGTCAGTTTAACCGGTATGTCGACATCAAACTGGGCTAATGCTTAATGCGGGGAAACCTCATGATCACGTCGGTATAATAGATGACCGAGTACTGGGAACGTGGGGCGCGGATAGTACTTGACATGGAGTGTGCCAGGGATAAAGGCGGTAAATGGTGTATTCTGACCAAACCTACTGCGATGCAGATTGAATAGAGGCCAATATCGCATTTAAGGTGATCTTTGACATAATTCAAATGGTCTTTTCTATTTTTGTTTTGGCCACGTCTGATAGCTTGTAGCGGGAGAACCAAGTGTATAAATCTTGTTTGGAACGCCAATGATGTAGAACGCCACTAAAAATTTCATCTGCATATACATTCGGCAATTACATAGCGCATAGGACTTTGTAGATATCAGTCAACCACCCCTGGCGGTAGCAGCACTACATAATCCACTGGAGCAGGCTCGACCCCATTCGCCTCACCAACAATTTTCAGCTGATCACCCTGCCGGACGACGACCCCATGAAACGTTATCCGGGTGGCCGAATGACCGTCCAAGTATATCGAAGGTGTATGGCCTAGGGATTGATGCTCCATATCCCCAAGCCATTGACCCACTATCTTGTCACCCACAGATAATGTCCACTTGGATTGACCGCCATAGAGATCGTAGTAGTTCACCCCTATGTCGTACACTCCCGATGGGGCTTTGATGGTAGTTCTCGCCGTCCCAATCGTTGAATTAGATGTGGTGATAATTGCGGTAGTGTTAGAAGCGGCCTCGAACGGACTGACGGTGTAAGTCTGGTATCCTTCCAATCTCATACTCTCAGCTTCAATGCGCCACGGATGATGACCGACACGGCCAACCACATCTGGAATACCGGTCATGTTGTAGTAGAAGTTGTTGATAGCATCACGCCAGACAATGGAGTGTCCCGCCTGGTAAACCAGGCGTGATCGCATGGCCTCGTATCGCTCCCGATCAATTAGCCCTTTTAAAGACTCCCATTGTCTTATAAAGCCGTGTGCAGCTTCTGAGCCAGCATAGTGAGCGTTGTAGAAATGCTGAATAACTGTCAACCCGGAATGCAAACGATGAGTCCATGGTACATGGTGAAACCACAAGACGAGATCATCTGGCGTGGTTTCTAGTGACTCGTATAAGCGAGCAACCTCCTCCGGATATTGGCCGGTATACCCGGTGCCATTCGATATTGTTCGGTCCATTCCAACTGAATTGTGATCAGCACGTGTCCATTGACCCCAGCCATTGTTATCCTGTGTAGCTGGGTTTGGTCCATAGTGAGTATACAAGATATCTGTCAGGGTCTGTATGCCCAGGTTGCCTGTATAGTTTTCATAGGCAGGCCAGGAGGTCATGGACATATCAGCAATGGTGTCGATGACATGGTGATCTTGTCCAAATGTGAGGCGGGTCCAGTCTTTGAGGATCTGTTCAGAATCGTCTGTCGGACTCCAGGCTAAACGACCATAAGCGTACAGATTGGACATAGCAAGGTGGCTACCAAGCCATGTTCTGTTAGTGCCCACATTAACGACGGCTGCCCAGCCCCCGAGCGTTCTGTTGAAGCGCTGTCCGGATATGATATCGCGGACCATCGAAGGCTTGTGATCTACGCGTAAGTCGAAATCCAGGACCGTCTTCCAGAGTGGAGGTAGATACACCAAATGACATTGCTGCCCCAGGTACTCCTGACTAACCTCCAACTCTATGGCTGTGTTGGTTTCGTAGAGGTTGCCGAAAAGGGGTGAGGTAGGCTCGCGTACTTGAAAGTCGATTGGGCCGTACTTTATTTGTACCACGACGTTCTCGTCGAACTGACCGTCCAGGTCCTTGAAGTATTCCACTGCTGCCTTCGCACGATCAGCCTTCCAGTCCGACTCGTTCAAGTTGTCGTTGTAGACAAAGGCGCGGTACATAAGCACACCCCCATGTGGTTGCAGGGCACGGGCGAAAAGATTTGCCCCTTGTGAGAGTGTGCGATTATATGTATCCGGACCTGGCTGGCCCTCTGAGTCTGCTTTGACGAGGTACCCAGCCATGTCTGGTACATAGGTATAGAGGCTATCGGTGATATTCTGCCACCATGCAATGACACCAGGATCGAGCGGATCATAAGTTTCTAGGCCTCCCAAGTCTTCGGGTGAAGCAAAGTTCAGCGATATGCCAATTTGAACGCCGTATGGTCGACAGGCATCTGCTATGCGACCCAGGCCTTTCATATTCTCGGGTAGCAGTAGTGTTGCGTTCGCATTGACATTATTAACGACAATTGCGTTTATCCGGATAGATGCGAGCAGTCTAGCATATTGCTCAACAGGAGCCATGTCTTCCACCACCGTGCCATCTTTGAAGAATATCGACGCGCCACCGTAGCCTCGTTCAATGCTTCCGTCCATGTTGTCCCATTGATTTACCCAACGGATCGGCGCATGTGGGTTGGTGGTGTACGCGACACGAGAGAAGTTTCGTTGTGCCACCATAGCGAGGTATTCGTATGCTCCGTACAAGGCTCCTCTGGCATTGTTGCCTAAGATGCGAACTGTGTCCCCTTCGGATTGTAACCAGAAGCCATCGGGATCAAGCTCGGGCACGTTGATGTCCCGGCATTTTTGACGGTACTCATCCAGGGTAGCCACCAGAATTGATGCGGAGCTATTGCATTGAAATGGATGAGATGTCAAGTTCGTCGAAAGAATCGATTGGAATCCTGCTTTCAATTCTTGTCCTGCAGTCTCGATCGGGCTTCCTTTGGTGCTGTTCAACAGCACAATATGAGACGGCAAAGCCTGTCGACAATGCAGATCGCAGGACACGGGAGCATATCGGAGCCAACCATCGTACCCATCCTCGGCTGCGACCAAGGACAGTAAAAGAGCCAGGGTCAATTGAAAGAGATTCGAACCTCTCATTATGGCCGATTCTTTCCAGCTATGCCATTGCAAAGAACTATGGAGTACCAGCCCTCTTCTTCATCATATATACCCACGTCATGACCTGTTTGCAGGATCTCCCCGCATTGTCGGGCCACGAACGTGGGGAAGGACTTCATGCTAAACTTTGTATTCAGGCTATTGTTGCTGCTCTGGGTAAATCGTATGGTTTGGTGGCATCATGGCAAAGGCGACTTTTGCCGACAAGCACTGGCCCTTGTCTTCTCTTGGGACTCGCTGAGTTAGCAGTTTAGCCTCGGAGAATCTCCGTGACCATCGAATTCAGGTTTGTTATTGAAGCGTCAAGACCCTCCCGATTGGGAAAGGCCCCGTCATGGCAGACAAGTGGACGTCACGGGACTCGCTAAACTCAATTGGGTTCAATCTAGCCTGAACAGGAATGGCGCCTTCACAAGATGACTGGAGGTCTTACTCGCACTCTTACCTGTCATTCAACACTTTACTACTCACAGACCTTTGGCTTGAGGTGCAGCTACTGTTGTCATCACCCAGAAGAGGAGTGCTGATATATCATGCGAGCTATCGTTCATAATTAGCGGCTTTACCTACAATGGCTGCCCGAACTCCTTCCATCGCCCGCAACTCGTTCCGGGCCCGCGCGGTACGGCTTCCTCGACCGCCACCATCTAATCTATAACAAGTACTAACTCCAACCAGTGCGACAACTGTCGGCTTCGGAAGGTATCGTACCCTGTGACCAAATCAGTATTCCACCCATGTTCATGCAAATCTCTTTAGATCAAGTGTGATAAAGTAGTTCCTTGTTCCAGCTGCAGCGCTCTTGGAGTCCCCTGTGGTCCGACAGGTACGCCTGTCACGTCTTCGGAGACACGCAGAGCCGAGTCCGACGATTAGTAGGTTAAACTAGACTATAAGTGTTTGCAGTGCTAACTGAGGATAGCGAGCAAAGGTTTTCGGTAATCCAAGAACAATTGTCAACTATTCAGCAAGCACTCCATCAGATAACAAAACCACCAACTTCAGTACAGCCGGCTTCTCACCCAATAGGCACCGGCCCAACAGCTCCTCCCTTCGAGGGACAGTCATCTTTTCATCATGAGACCCTTGTAGCCAGGGACGCAGCTTATTCCGCAGCAAACACTGCCCGTGATGGACAGATTGGAGATTATGTTTCTGCTGCGCTCTCCTCTCTAAAAAGCAGCCTCGATAGGCACAATCACACCGTGAATCGAAATGGAGCACAATCACCTATGCAACTAAACCAGACATTGCTTCCTGTAGAGCTGGTCATAGCAGTGGTGAAGAAGGTCAAATGTATACATCTCCACCCCCCTTAGATGCTATCGCTTACGCAATATAGCTCAACCTCCCTTCTTCCTGGTCAGTCAATCTTGGATAGACTCAACCCGTGTGGAACATCTATGCCAGTCAATATATTTCCCATTGAACCCTGTGCCACCGGGCTCGCTCACACTCTTCTATGGTATACTGTTCTATGTGATCCGCGATTATCTTCATGCGGGAGATCCCGATCTGGCACACTTTGATCTTCAATCAAGCCTTGCGCTCTGTGAACGACACTTTGCCGCTGGCTTGAGCGGGCCTGAGGTTATATCTGAACCAACTTTGGAGAAGATACAGGCACTGTTGCTTGGGGTATGTTTGATTGTCTTCAGGAACTACAAATCCTAACGAATGCAGGTTCTGAAAGCACAAGAGGAAACTGACGTCCAGCGGTGCTGGACCTTCCTTTCGCTGGCATTCAACATGTGCCAGAGCATCGGGTTACACCGACGTTCTACTTTAGAAAAGGATGAGTATGCTATTGCCGAGGCAAAACGCCATGCGTTCTGGGCACTTTACACCATTGACAAGAATATCTCTCTCAATATTGGCGTGACATCACACTTTCAAGATCACGATATTGATGCAGACCTTTATACTCCCTCGAATGATCCCAAGCATCGTCCGTGGGACCTAATGGGGCTTGTAATCGTCGAGTTCGCGAATGTTCAAGGTAGAGTTTATGACCAGCTGTACTCTACCTCTGCTTGTCGAGCAGGTGACGAGCAACGATCAGCATCGATTGAGCGGCTGTCCTCCGACCTGATGACAGTACGGGACAAGCTCCTTGCGGTACGCCTTCCTCCTGTTGGGGTAGTCAACTTGGCTGACGGTTTTACAAGATTGATGTTAGTCGGGGTCTTTATGCCGACTCCCTACATGGGATGGCCGCCTGTGCAGACTTTATAGCTTACTCTGTGTTGACCGTCATCTATCGTGCACAGACCCATCCACGCGACGTGATGGCAGTTTCTTCCCAGTGCTATGCATCTGCGACTGCTGCTTTACACAGTCATCTGAAGTGCTTCACCTACTTCCGCGGTCGCCAGACACATAAGCAAACAGAATACGTAAACTGGTAAGACACCCTTCAATCTGCATTAACATAGTAAACTAATTGGACAGGATACTTCTCTATCCTTCATTCACACCCTTCGTCATCGTCTTTACCCACGCCATCACGACCGCCAATACAGCAGATCTTGCTCTGCTACAGGATACCGCCAGCTCCCTAGAGTTAATCAAAGGCCTTTCACGAGGGTCAATGCATTTATACACTATCTGTGACGCTTTTGTCCGGGCTGCTCAGATACTTGTGAACTCACAACAGACACTAACCGGGTTGGAGCAACATCAAGATGGATCCCTTGTTATTCCAACAACTGATGGGCCCGGGAATATTGCCCTGCCAGATGTTTCATGGCCAAAAGATACATTTGACTCCACCATGAACCAAGCAGACATATCCATGTTTCTGAATGGCTTCATTGGCACTAACCGATCGGTCATGGATATTTTGAGTTTCGACCTTAATAGCGATTCAATCCAATGAATACACCTTGCATTCCTCTCACTGCTAATTGTTGACCGTGGCTTGAGAACCCATCTCTCTCAGTCTTTTATTTACGCCTAGTAGATGGGAAATTTGTCTGGACACTCTACTCAGTGCGTGCGAAATGCATACCCTCGCTAATGTTGACGGATAAGGCAACTAAGTCGAGAGGCGTGACGACTTATAATGATTCAAAATATTAATCCCCTTTCCTTCCTATATACAGCTGGGAGACCCATGGCAAACGCAGGTCAACAGAATGGCAAGCCAATATAAGTGGGGCACGGTTTGGCCTAAACAAACTAAACTAAGATGCCTACCGAAAGGCCCATCCTTTGACTCCAATGGCCTAGAAGACATACTTTTTCGATGTTAGCTTGATCACAACAGCAACTCGATGAGTCTTACCGGAATGAACAGGTAGGGGACCCTCCGCTCATACTCGCGCCAAGCTTCTCCATATCTCTCGCGACAACGTTCAATATCCCGCAGAGCACGATGGATTATCATAACAGTGAAGAAGCACGAGTAGAACCAGGGGAATGGCGAGTTAAAGCCAGTAATGAGGCCCCAGGAGAAAGCGAAAAACCAGTCACAGCTGTAATGGACCTTACGTGCCATTCCATCTATACCTCATCAGCCCTGATTCGCGATACAGAAAAGAACAACTTACACCACCCACTGCACAGGATGGAATCTCCTGTTTTTGTCTTGATGCAGACAGGGTTCTTTACCGATTTCCACGGTAGCTGAGGAAAGGTCTTTCGATTCACAGGCTTTCCTCTCTCCTGAGCTCGGAAGAGGTTCTTCTGGCTGTTGCACGTGTCCCACACCCAGTATGCAAAAATATACATCACAAATAGCACGCCCAGTGCTATAGGGTTCCACTTATAAGTTGACGGATCGTGGCTCGCCAGGTATAGGGTGCAATGGCAGTAACTCATGGGAACACCAGCAAGGTTCCAGAAAATGAGCATAAATCCCCACTTCTCATAATACATATCCCTGCGACAAGATCAGTATTGTTGATTTGGCCACCGCATTGAGCAACATACCAGCTCGTGATAATCAGTTCTTCCCCTTTAGCACATGCATTCGCATACAAGAAGTGTGCCAAAAGCAGAAATGAAACTTCCCCAGAGACGAACCCGTAGTCTTCCCACTGCTTCAACGCAGTCCCAAGCGTCAACAAAAACAGAATATACCAGGGTATGCGAACCTCGAAGAACATCTTCATATCAAGCCACTGGAACAAGCGAGGGTTGAGCTCTGCACCCATAAAGAAATCATAAACGTGGGATCCCGTCATCCGATGCTGAGCACCTCGTAGCAAGGCAGACGCGTACGCGAGGATCGAGACCAGAAAGCCAGAGCAGATAGCCACAGACATCAACGGACCAAACTCATCGACGAGCGTACTCAGACGAAAGAGACCGGAAAAGTGGAGGACCAATGCAGCAGCGATGGTAACATACCACGACGCTGCCGCGGAGCAGTAGTAATCCAGCTGCTTTCCATTCAAATGGGGAAGGCATTTTCCCTTGCCGTATACGCCGGGGAGGTACAGGTACCCGAGTCCTTCGAGGACAAGGAAGGTCCAGTATATTATCCATGCCTTGCGGTGGGGATAGGCATGCGTATGGGCGAGGTCAACGAGGTGGAAGAGGAAATCGGTAATTGATTGGTTCGCTTCGGGTAAGGGGAGGTGGCCGTCGTACAAGGTCGCGCCTATAAACATGTAATACATAAGGAGGGGGAATCCAAGCATCAGCAAGGTAACCCCCGGCGCACCTCCGAACTCGAATGTCAGTTTCTCATCCTCGTGGGCGCTGGAAGACTTTTCCGGGCTCGGATTCGTAGACTGCTTCATGCTGGGTTGGTGGCTAGGTGAATTTAGTGTTCTGTGCATGGCGTGTCTAGGTAGGCATTTGTCTTACCTTGTAGCCGTACTATGAGCAGACATCCTTCTCCTTGTATACAGATTGATAGTTCTTCACAGATCGGGCGATCGCGGATTTTTATCAGTCCTCCATTGCTGTTCATGTTGTATACCTTCCTCGTTGCCGGGAAGCCCGCGTCCGCCGTGCTCTCCGCGGACTCCGCGGTGAACTCGGAAACCTCGGGATCGGCTCAATCAGGTCAATCGATAATCGTAGCGAGGACCCCTAGTTCAGGAGAATTTCGATTTATTTTGGTCTAACCGAAGCGCTTTAAGGGGGAAACTAGCTGAGATAAGATTAAGATTTCTGTGATGGTAAGAGACCTTTTTCCGCTTTGCTGTTAGTGTAAGGGTCAGCTAGGCCCGAGCGACCGTGCGGATGTATCTAGTAACAGCATGGAATAGCGAAGGAGTCTTGGGGAGGGAACTATACTACTATTAGATAAGGACATGACGGTAAAGGAAATCTATTAAAGCATCTCCTTAGCCACGTATGGTCGAATAAGTACGCAGTACTAGTGGTTGTGTGCTGTTGTTGTTTTCTTACTGTTCATCCAAATGATTCAGTTGTGGGGGTTCGTCATTGTATATTTCGAGGACGGTTCGCTTCTTCACCACTGCAGTAGTAGTACCACTCTCTTTAACCCTATCACTACTAGTAATAGTCTCCGATTTTAATCCCCTCATGCCAACTTAAATAAAAATAGATTCAAATCACGCAAATCCATGCAGCATTTTACACTCAACCATTCCCCCTCACCTCCAGCCCTACCAGGATTCGACAGACACCAGGCTGATGCGCGACTATCACCCGCGGCGCCAAATCCGCCAACATGATTGGCTCCATCTCCAACCCCGATCATCATCTCTCCTCCAACCATCACTCTTACGCTCATCAACCAAGCTTTAATCAAGGATGCACCAAGAGCTAACCTAACGCGTAAGGCTGCGTGTGACAGAGGTGAACCGGCCTGCATATTCATGCTGCCGTCCTGGTTCTACCCACCGAATCAGCATCCTCTATGAAGCGCTCAGCAGCAACATCCTCCCTTTGGGAGTGTAGCTCATCACCCCCCGTGCTGAGGATTGATTTTTCTAACGCGCCTGCCTGCGTGCCAACCTATGGTAGGGCTGGAGGGTCCAGGCCGTCTTTGCTAGACACGGAGAGATATATAAGCTTGTGGGGGAGGATCTTGGCTTTCTTGCTTTGTTTCTGACTCTGTCCTTTGGCTGCTTGGCTACTACCTGCCTACTACTGGTATCTATCTAGCTTTCAAGAATCTCATACATTCTACAAACTGAATACCTACTACATACCAATCTTCGACTTCTATCATTATTCCCACACAAACAATCTCCACCATCTCTTCTCCTTTCTCACCTCAACCCAGACAACACAGATCCTTCCCAAAATGAGTATCGGCAAGATCATCGGGAAAATCATAATTATCCCCATTATCATCATCATTGCCATCTGCGTCGGCATCTACCTCCTCATCAAGCACCGTCGCGAACGCAAGCGCGAACGCCGCGAAGATAACCTCCGCGCCCAGTACTACCGGCAACAGTACCAGCAGCAGTACATGTATCCACATATGCAAATGCAATCACAACACCAGCAGCACCAGCAGCCGGGCACACCGGCCCCGCCATACTATAATCAGGCTTATGCTGCGGGACAGCAGCCTGTGGCGATGAATGAAGGGGAGTATGGATATTCTGAGACGATGATGAAGAAGCCGGAGCCGGTGGTGTATCCGGTGCAGCAGCAGCATCCGGGATCGGAGGTGGTTTAGTTCGGCTTGAGATGGGCTGGATGTGAGTTTGATGTCTTTCGGAATGAGTGTCTTGGTGTATGAATGGGCGTGCTAATGTTTGTTAGGGGCTTATAGGTGTTATACTTGTTTTATGGGCTGTTTGTTGGATATGAATTTGTGACATGATACCTGTATTGTTTTTGTTGGGTATGTTTGGTTGAATGGCTTTGGATATGGATTGTTTATGAATCGTTCTATGATCATGATGTATGGATGAAATATAATCTGCTTTTTTATATCAATGATCCGATAGCATCATAGCTGTCTTATGCACCTTCCCTGACGCCCGGAAACAATGGAATTCATTGTTCTCGGACCCCTTGTCATTTAAGCGGTTTGGTAAGTCTGACGTGAAGAACAATGACCACATTCGAGGTATGCATAAGCTGACATGCTAAGAAAGTTGACTAGTGTAACTATCGCCAGCCACCTTGAGAATTAACCAGAATATTACCCAATACCAGCCATGGGAAAAGGGTGAAAGACGCTAGTTGTCATACTAGTAGCAACATGTACTAGTACTTGGTTGAATAACCGAGGCAGTCAGTCAGACAGACAATAATGCCTTGACCCCGCTCGAATCCTGACAGGGGTGGTGGCTAGTGGCCAGCAACTAGATATATGGACGTCGTCCATCACTCACCAGCCAGCTGGTGTTCTGACTTCTTCGACAACCCAGTCGGCAGAGAGTGTTAACCACTATAACTGTTCATCATGGCTTGCAAGGTATCGGGAACGGCGTTTATCACGGGAGGTGGAAATGGTAGGAACCAACCTAGCCCGATCGGGAAACCGTGCTAAGCTGCCTCAGGCATTGGCAAGACCACCGCCTTCACGCTTGCCCAGAATGGAATCGAAGCACTATCTCTCTTGGATGTGAACGAGGTACTCCTCCAACGCACTAAAAATGAGCTCGCTACCTCACATCCCAATGTTGCAGTGGAAATTACGGTTGGAGACGTCTCCAAGGAGGCATGCGTGGATGAAGCCGTGCGCCGCACTGTCGAGCGATTCGGTCGCATTGATATCTCGGTTCACTGCGCCGGGATTGTGGGGCAACCGAGCGCGACCCATGAGCTGACGGCAGCAGAATGGCAGAGGGTGATCGATATTAACCAGACCGGGGTGTTGCTCTGCCAAAAGGCTGTGATACGCCAGATGCTGACACAGGAGTATGTTTTACTGGTCCACTTGAGGGGAAGACGGCCGGCTAAGCGTCTTGCAGATCGCGCGGTTTGCGTCTCGGTCGGGGGACGATCGTGAATATGGCTTCTATGTTTGGGGTAGTGGCTCCGGGGGGTTGGTCAGGACTGTCGGCCTATACAGCTTCCAAGCATGGTAAGTGGATGCCTGGGATTGGTGGATGAGTGTACCTAGATAGCTAATGGTTGCAGCTGTGGTTGCTTTCTCAAAAATGGTCTGTTGTTCATGATAATCACCCCCAGATTGTCAGACTAAACCGGTTTAGGACGCCAAAGCGTACATTCAACAAGGGATACGCATCAACGCTATCTGTCCTGGGTAAGCGCCCCGTAGGCCAGTATAATATCCGCTAGCTAACGATCCAGATACACGGACACTGATTTGATCCGCACGTATTGGGATGCGGGATTCATGGAGCCAGACGCGCAGCGAGTCGCTATTGGCCGTAGGGCACAACCGGAGGAGATCGCCGACGCACTCCTGTTTCTGGCCTCCCCGATGAGCAGCTACATGGTAGGCTCCGCCTTGGTCGTCGATGGCGGTTACACGGCTTGAGCGCTTTGAGCACTGAGGCTTCTTGATCTACCTACGTACAGCACTGGATCAATACCATCGCCGATCGGT
Source organism: Aspergillus costaricaensis CBS 115574 (assembly GCF_003184835.1). Classification (NCBI taxonomy): domain Eukaryota; kingdom Fungi; phylum Ascomycota; class Eurotiomycetes; order Eurotiales; family Aspergillaceae; genus Aspergillus; species Aspergillus costaricensis. The sequence continues at coordinate 162,091 of NW_020291815.1, forward strand.
CTTCTCAACGGAGGGATTAAGAGCAACTAAATTAAACTAAACCAGCATCGCAGTCATGTGTATATACAAATCATCAATCATAGTCGGACCTGGACCTTTGTGGAATCCCATCCGGCTGAGCTCTGCGGAGCAGGCTCGTAGTCCACATAGTGGAATGCGTTATCCTCAAAGGGTCCATAGAACCGCGTGCGATCATAAGGTGCAAAGGAAATGCCCCTGCGCAGTCTCTCCACCAAGTCCGGATTGCTCGTGAAGTACCGTCCATAGAGGAGACCATCGTACTTCCCGGCCTCCAGGACGCCCCAAGAATTGGTCTGGTCCCAGCCGCCAGCCGAAAAGAAGGGGGTCGAGCCGAAGATCTTGCGGAAGGAGGAGAGGTCGACACTCGGAAGGCCCCAGCTGCGGAGGAAGGCATCCTTTTCTTCGTAACTGTGAATTTGCTCGTAGCGCTGAACACATTAGTAAGTGGGACTCAATCGGTTATGAGATAATGCTTACCGGCTCCACAAAGCTGACGTATGATAGACCGGGGTGCGCCTGTTTCAGCGACTCGCACAGATAAGTCCAGGTTTCCACGCGCTGTTCACCACGCGCCTGGTTGTACAGTCCAAACGGCGTGAGTCGAATCGCCAGATTCTCCTGGCCAACCGTCTGAGCCAGTTCGTTCATCAACTCCAGTACGAAGCGGCAGCGCTTCTCTGGAGATCCGCCGTAGTCGTCTGTCCGTCGGTTGATGTTTGAGCTCAAGAACTGCTCCGGGAGATAACCATTACCGGAGTGTAGTTCAACGCCATCGAAGCCAATGTCCATGGCAGTCTTGGCGGCTTTACAATAGTCCTGGATGGTTTGCTTGATGTGCGCGACCGTCAATTCAATCGGAGGGTGGTCTGCATAGCGAACCGGCTCCGACGCTCCCACGGCGGGGTGGGTGTAGCGCTCTTCGGGGTCGTCCCAAACGCTGGCGGAGGCTGAAACTGGGGGTAAGCCGGTCATCTGGGGGACGGTAGCACGGCCGGCGTGCCACAGCTGGCAATAGATGTAGCCGCCCTGGGCGTGGACAGTATCAACGACTCGCTTCCATCCAGCGGCCTGCTCTTCCGTGAAAAGACCGGGGACTCCTGGCATTCCATTGCTCTGCTTGCGTGTTAAAGAACAGACGAATGACCCATCGGAGGTGGATTTGGGGGAGTATTTACCTCCAGCGATGGAGGGATGCCTTCCGAGATGATCAGCCCGCCTGGAGTTGCCCGTTGACGATAATATTCGACGACCAGGTCCCCAGGGTACCAAATCCGATTGGGATTCTCGGGAGTACTGTTTGAGTTCAACGGTTCGCCCCGGTTGCGTGTCAGGGGGGCGTGTACCACCCGGTGGCTCAGAGTGAGCTTGCCATTGGCAATGGCGAGCGGCTGAAAGAGCTTAGAATCCGCTCCTTGGGCCTGGACAATGGTCATTGTGAGAATTCTCGTAAAGATGCAATATCTGGGAAAGCTACCTGGGAAGGTAAAGACAAACGAGGGAGCCACAAGTGGACAATTGAGGAGGAACTTTCTGGGTTGACACGGGCCGTGGTGCGACAGCAAACCAGCGTTCACCTTGAATGCTACTCCTCACTATTGTTCGCTTCATTGCCTTCTCTCCCTTCTCAGTGGACTGGAACGGAGAGCAGCAGACCCATTGCCAAATGAGGGTGACAGATGGAGCCTGACAGGTTACTGGAACCCAACCAGAGTGTCGAGGACACGAGAAAATTGGATGGAGGGACGGGCTGAACCTTGGGAAGTGGAGGCGTATCCACGAAGCCTACACAGAACCACAGATTGCACCCGACTCCAGTTTAGTCATCTGTCTGTCCTCGGGTTCTTTTTTCCCTGTTGACCCCTTATACACATGCAGCGCGTGGCAAACCGCGTGGGACTTAAGCCTTCTGCAGCCTTGCTGATCGGGCGCAGAAAGGCGTCTTCTAGAAGCCCAGGAGAGTTTCAATAGCAGCCACCTTCGTCAAAAGTAACACAACCTGGGGGGCAATTCTTCATTTTAGATCACACGGGGGAACAGTGCGAGGTAAATGTGAGCCATCATATTCACCAGGAAATAATAGGGATGGAAGCCATCCGACGCTCCACTCGACACACAGCAAGCGAAAGTTAAAATTCTTCTTCGCGGCGCTTGGCGTTTACGTTAGAGGCTTTAGAGGCTTTAGGGCACACGCTAAACTACGGGTCGGTGTCGCAAGTCGGTCTTCCGGAAGAACAACCCCCGTTAAGGCCAACAATTAACCGGGCAAGCTTGTGAAAAAGGGAGCCATTCTGCCATTGTTGACTGGCTCCATGACAGTTTGCCGGAGGCCGCCGCATCACGGGCTTTTCACAGACGCTGGTTTCAAACCCACTTTCCAGCGTTCTCCTTTATGCCGAATACTCTATTGTGGTTTGGCTCGGACACCGACGATCACTAATCCCTCAGTCGGGACTTTGGCGGGTTCTTCTGCAGCACCATGACAGATAGTGCGTCGTCGCCACAGCCTATATGCAGCCAGGATCTGGCGCATAGGTAGCGCGAGGAGCTATTGGAACGAGCGCCCGGGGAGGAAGCAATAATCGGGGATGGTTATTACTCCTGATTATCTCCATTGTTCGTTCGAGATATTTCCGACGCCCTGCAGCCATGTCTCCGCGGCTAGTTCGGAGGAGAGGAGAGATTTGAGAATCGATTATCCAATAGTAATTATGAAAAAATATTGGCATCGCAGAGGGGCGCCCTCTCGAACCCCAGTTTCGGCGTCGAAATGAGACACTCTTAGCTAAGGATCCGCCTACGGGTGTCAACTTTTCAGAACCATGGTCCATGGACGCCGCCGCCGCAACACCACTGAGTGTATTTACATAGCACGATACATATCTAGACTAGACCACGATCGCATGCGACGCCCCAGTGGCAAGCAACCACGACGATCCATGCAAGGTGCATCTTTGCTTCTCCCTGTCCATCATTCCCAAAACAGGTAGACGTTATGACCTCCGGGGCCTATCACGATCGATCCGCTCGGATACTCCATGGTCGCCTCCCAGTCCAACTGCATCGGGGAGCTGCTGTATCCCTCCTTTAAGGTTTTCCTATCTACACCTGGGCGGGACGATCGTGACCCGGTGCCATTGAAGTCATTTCTCGGATTGTCCTCCCAGTTTCCGACCCAAAGTTGAGGGCCTCCCTAGGCGGCTTCATGGGCCTATCATAGACGGCGCAGCGCCAGCTTGACCCCGGGCGACGACGCTGCGCGCATGGACAGACCAAGCGCCTGTAATTTGAACCTATTTATAAATGTTTGTGGCCTCCCCGCGGTCGTCGGGGCCAGTGTCTTGCTCCATGTTGTTTCTTCCTGTTTGAAGAAGCTGCATTGACCACTGGCACGCCATGACTGTCAGTCATCCCAAGGATGTTTTGAACACCATCAATTTCGTCACACAATGTTTGTGTATTCCGATCATTAGCGTATTTGTTATCTTGCGTTTTTCCATCCGTATCTACTACAAACAGTTCGTAGGTGTGGAAGACTGTACGTTTGCTTGACTTCTCTTCAAAAAATCATTGCTAACTTTCCCAGGGTCATGTCTCATAGCATGGGTACGTTGGGACTGCAGGTGCCTCCATAGGGCGACTCACTGACTATTGCAGGTTCTGTTCATGGGATACTGTGGCATTGCCATTGCCGGTATGCATCGTTCTTATCTCTCCAGCAGCTCCAACTAACTTGACTCCAGTGGGTCACTATGGCGGGGGTTACCACATTGACGATGTCTCTGAAGCACACCAGATTCTTTTTCGCAAGGTATGAACGCCCGGCTATCAGAAGGACTTGAAGTTCATCGGCTAATTAAGGATCAAATTAGTTCTGTTACATCGCCACCGTTCTTTACTGCCCCATGGCACTCTTCGTCAAGATCGCACTCCTTTCTATCCTCATTCGCATCTTCAGTCCTTACCGTTCCAAAATCTACTTCATCTACGGCCTCCTCGGCTGTCTCTGCATATACTACATCGTTGCCGAGGTCGTCAAGATTCGCATGTGCGACCCGGTTCCGGGATACTGGACGCTCGATCCAAAGGCACGCTGTCTCAATCAACGGGCCGCCCTGATCGCCGATTCTGTCATCAGTGTGGTGACCGACTTTATTATCCTGATTCTACCTCTGCCACTCACCTGGTCGCTTCAGATGTCACGGAGTAAGAAGTTGCGGGTCATCGGCATGCTGTCGGCGGGTGGTCTGGCCACGGCCTTCAGTTTGTACCGGCTGGTTCTGGTCTTGCGTGATGGTAGCTCCAGGGATCAGACTATTGTCTTTACAATCGTTATTCTCTCAGGGTAAGTCATTATTCTAGAATAATCGATGCTGCAGACTAACCCCAAACTAGAAACGCCGAAGGAGGCGTGGCCATGATTTGCGCTTGTCTCCCCACGATCAACATCCTCATCAACAAGCTCCGCAAGAAGGAGTACAGCTCTCAACGTTATTACGAACCAGAGTCCTCTGTCAACCTTAGCAAACTCAAAGGAAGCAACAAGCGATTCTCACTCGGTAACTCCCGCCGCGCCGATGGCACCGAGTCCGCCTCCGACCAGTCACATCTGATTACATTTGCAGGGACGGTCGACATGGCAGGTAATGAGGCGGGAGGCATTCACAAGACGGTGGATGTGTCACAGACGATAGAGATGGTGGCCGATGGTGATAGCCATGAAAGCCACCATCACAGCAGTTTTCACTAATGATTGTATACCCTGGGTGGGCGGCTTTGTGTTTTATGGCGGTATGGTGTTCGGTTAATGACTTCGTCCGAACTACGGTTTAGCGATAGACTACACTCTTTAATATTTCCTTTTCTAATGGATTCTATTTATGTATGATTTGGTCAATTGGCATGGAAATGCTTCCCACCTTCACAGCCAACGATGAAGTATCTGCCAAGATACTGATACTCTTGAACCTATGAAGCCTAACTATTCATCTTGCTAGTGCACATATAGATCTGATCAATTCACCCCTGAACCCTCCCATTCGTCCCTGCCAAGACACCAATTCAAGCCCAATCCTCATTCAACCACAGATAATTAACATCGTGTCGCTATACTCATTACCTCAACTAATTCACCCCAGTAGAAACAGACCCTATATAAATCCGACTTTCCTCCACCCCATCCTGTCCCTCTTCCCAATCCACCATCCAGGATTCCATTTTCTATATATACCTACTACTGATAAATATGCACAGTAACCCACTCAAGCATCATTACTTGACTCATCAACTATATACCTTTCGTTGCGTGCCTTGTGGAAACCGTCTTGGCCAGAGAATCTGTCCAGAATTCTCGCCATATTGTCTACGCACTCGGTACAGCTTTACTCTACTACGCTGGACATAATCCGAGCTCGGCAGAGAAAAATACATATCCTGACCATCAAATATAAGCTCCATGGGCAGAGGGATATGTGCTCCTCGTCCAGCCAGATGTGATAGCGGTATATCTGGGAAGCGCGAAGTCGCTGTTCACTACTAAATCATGCCTGCATACTGGTGAGTTTATCAAGTACATCATTTCATTCATGGTATGCTGAGAAGTCGCTAATAGAAAGTACTATATAGATAAATACCGATACTAGCGCGGATATTTCCATGATCATCAATATCGTATATAGCACCACACCGCGAACTACAGAGCACTTTACGCACATTGTGGTGTGGAAAGCCAGAAAGAGGCGCACTACCAGACTTTGGAAGCTGTCAAATGCCATGTTTGTCGCGGCTATTACCGTTCAGATATTCCTTCCAATCGAAGATAACACACAACAATGTCTTCGACACCAGCATATACCGCGCAGCTCAATATCTCCAATGGAGCTTTGTGAAAGAAAGCATGTTCCGATTTCAATCCAGTCAACAGTCGAAGAATGGTTACCGATTAAACAACGAAGATGAGGCATGCAGGAGCTTGCAGAGTTACAAGAACCATGATGAAATTCCGGCATCCTGTGTCTTTGGTTCGGGTTGCTGAGTACTGCTAGGACTCTAGTACAACTGGGAGTTCAACGCACATGGTCCCTCGCACGGAAGAAGCTTGTATCAGGTATATATTATGCTTTGGACAGAAGCTGTTGCTTTCGATCAGAATGAATCGTTAATCGTCCATCAGAACGATGTACCCACGGGACAGTGATACCCCCGAGACTCACTGACCATGAGATAACACCTTCACAGCAAAATCTGGCACGATGCAAAAGACTACACTCATGGCCAAACCTAAACGTCACAAAAGAAGTTTGGGTACCTATCAACGTATTCTGTGGAGTGTCAATGATATCCGTAACCGGGCGTCTGGTTGCGGATGTCGAGATGTACAATGAGAGAATGCTTGGACATATGGAAGGAGAAATCAACCCAGAGTCGATAACTTCCTTCATCGGGCTGGCAGTACTAGTTCATATAATTGGGCTAGGTTGGTTCGATATGAGCTCAATTTATGCTTCAGAGACTTTACTACCATGTGGGTGGAAGAGCTACGCATTTCTTGTGGTTTTCGAAAGACTACCAGATAATCCAGCGTCGTTCTCCGTGATCAATCATATACTTCGAGACAAATCGTCGTGTTATATACCAGCTCGGGCAAAAGCCATACAAGCTGCTTCAACTATTGCGGTTTACCAGATGTCCAGGGAATGTGGTCTAGTGGGTTCTGCTGTCTTATGTCATATGAAGGGTTGACCTACACTTGGTTGAGCATGTCAATGTACATCCAGAGGCAGTAACTCCCATCAGACAAGGCTACTATAATGGGTGGACTGACCGGCCATCGCGAACATACCGGTATCAAACCCACTGTGCCAGCAATCCCAAGCTCAAGTTACGAGCCTCTCTCTTACTCTCTGTCGATTGTCGAGATTGAAGTCTATCGTGCCGGCCAGACTGATGCTGTTGGTTACTCAAACACGATCATTCTCGTTGAAGCAAGCACGGCTTCTAAACCCAGACAGCCGATCCGGCCCGCCAATATCTCCTACTCTGCCTGGTTAGATTTTTTAAAGTCAGATTGTGAATACAATAGCTTGACATAAGATGAGTATATGCAGGACGATCAGCAACCAACCGCCAGACTGATTAACACGCCAAATCGCCTTCGGTACATGCTGCTCAAGACCCAGGGACCCGTCTGTCGCTTCGAGATCCAGTCAGAGAACCATCCGCATCCACCACGATCGAATCCCGACGGTCTTTTCAGCATCCGTGACACCTGGCCAGCAATGAGGCGAAGCCCCCCTGAGCCGGATTCTGGCAAAGGAAGGGGAAACCCACCGTTCACGATTCCGGTTTAATTATATCACCGGCATGCGCCAGACGCCCGGTGGGTTCACCCTCGTCCAAGGCCCCCCTGGAACGGGCAAGTCGTGGCTCGTCTGTTAAATAGCCATGACATTTATCACCAGCCGTCCTGTCATCGCTTCCCATGATTATGGGTTCCAGCAGGTCCTCATGGTGAGCCAGAGCAATGATACCTGCAATAATCTTGCCAAGATGGCCGACACTGTCACGGCGCGTGCAGTGCCAGACCGAGCCATCCTGATTATCCGCCTTCATGCCAGTAATACTGAGGTCTTTATGGCCTACCATTAAGCGGAACAAGAACAAGGTGTTCCTGCAGACGCTCGCCCGTCTATCAAATAGGGCGCCCTCGACAATGCTGTTGCCCAGATACTGGTATGCTGCTGTCTGCAAGAATAGTATTATACTATAACTAAGCAAGACTTCCCCGTGCCCGACAAGCGGGTGCTTAACCTGGAACAGAGCCTGGGCTACCAAGTCTTACAGGTTGCTGGCTGCATTAACTCCCCCTGGTCCAACCCTGTAAAGCATTAGGTATTCCACATATACCTGGAGAACTACTGTGACGGCATGAAACTTGACGCTGGTGAGATAGAGGTCTTCCACAATAAAACCAAGAAGCTGCTCAAGGATATCCTCCGGATGGCTGATATTATTATCACTATCCTGTACGGAGCCAGCCAGCCCTTCGTCACCAGCGTCTTCCGCCCAGAACTTGTTGTCATTGATGAGACAGCACGCGCGTCCGAGGCGGACCTGTGGCTGGTCTTTGCTAACTATGATCCATATGGATATCTGATAATCAGGAACTCGTTCCAGCTGCATCCAGTGGTCAAGTCAATATCCCAGAATAATCTTTTTTATACCATGTCCGCCATCTCCCCCTTCTGATATCTGTACTTAAGCAGGATACTACTCTGCATGCTGGACAAGTAGTACTACATAACCAGCATACTGGGCAATATAGTGAGCCAGCTGTTTTATCAGGAACAGCTGTGCTTTCCTCATCTTCTCCTGTCTAACCTGCAGGCCCTGTCCGGCTGGATCGCGGACCTTAATCATGTATTATTCAGCATGCAGCAGTCCTTTCTCCTCATCGAGACTACCCATGGTTATAAAGACAGAGACTACTGTTTATCCCAGTATAATGCTAAACACCAGTGCTTGGTCCTGTGCTTTCTCCGCCATCTGCAGCAGTCAGTGCAGGTCTCCTTGCCGAAGGTCACCGTCCTGACGCCCTACGTCGCGCAGGGTAATGTCTACCGCACATCACTGGCCCAGTTGCATCTTGACAACCCCTCCGCCGGATATAATCAGGTTATGATCAAGACCATCGACTCCTTCCAAGGCAGGGAGACGGACATGGTGCTGTACAACACAACTGCCACCATCAGACCCGGCTATCAGAAGTTCAGCGGCCGCCTCAACATTACCCTCAGCCGCGCCCGCGCAGCCATGTACCTCATTATCAATATGGGACAGTAGAACAAGGCCACCGAGGTCCAGCGCGGCCGCTACATCAGTCCACTGATCAATTACTTCATTGATACTGGGTGCAAGGTGCAGATTTCTAGATTAATCATTACAGACTAGAAAATGAAAACCATGGTAAGATACTTCTACGTGATAACTGCGAACTGCCAGTTTCGGGAATCAGGGCTCAGGTTCTCGGCGTAAAAATGCAAACATCTACGCCGAAATCATATTGTCATAATGACGGCCGGTGCCAGGCGCGCAGGTAAATGCAGACAGCCGTGAACAGGAAAGCTAGAATGACCCACCCTGGTCTGACACACCTGGGTTCAACTTCGTATAACGGTGGTCATCTATAACTCTTCGGATGCCACCTACTTGCTAGACGGATAAACCTACTCTCCACCATGAGTAGCTCCGGTGGCTGCATCTTACCCAGGCTGAAATGATATCGGATACAGCTGGAATCGGGAAACTTCGAGACGTGACTGGCTCCCATTGATGGCGCATACTGAAGGGGAGATATAAATCGTGCTACATGCCACGAGACATAGCATACAGCAAGCACATCTTATCGTCGCGCGGCCAGTTAAAAACCGTCTAAGACATGTGGAAATTCCCACTTTCGACTGGGCGACACAATTCCGGAAAGCTTCATACAGGGTCCGTGGAGGGTACGCTGGTACTCTTCTACTCTTATACTTTCTGCAAGAGATAGCCAGCTTGTCAAAGTTATAAGCTACATCGACACTACTCTTGAGTCGATTGCTCAGCATTAGCAATTACCAGCTTCTCAACATAGAGGAAAAACAGGATATACATCATCTACCTATTCATCTTGGTCATGGGTCCCTTATGAATGCAATTCACAAGCATAACCTTAGCCTTAGCCAAGGCTCTCTCACGGGATATTCGAAAACACTCGAACATGATATCAACACACGATGCCGCTTCCCAGTTCTACAGACACGAAGATCTGGTCCACTGATGGGCCATGTTACATTATTCTATGCGAAGATAGCGATCATGCCAAGTCTTCCTCATGAACCACCATGTGTTACCAACACAAGCATTAATTTTCTCCATAACAAACAGGACACTTCAGTTCAATGCCTTTGGTGATGGCCTCGACCTGCCGTTGAACAAGAGCATTGGCGTCGCATGATGAAGAAATAAAAGCAGACCCATCTTATTGATATGTTCTGATATTAACTGAGGTTATAGATCATCGATGCCTTGGAGGATGCCGGCTTGATCATCCCAAAGAGGGTTCTACCCCCGACAAGAGAACTTACAGAAGGTCAGAGACTACGAAAGAAAAAGTTATGGAAAGCACTGGCAAGATTGCAAGTATTAGAATATGACCACCAAGAAGCCTGTCGCATAAAGACCGAAACGTGGGATACTACTATACAGATGTTAAGAAATATATCTGAACTCCACGATACGAACAACAAAAAGATTTATATCTGATAAAAAATCAACCAAAAAGCCTGATGCAAGATTAAGTCTGTCGTCTCCGAGCTCAAAGGCCTTATATAAAAGACTGATACCGCCTTTTACATGATAACTGGTTTCATGGGACTACATTCGTGAATCAAATCATGCAATGCAGAATTAGTACTCAATGTGCCACGGGCATCTTCTCTAAGAGAAAGGTCTCAAACACAACATCTTCTTCACCCGTTTTACTGCATGTATATAGATCATCTTCGTTATCAGACACATATCCGATGGCTACTAACAAGGTGTTTATCCAGAAGGGTCAGGAGGCGCCGCGCTACGAGCGTCCCATCACCGCATATGTCATGTGGAATACCTTTTCAAACATTACCGAGTGTGTCGTTGTCCTGCACTACGACCTTGTCTATCAGCGTGAAGCGGCAGCTGCGCTGACGTTGAACAATTCGAAATGGTAAATCTACCAAAAGGAAGAGGACCTGGGAGGAAGAAATTACATCGATCTTTCCTAAGCGGTGCCTGGAAATGCTGATTGTTGTCGTCGAAGAGTCATTTGCCCCACTACGTAGAGCAGAACTCTCATGCTATGCATGTGCGGCATCTTCAACTACATCTTGTCGTGCATGCTTGTGCGTTGTTTGGCTGGGTAGTTAGTCTTCGCGGAACTTAACTTGTTCAAGTGGAACAGTCTTCTTGACCACAAATGAAACATCAAGCATGACATATCGTGCATGTTATTGGCAGATCTCCCGAAAACGAAGAAGAGGATTATGGAGAACGACCTTGAAGGTTTTTCGGCTATGACCATATGAAACCATTTGCGATGGCTAACAAAAGACTTAGGTCTAGTAACCAACCCGAAAGACCATCGAAAGCTGGAACGAACGCAAGAGAAAGAGGGAGAATACCACAGGAAATTCCGAAAGCTAGAGGCAAACCATAAAAGTGCCTGCTAAGGGGTTACGCAAAGACATCCTAGCTGAGAGCCTAATGCGGCGACAAAGAAAAAATAATCTCCCTGTGCGACCCCGGAGAAAGAGTAGCGGACTCACTCTATCCATGGATATTGAGAACATCACAATACGCGAATGAGATCTGCACGACACGTCACATGTCTATCACATCGTCGGCATAGATTAACCTGGAATACGCTGTCTGTACCAGCAGAATATCGTTATATGAGGGCATGGGTGGCGTTCTTTTCTCCCCTCGAAGGCTATAATTACCATTCAGAAGGCAAATACCTAGCATTCCAGTGATACCGGCTTAAGTGCGGGGGCATTTTATTTACCCTATAGCTCTTATTCACGGATCAGACCATGCTCAGCATGTGGTTGGATTGCCTGTTGCTGGTATATACCCTTAGGCTTTGAGCAAGGTACTCGTAGCTGATGGAAATGTCACGTTCTACAATGCACAGGCATCACGAACGAGTATCACTTCTCTGGAAAAATGAGGAACTGGTTTATGCTCTCGGGTTCAACTTTGAACCAGATGCGACTAGAAAGACCCAGAGCTAGGCAAGTACCTACTTCCATCGATGAAGCTGCTCAACAGGGTAGTTATTATCACAAAGATCTGGGCAAAACAAAAGAACTTGGAGTACTCGGCCTTGCAGAGCTTTCTCTTTACCAGGGGAAATGGAGTATATCTTGGACGGTGCATGGCAACCATAGTTCTTAAAAGGAAGAACGGGGCCTTTCAGGAAGTGTAAACTGCCTGTTTACCTGCAGTGGCTGGTTATAAGAAAGTCTGACAAGAAAGTGTGAGATTAATACACGCTATGAATGAATAGATATGTCTTACATGGCAGTATTGGACAACCCAGGTGAAAAAAAGTTCAAGAACCTCTGGTGAAAGCATTGAAACACATTATTGTGTGGTATTAGTACTCACTGATGTGGATATTTTCGGAGCAACAAGAGACTTCCTTACAGATGTTCAGATGGAGCAATGAGATCAAGAGTAATATTATGGAATGCACGTTGCGGAAGGAATAACAAGTCCTTTTACTGGGAAGTCTGATACTGAAAAGACTAGTACTGCTGTCTTCAATGACCTGTGGAACATTATAAAGCACGAAAATCAGTAGCAAGACAAGGAACTCAAGAAATCAGTATATATAATTTCTCACTTAATTCAGAAAGAAATATACTAATCTAAACAACTTGTGTTATATCCTACTCAGACGATGATCATGTACCCAGATAATGATTAGCAGGTTTATAAGTAATATTTACACTACAGACATTGGGCATTGGTATTGCAGAGTTATATTGCCTTCACCGGTCCCGGTATGAGGGGCGATATGAGCATCTATAATGATCCAGATGCCATAGTGAAGATTTTAACTTAAGTTAGAAAGATTATACTAAATCATTGGAATGGGGAGTTGGTTCACGAGGCGGATAGTTTGTCAGACAGTATGATGAGTTAGTAAGAAGAAGATATGGACATACTAATGAATTGTATTGATTTCTCCTGATAGAGTCTTCAATATCCTTGAGGTCTTTCGGCCAAATGGATCAAATATCCTTCCCTCCATCACAATGAGTTACTCATCTATCGAGAGAGGAATACCCGTTTTCCCTTCCCCAGCTGTAACCTGTAGCCCTGCCGCCCTATACTCCACCTGCAAATGTGAATAACCAAGTGGCGAAAGACAGACAACCACTCACAAAGAATAGTACGTCGCACGATAACAAAAAGAGAGATACCCACAGACATCACCACACCCCTAGCTAGACACGGCACGTATCAGGTTCCTGTCCACCACCCCTCTTCCCTCCCTGTCAATCACATCCGCATTGGAGCAAAGGATTATAGAAGCTTTCTGGGCAGACATGCAGCGGATATCGGAGGATAAGGACTCGTCATAGAGGCAACCATCGGCGACTGTTGTGATCGATCTCCACAGCGAACGGGTGGATGGGATCGATTTACCACACCAGGCAGATGCAGCCTTCGTATCGTATATCCCGCCCTGCGGCTAGCAGGGAGTTAATAATTGACCAGTAATAACGATGTTCAACACTTTCTACTTCAGGTAAGTAATCGCAGGTGCAGGTGCAGATATACTGGTACCTACTATGACTATCAATATAGCCTCACCTGTACCACAAATTAGAGTCCGCAATGGAGACCATCCTTAAGCCGTTAAGCTAGATGCAACGTGATTAGGTAACCACCTCTACTGAAAAACATCTTGATCAGCAATTAGAAACTGGAGAGGCTAATACTTGACCCTCCAAGGCATCCACACGGTAGCCTAAACGCGGAATATCCCCGGACTGTCTAGTAATCCAGTAGTAAACAGATTATGTGAAGCAGACCATATTCTTCCGATTCCGACTCCGGTGCCGCTCCGGAGTCTTAGTCTAGTGGCGATATTTGTTTGCTATATTGATGAAAACGTCAAAAGTGTAAATAATTGGGTGTAATATAGTAGGGGGATTGCGTACTTCGTGTTTGAGTCACTGGCTCACTGCATGACTGGGTCGACTTGACTTGCCCTCGGGAGAAGTTGGAGCCGACAGGATTCATATCCTGGGCTCGTTAGGGGAATATCGGATCCTCTCTGTGCTTTTGCTGGTTTGGACTGGGGGTGGGGGCAGTTGTGATGATGGTTGGGGGTATAAGCAGGAGTTATGCAGGACCTTTGTCGTTGCTGAAGGATGAGGGGGGCTGTTATCTCTGATCCTGGGTGATTAGATCGTTTGAATGATGGCGTGGTTGGGGAGGAAGGACTATACGGATGTTGTTGTCTGTGTGTTAGGGTAATGTCTGTAGGCAAGCCACCAGACAGGAGTCAAGGATGTAATTACAAGCAGCAGCAGCAGCAGCAAAAGGAATGAAGCAGGGTCCAACCACATGAAGATCAACAATCGCAATTCCCTTTAACGTAGTCCGCCGCGATTAATCTACCTCATGAGAGACATTCAAACCTTATTCATCTTACTCCTCCGTCCTCTTGCTCATGATAAACAATGGAATTATCTAACAATAATCAGCAGGACAGATGAGGACCCTTACGCTACTTCGTACTTTGTTTTTCTTTGTTCTTCTTACCTTCCGTGTGGGCCAGGCTCCAGCAGAATGTGCAAAGTAAAGGGATCATGCTATACACAAAATAAATCCTAAATTCCTCCGATGATTCTCCCCTCTCGCTATTTTTCACTTCTTCAAAGAATGTCTCACTCCTCCCGGCCCGCTCCTTGCCGGTCACCTTACCGGCTTGGCTTAGCACGCGGCTTATTCTATCCTCGTTGACTTGCCAGCCTCGTCTGCACATAACAGGCCGAGGCATCTATTCCGTAAATAGTCAGTTAATGAAGCGGATTATACCCTAGGAAAGACAATGGCATGTCAATAGCAGAGCTATTAATCCCCAGGAGGACCTAGTAAAAATCTCCATTGACCTCCCTACCTAGTATTAATTAGTAACAAGTTTGTAACCAGGATGATGAATGCCTAGCTCCGCGGTCCTTGTCAGTGTGCTATTTATTTTTCTCGGCATATAAGCAGTAACTGATAGATAAAACCCCGAATGCGGTATTATTTTATTAGACACATGCAGACCGATGATGGGTAATTAATTTGATAAGATGGGTGCAGAAATTTAGGCGAGATAGCGATAAAATGAGATTGCAATGCAATGGCACACTGTGAATGCTGCAGCAAAGAAAGTTCACCAAGACGGAGAAATTATATCCATCCTCCTAGTAGTAGTACTACTACCCACGGTGCAAGTTGGTAGGTAGGACTAATTACTAGTTGTATGTAACTGGCACTGCATAATCCTCCGTCCGCGTGGATCTCCCTTTTCCACTGCAGAAGAGCTTGGCATCAGCGATCATTGTTTCATCGGCAATGATCGTTCCCGGTTCAGGGAGGGTTCATTGCATTTCAGTTCGGTTTGATCGGTTGGGCTGGGAATCATCCAACCGTCTTTTCTGACGCGGATATGATCATCATCAATATCGTCAGCATCATCTGGTTAACCACCGGAGGCCCGAGGATTCCGAACCCGAACCAGATAGGTAGGAGTGATGCTGGGCAGAGAGTTGATTAGCTAGTTAGGTAGCTGCCTGCAAGCACGCACACACATTGAGAGAGAGAGAGAGAGAGAGAGAGAGAGAGAGAGAGAGAGTGCGCCGTGACGAGAACTGGATCCTACTACCTGTTAGTGCTAGTATCACCCCCACCCCACTTCGCCGAGACCCAGCTGCATAAACAGGAAGTAGTATCTCACCAAGTAGACTACTGAAGTAGTGAAGACAATATAGATTAAGCCAAGTGTAGTCAGTGCCTAAGGGGCAAAACAGGCCCTCCCCCCCCCCCCCCCCCCCCTCCCTCTCTGTGTCTCCTCTCCTGCCAACCTCTTGGCATCAGCATTCAAAAGAGGGATACATACGTATACACCTGCTCCACTCTTAACTTAGCGATCTTATAGTAATCCGCTACTTACCTAGTAGCCGGACTATGCCCAGACCATCTCCTCTTCACCAAGACCTCTCCCAAGACTTTCCTCTCTGTAACCCAAGAACAGCACCCAGCACGCCAGCACACCATCAAACAATGGTCATTCAGCGTATAGCCAAGTACTCGGCACAGGAGGCGAGTGGCGGGGGAAAAGGTCAGGGTGTTCATCGGCAAACTCGCAGCCAAGCGCAGCATATTCCCATCTTGGGAGAGAATAACGCGGAGGGGGCCGGATTCGCCTTCGCTTTGTTTCGTTTCCTTTCTTGGTCGGGATAAAACACAGAAGGAGGAGGGCAAGTTAGATTGACCTGCAGGGCTTGGCGGCGCTTATCGAGATTAGGTTTCATCCTTTTTACCCCTCTTCTGACTTGGGTTGTTGTCTTCTGTTATCCTCTTTTTTTTTGCGCGGCGGATGCTTTGCTTTAGTGGATATGGAATGGGTGTATGCGTATCAGTGGGGGTGGTGGAAATAACAACCCCAAAGACAAGACCATCACAAGACTCGTTGCGATGGTGTACACCATCAAGGTGGCACCTTGGGATGAAAAAGAAAATAATAAATAGAACATAGTGGGATAGCATCCCCTCCCCCCCCCCCACTCCTATCCTCATCACCAACAACTAATTAGCTAGTTAGTATGAGAACAACGACTAGTACTAGATAGATAGCATAGCACTACTAGATACTTACTACTACTACTTCGGCGAGACCAATCCACCACCCAGGAGATGTTAACCAACTCGTCCTAGTCCGTCGACACTACTGCATCGCCTGCAGACAAACGATTGGCCCTGAACCTCGGAGGAGATAGCTGTGATCGACACGAGAGGTACAAAAAGACCCCCAAGTAAATCCCACGGGTGGATGCCGGACCCCCGCCGGAGGTTACCATCCGCGGGAAAGCTAGTTAGCTGGTCAGAACTAAGCAGCACTAACTATCTAGGTACTAGGTACCGTATCCGCTCTCGCTGAACCTGTCCTTCCTAACCTGCCTGGACCCTGTTCGCCGTCCGGTCGCGATTCCTCCTGCTCCCGCTGGTCGGCCTTGCCTGCCTGACGGCCTGCATGTTCGTCGTGAGTCGAGGCCTCGGCATCGCCGTGTGTCCGGGTTTTGGCATATCAGCCAGCCAAGCCCAGCCCCAAGGTCCAGTCCTCCCTCGTACATGCGCCCGGCAGCAGCCCCTGGTCTTTTCTGTTTTCTTTTTTTCTGTTTGCTCTTTGATACGTGCAGGTTGGCACGGGCTTTGTTGTTGCCGTTAGCTAGCTATCTTCAAAACCCGGTGGCGGCTAAAGACGTGATGGGATCTATCAATGTCGAGATCCCCCACGGAATTGGGTTCCGATTTCGGGGTCAATTCCACGACAAAACGGAAAGAAACAATGAGCATCATAATAATAATAATAATAATAAAGCCTCGCACAATCCAAATCTAGTCTACCTCTCTAGCGGGCACACAGAACTATACATCCCACGATGATCGTAGTCTTCGTGAGAAGAACAGGGTATTTAGAAACAAGAAATCATGCCAAAAAATTTCAACCGTGACGATCATAATCGCCCTATCGCCGGGCCCACCGGTCCACCTCAGCCATATGAAGCTCCATTGAGCTTGGCGCACGCCAGAATCATGCGTGTGATGGGAAGCAATAACGTAACACTTACACTGCCAACCTCTTCCAATACCAACAATTGTTGAAGGGTCCGCAGGGCTGGCAGCATGCTACCATCCACCCCCCGCGCCCACGACCGCTGCGTCTGTGCGCGGGCTATCATCCACTCCCCCTCGCTGCGTGCTCGCCACATTTCCTCCGGCGCCGGCAACGGCAGCTGAAGAAGGATCGCGCTATCTAGCGGGTCAATGTTGATCCCGTTGTAACGGCGGGCCCGTCCTGCTAATGTGCGGATTATATTGGCAAAGAAAATGTTACGTCGCAGGGATTCGGCGAATTTCCATCGCCGCCAATCCGTTTCATCTTCATGGGGGGTACGAAGAATGTCCTCGTGAAGTTTGTAGACCCGTTGCGTCATCTAAAGCCCACCCAGGTCAGCTCAGAGCATAGGGTGGGGCGTAGGGCAATCGGAGTGGGGGGTTACATACCCTCAAGAGAATGTCAACAGGGGTCTCGGGGTGCCCTTGATCGCCTGTAAGGCTTGGAAGCTTGCTGAGGCCGTTGGTGGCGAAATTGTCTCCGAAAAGGCTCAAGATCTGTTGAACACACACCGCATGAAGCGCTACTACGCAGCCTTCTGCCGCTGCAAGGCGCTCCCCATTGTGCATTGACAGGTCAAATGTATCGCAGGTCTCCAGATAATTAGCATAGGATGATATCGAACTCAGAGTGGTGCTAAGTGGCTGGCCCATTGATTGCATCGCATACCCCTGTAGCTCATGATGTAGAAAGGGCGAGTAGAACTGTCTCTGCAGAGCCAACCCAGGGTACTCGCGTAGCAGACTGAACAGCTCTTGGTAGAGGTCACCAACGTCACCTGGGCTATGATGGCTTGTCTTGGGCAGGAAGCTTTGGCCGAACCCCGATCCTGTGCGGCTATGTGTGTACGTGCTGAACCGCCAAGTTTCGTTTTCTTCGTCGTTGGAAGCCATATCCGGCCAGATATTATCGAAATATCCAGGAGATACCGACGACATATTCAGTCCGCCTCCAGCGGCATAAGAGTCACCCGAGAGAGTAGCCGGAGTAGGAGGGACCATGGTCACTGGAGAGGACCTCATCGTCGGTGGCATATACATAGCGTGCGAACAACTGTCAAGCGACCCGGGAAAGAACTCCTCCAGCCCAAATGTTTCGGACTGTTCATGAAGATCGTCTTGCCAGGGCGGAGAATTCATCAACGAGGCATCTTGCATTGGAAGCATAGTACTCTCATTAACGGCATGGAACGCAAGTTCGGCATTCGTTGGAGTTTCGGGGCTCCACGAGGAGCCCGAGATATCGTGTAGTTCATCCGCGGTAGATGGTGTGTCGAACGGATATGTTGGAAGGGCCCATGTCGTGCCACCAGGTATTATACCAGCACAGATCGGAACAGGGTGTATGGAACCAGCAGACGAAGCAATATTATCCTGGGGATCATCAAGACTGGGAGTTTGAACAGGAACAGAAGACTGCGGATACACGCAAGGCCTTCGGCTTTGCAGACACCGACTACAGGAGGGCCGGGTCATGGAACACCGCAGCTTCTTTTGCGCACAGGCGTCGCAGGATTTGCGCTTGGACTGGCGTTCCTGGCCAATGTTCTTAATACAACGGCGACGGTGCCGGTCCCGCAGATCACCTATTATCTGGTTAACCACAAGTCTGTGCATAAGTGGCCGTGTCTCTGAGCATGATCAAGGGACTCAGGAGAGAAATGTGTCAACATTGGGCGATCATAAGAAAGGGCAGCCTACGTCGACTATATGTCTTGTTGCAGATTCCGCATCGGTATTCCCCTTCCGCAGTGGGTTGCGATGGGGGAGGCGGCAGGTGATGGCAGTTGCTCTGGGAATGGCCATGCCGAGCGCCTGGCTTCTTGACTTCTGTCCCGGCGATGCCATCCTTCTTCGGTGAGGCCTCAGACATGGTATGTGTCTGGTCACTCAGCGTAATGGTCATAGCGGGCATAGCTTAGTGGCCGCACTCAGTTAAAACAGACAGCTAAGTTGTTTGGAGAAGATCCAGAGAAGAAGTAAAAATAAATTAATGAGCCGCGTCCGGGAGGAAGGTGGATGAGATATGAATGTGTCAACGCAGTATGGATATTAGGACCAGAGAAGAGGGAAAGGCACCGAGGGGACGCCGTCGATAAGTACAACCTCCGGGCTACCCATCTCGGATCCGGGGCGATTGTTGAGGGGAAATAACAGGCCAGATTAGTCAAGGCTCGCTCAAGCTACCCTAAGGACCGATCGGGAAGCAAATGGAAGGATTCTGATCCTTTTTTTTTCGTACATCTGACCCGACTCGAGGGGGATGAATATCCCCCGTTCGGCCTGCAGACTGCGGAACCCCCCCGAAACCGTAGCTTGTAGCTTAGTCTGCGTAATATTAGCATGGGGTGTATTTAATAAGATTCACCCGACCTAACGAAGGTCACCCTAGTTCCTGCTGAGATAATTGCTCGACGAATGGGGGATGTATGGGCGCCTGCATGGCTTAATCTGAAGTTGCCCTGCATCCCTGGTATTTTTCAGCCCGTGGAGGCTGCTCCACCAACCACGGAGCGCGTGCCTCCCCCTCGGCTCCATAGTCCTTCGATAGGATGAATGTCTTGGATTCGATCTCCCGTTTGAAAATCCAGAACGCAACGCCACGCCAGGCGGCGATCGCCCAAGTCCAAGCCATCCGCGTTAGGCAAGATAAATAAAATATAATCCGGCCATACATGAGACCGCAATGGTCGCCAGCTAGTCCGGATTGATCATCACATTGCAGCGGATGTTTTTTTTTTCTTTACTATTCGGATGTAACCGCAGAAAGCCACACGTCCTTTTTTGCAGTGGGCATAATTCCACGGCCACCAACCCTGATTGCCATTCCGCTTATTAACGGGCTTAGCGCTCCCACCCGGATCCCATCTGCTGTCTGTCTGACGGTTGGCATGTCCGCCATCCCGTATACCTCGCCACACTCTAATTTTCTAGGCATCTGTTAGGCCGACCATCGTTTCACACATGTCCTTGGTCAGCTCAGCGTATCAGGAGGCCCCCTCTATGCACAATATTGGCACAGCAGGAGGGTGAGGAGTGTCTAGCACGTTGGCAGCGGAATGGCCCGCATGTTAGCGCTGTCGCAGGATGCCAACGCTAGCCGTAAGAAACGCTTCTCCCCCACCCGCCCACTCAGACATTCTGCAATAATGAATCCAGACTCCACGGTCCATCAATTCCTGAAGGAAACGTGGTTCCTGGGGCCGGTTAATTCACGCGAGTGTCGCTTGTGGACCGGGGCCTGCTGGAAATAGATTCTGAGTCGACGGTGCGGATATTGCGCGATGCTTCCGTCTAGGTCAGACCCGATTCCAGCGTCATCCACAGATACGAGGTAGATCCTGAACCATTAAATACGAATTAGCCAATTTCCTGATTTGATCACGTATTCTTCCGGGGTCTCTCATGTTATCCGTGGAGTGGCTAGTCAACTGCTATCTTCCCCCCCATCGCAATAGCAGGAACAGCTGCATCGGACTTGGTGCGAATATGTACTAGTTTTCTGGTTGGCGGGCGCTTCTGCAGATATATTGTAGGACCGGGGTCTCGTGGAAGATAAAGGAAAAGGGAGAATTGCCCGCCGATAAGGGAATAGGGATGGGGATGGGGAAATGCAACGCACTCCGCTGAGCCCCGAGACGCATGGGCCAGCATAGGCCACAGGAGGCCGCCAGCCTAACCCGCCAACACCCATCCGTTCTGGGACCCCGGCGGAGTCTCCACGCGTTAAACTACTGTACAACCTCCGTATCTTGGGTTAGCGGCGGCCAACTCCCGATTTTCGTACCGGGAGCCTCAGGAGAATATTATCACGAGTCATGTACACCGTCAGCTAGGAGGTTCGGAAACCCGGCAGCGAAAAAATAGGATATGACGCTCATACACGCGACGTCGATCTTCAGACTCGATCTGGTTAGTGGATTGCCAGCTGATTCTGATTCTGGGGGCCAAAGCTAGACTCAAGAGTCGGAGGGTAATACGAGCTTCTGTAGGATAAGCTGACACGCCATGTGGTAGCGGGTCGGGAAAGGAGAGGGAGAACAAGGAATGTTCATGAGTGGAGTGAGATACTGTGTATAGTAGAGCTGGAAATGCTACCACATTAGGAAATTGAAGGTAGCGCTAGAAGAACTGAATGTGGAAGAAGTGGAAGTGCAGGGGATGGGATTGGCTCCGATGGAACGTAAGAGGATGTAGTGATTGTAGTAGTGCGAAGTTGGAAGTTGGAAAGCCCCTCGGAAGTCACTAGGAGGAGGGGTAGTACTTAGTAGTAAGAAGTACACTCAAGTAGTGACTACTCCCTTCAACTCCCTACAAAGAGATCATCTGATCACGCTCATTGGCTGCTGCAAACCAGCCAAACGCCTCAACCTCCTGCAACTTGCTGAAGATGCTGCCACACCTGCAAGCCTTCATTTCGACTTGCATGTGAGGCACCCAGGATGGAAGGAATCGAAGCTCATCGAAACCATTGACTATAATTTCAGTGGCCGTTGGACTATATTACTCAATCCTCTATTCTAGGTTTAGATCCCTTTGTGATGCCTTCCAGTCCCTATACGTACCACCTCTGTCGATCGTTCCGATTCCGACTTCTCGAACTTTGGCTGATCTTTCACTTGTGTGTTATAGGGCGTCCATGCCACCGACCTCTCAGCCTTATGACTTAATTCCCCATAAGTCAAATCCGAACAACCGCGCAACAAGCTGG
The DNA here is from genome assembly GCF_003184835.1 of Aspergillus costaricaensis CBS 115574. Taxonomy (NCBI): domain Eukaryota; kingdom Fungi; phylum Ascomycota; class Eurotiomycetes; order Eurotiales; family Aspergillaceae; genus Aspergillus; species Aspergillus costaricensis. The sequence continues at coordinate 184,301 of NW_020291815.1, forward strand.
GAGCGTTGTCTGTTCACTGAGGGTTTACGAAAAATGGAAAAAATAATAATAGGATTACCTGAACTGTTTGCGAAACCAAAACTATGCGTGTCGTGCAGTAGCACAGTCGTAGTGCCGCATGCACTTATCCGCCAGCAGATTGTTATCTATCAGTTAAGATGGCGACTTCTGATCTATCGGAGACAATAGTTCCTCCAATCTGCTTCGAATTTGATCCACTAGGCCATCAAGATCAATGACCTATGGTGAATTATCATGAGCCTGTGCTATTACAGCCTTCAGTAGTACAGAATTATATACGCGTCTCGCGTGGCTGCAGGAAGGAGATCTAGAGTCTCTAAGATTACTTTCGACATGAAGAAGAACTGAAAGCAGATGCGGTTGTCTCTTTACCATGAGACGCCACAGAGGTTGATCTCTGCAGGTGTTTGATGCTCGGCTTACCCGAGCGTTGTGAAGGGGAGTGGAGCAGCCATGCCCAGAAGAAGGTTCATGCGACCACAAAGCACTCATCTGCTATCTTTCTGCAACACGGATACTCTGACAGGACAGATAAAACATAGGTGGTTATCAGCTGGATCCTATTAACACATGCACAAGCCATTTCCTGGTTATCACGCCGCTGTAAGTGGCCCCCCAGGGGCATGCCTCAGGAAGACAGCAACACAAAGTCTCTGTAACCGGGACTCGGAGCAATCCTACCGCTTGGTTTACTTGTTCCGGACAAGTGAGGGATAGTGTTGACTGGTTTCTTTTAGTGACGTTTCTGCTAAACTTTTCCTTTGGTCCCTCACCGGCCCGGGAGCCACCCAACAGGCTAACCATACTATATGCTGTCTCTTAAGAATCTGACTTTGAGCGTGACAAAGGGGAGTGGTGTCAGAGGTACATTCCAGCTCTGTTGATCATCGAAGTAAAATGCCCGTCTCCAAGTTAAGGCGCTGCTACTGATACCTTCTGTATACTTCCACAACAGGAGTCTGGGCGCCCGAGTCGTATCTTACCTAAGGAAGATCATATAGTCATACGAATGCACCCTTCCTTTTGCCAGGTTTATAGTGTTTGGTTTTCCTAGGGACCTGACAGGACTGGAACAGCAAAAGTATCCAGGCACTGCTCAGCCATCTGCAAGGATTACCCGCTGGGTGGCTACGAAATGAAAAGAACGGAGCGAGACTAACATCCGGCTTACAGATGATCCTTTCATCAAGACAGCCATCCAAATCGAGTTGGCATTGCCTTCTCTGTCGAACTCGTCAACCTTGTTGCAAATTACGGCACCGTGTTTCCCCCTAATCGAGACCCACCGGCTAAAATATGACCACAGCAGCGTTAGCCAGTCATCCCGAGCCAAAAGAGTTGGTGGCGTTTTGGCAAACGTCCCAGGCATGCGCTAAATATATGACCGATTAGGAATGTGTTATTCAGCGCTCGGCGTGTTGCTTGTGAAATCATTATAGGTCTGGGTTCCATCGCGAGGCGGCTTTTGACGGCGGTAATATCGATATTGCCGCTAGATTCTCTCCTCAGGTCACTACGAATCAGAATACTCCTGTGCTCAAGATATGGGTCTTATCGCCTTGAATGCAAGTCTAGCCGTGTTGCTGGATCGCGACCGTCAGGAAAGGCATGGCTTCCTGTTTGACGGCCTGGAGATCGCCATTCGGAAGAACCCCGGTGAATTTCGCAACGTCAAGCATGTACAACGCTAACCCGCGCAGAAGACTCTTGGCATTCTGCTGGCCTGTGCTACCTCGCTGCATATGTCTTCTTTCCCAAGCTGGTATACTGCTCACCTGGCTCAAACGTATTGTCCTGCCACACGAGCAGAGGTTGAGAACAAATACCACTCTGACACTTAAGGTTGAACGTGTGGAAGACCCTGCATCGAGCAGGGTTCAGCCAGAGGACCTTGGGACTCGGAACCTCAGACTTGGGCAATTCATTTCCTCTCATCTGCGGGGATCCCTGCAAAACACTACGTACCACCTTGGGTATTGCTTATCGGGACTGCCGCGGAAATTCGTTCATGACCCCGCTGCAAGGCCCTCTACTCTGCACGTTTACGAATGGGCCGGAGTAGACCGTAAGGGAATACGTCAATATTTTTGTGACCTTGATGTTCGGAGCAAGGGAAGTAAACCTGTAGAGAAAATGCTTCGATCGGAACAATGGAGAATGGAATAGTCGAACAACAGAAACTCCGGATCCGAACATGGTCTAGATTGAAGCCATCATTGTCACCAGGCTATGTGCCAACCCAGACGAGCCAAGCCGGTTAATGAGATGCAGATGCGCCTGCCAAGGGGACGCCTCTTTCGCGTGATTTTGAGACGAAGCATAATTTCCTCTATGAATTGGATAAAAGTTTCGTGTAACTACAACCCCAGCCTTGCATTGACGACCAGGAAGAGCAACCATCACCCGAGACAAGATCTCAGATACATAGCCACTCATCTCTTGCAAAAGCCGATGTAGTACTCGGCTATGTTTGCCTGTTCTATTAGACAGGAACATCTCAGGTCACAGAGGCTTCCATCCCCAGATTTTGCCCTTGGCTCCAAGCCTTGGGAGGGTAGCCTTGATCTTGGCGTCATAGCCTGTGATGATTTTGCATCCGAATACAACACACCAAGATGTATGGAAAGAAGAGGCAGGTACAGAGCGATGCGAGCCTACAGGCCGCCTTATCAAAAGAGCGTTCGATGATTTTGCTGTAGGTTTGTGCGGCGTTGTCATATCGAAGAGGAACCTCGCACTGCTCCCCTCCTGCGAGAAAAACATGGGTACCGTCGAATATACTAGTTAGGTGAGTCACAAACACCTGTCAAATGCTATATGGGTCAGCTAACCCAGCATGGTTCTGGCACTGTCAAGTTTATGAGCGAGACCCAGGGACACCATGGTCGATATCTACATCATGGGTGCCACGCCACACCCCATTCTACTCCTCAGCGCTGCCTCCTGTGTACCGCTTGCATGTACACACGGTCTGGTCATAAGTCTTAAGGTCTGTATTAATTTATATTCTTCCCTTTATAAGCCGGAGCCACTGCGCAGGCCCTGTCCGCGTCTTAATGATTGCTGCAGCTCTTCGTACGCTCATGAGCGCATCAGCGCTGTCACAAATAGGTTACTTTCAAACAAATTGGATTTTCTTTGTGGCTGCTTGGATGCGCGAGGTATCCAAGGTCCTGTAGCCAGCTCTGTCCGGAGAATTCTTTTTTTCCTGATACAAGTGGTTTGATTCAAACGCTCAATGTGTATCACGTTGCTTTTGTTCGCTCCTGTATTGCCCAGCTAAAATATTAACATCATTACAGCTTGTGTCCTCTGTGGGGCTTGAGATCGGAGCTGAACGTAGCCCGTCGGATGGGGGTCGTTGTACATTCTCATTCAGGCACATCACACGCCTCAATATGTCTCGGATGGCCCCTAGAATCGCTGAATGGCGACAGTGCCAAAGCTTTCCGGCCAAATGTCACAGCTGCACGTCAGATTGGCAAGGCAGACGTGAAAGCCAGATGCTTTCACCGAATGCGCGTGGGTTGTCAGAAAGGGTAGGCTTAATCTCCTTCAGCAAAGACGACGAGAACTCAAGCCGCAGGCATGCCTAAACAGATTAATCTAGTGCCTCCAATTTCTGATGTTTCTTCTATTATCCTCATAATGTCGCTATTCACGGTCAGCAACTGACGGGCGGATCCTGCAGGGTGGCTGTTTGTCATAATCTGGGCTTGATGCTCGACGGCGACAACGGCTAGCTCAGTGCATACCGCGCTGACTACTATCCTAACAAAGGCACGGTCTGCGGCAGCCTAGCATGATGGGATTTGTCACGGTCAGGCCTGTCCATTGCGGTCAACGCAGATTGGATATGTGCGGGCTTGTAGGTTCGACTTCGGTGATAACAATCAGCACGATGCTGCGGTCGCTATCAGGTCTTGTGCTGTCACCGAACCCGTCGGCAAATTATGAGACTCTCACTCTGCGCTTGGACAAATTGGGGTGGGATTCATCGCATTGACAATGTTCTTGTGCTCGGCACCACTGTAGCGGTGCGGAGAATGAAAAGGTATCCGAGGGTGCAGGTTCGGCTGTGATCGGTGATAAGCATGGGCCGAGGATCCAAGCTGCCATGCCACGGCCGTTGGCGAGCTTCTCGGGCGCAGGAGAGCTTAATTATTGGCTTGAAGGCAGCTGCCAAATGCAGCGCTGCGGGTCGGTGGGTTGCCTGCTGGGGGCTGTTTATCAGCTAGCCTCGCAGCCATTGGTCTCTCTGGCCATTTCCCAACGACACGCAACACTAAAACCCGAGTACCCCCGGCCAGGCCAGTGCACGCTGATTCCTCAATATTCTCCGATCTGCAGGTCTGGCGTTCCATGAATGGTCTCCCGAAGGGCCGTTGAATAACAATGCCTTTGTCGCAGGCGGGGGTCCCAGTCACACCATGCTGGCCATGTGTCCAGTACTCGAGTCAGTGCCAATTGCCGGCTCCGGGTGATGTGCCGTCCTGGCCTTCCAGACAAAACGATAAACCCTATTTCAGCATCGCGGCTGGGTTCACCTCAGCTGAGGTTATAAATCGGTCAGCATGCGTCTTCCTGGTCCCTGCATCCTTGCATCCTCGCATCCCCCCTGGTCCTTTCTTTTTTTCCATCTAGCATGATTTTTGAACCCGCAGCCAGGGCCCCGGTGCCCTGCGCCGATGTGATCTCCTATGTCTTTTCTGACCCGCCCTACGATCATAACGAACCGGTAATATTCCGATGGGGGATACATTTTCCTCTTCTCGAATTTCTTTTCTTCTCGCCTACAGAACACCTCTAACAGGTACAGATCTACGTTGATGTCCACAATCCCTCTCGCTCCATTTCCTACAACCAAGCCCGGACTATTGTTCGCCAACTGATCTCGGGGCTGCGCGCCTGGGGCGTGCAAGAGGGCGACTGTGTCGCCATTCACTCTTTCAATGATGTACGCTTATTTCAAAATCTCCAATTCCACTGCCAGTTGGTTACTCACAAATGATAGATCTATTATACCATGCTAGTCCTGGCGATCGTTGGCGCAGGTGGGATCTTTACGGGCTCAAATCCAGCCTACACAACCTTCGAATTAGGCCATCATTTTCGCTCCTCAGCGACGAGCTTCATCATCACAGAGCCGGAGCATCTGGATGCGATAACTACGGCAGCGAAAGCAACATCAATCCCAACACATCGGATCCGGGTATTCGATATTTTGGGACAGTCAGTACCAGATGGAGCGGTGTCCTGGAAGGAGCTGCTCGAACATGGTGAACAAGACTGGGTAAGGTTTGACAACGAGGAGATGTCCAGGAACACTACGGCAGCCAGGCTGTTCAGTAGCGGGACTACAGGGCTTCCCAAGGCAGCAGATATCACGCATATGAATCTTGTCGCCCAACACGAGTTTGTGTTTGAGTTTAATCCGCGACCATGGCGAGTATGTACCCCACTTTAGAATTGTTTCTGTTGACTCTATCGATGATTGAATGACTGTCTGGCTGACAAGTGACCTATAAAGGTAAGCAGAGTCATCGCTGTTCCCCTTTTTCACGCCGCTGCTGCTCCCAGCAGCCATTTCGGCAGCCTAAAAGCTGGCCATATCAACTACGTCATGCGGCGTTTCGATCTACCCCTCTTCTTGCAGACGGTTGAAAAATACCAAGTCACCGAGATGGCTGTTGTTCCGCCCATTGCCATTGCCATCATCATGCATCCGATGTCTTACGAACGGGGCTATCTGCGCTCAATCCGGGCGAGCAATCTGGGCGCGGCACCCATGGACAAAGACGCCCAGAAACGGTTCCAAAGGTTGCTTGGGCCAGGAGCCAATTGTACGCAGGTTTGGGGTATGACAGAGACATGCTGTATTGCGACAATGTTCCGGTGGGATGAAGGGGATGAGACAGGGTCAGTCGGGAGGTTAGTGCCAAACATGGAGGCTAAGTATGATCTTCTCCCTTCGTTCCATCAGCTCGAGGCTAACTTAATGATATAGATTAGTAGACGACAACGGAGCTGATATCTCCGACTATGGCGTGCGAGGCGAGCTGTGTGTCCGCGGCCCTGCCGTCACCCCTGGGTACTTCAACAACCCGGCCGCCAACGCGGAATCCTTCGATGAGCAGGGCTGGTTCCACACGGGGGACATCGCGTATTGCGATGGTGCTACCCAGAAATGGTATATAGTAGATCGCAAAAAGGAGCTGATCAAGGTCCGAGGATTTCAAGTTGCTCCACCGGAACTGGAAGCCGTGCTCTTGGCGCATCCGCTCATTGTGGATGCTGCCGTGATTGGGTTGCGGGATGTGGTCCCGGGGACGGAATTGCCGCGAGCGTATGTAGTCCGCCGACCCGAGACCGATGAGAGCAGGTTGACGGAGGATATGGTAAAGAGCTGGTTATTGGAGAGGCTGGCAGGATATAAAGCGCTCACAGGGGGTGTCAAATTTGTACCGAGCATACCCAAGACAGCAAGTGGGAAGATTCTCAAGCGAGTGTTGCGGGAAGAGAGTCGCAGGGAAATCAAGGAGAGTGGATGGAGACCGAGGTTGTAGTTATATTTGCTGAATGTTTGATCTTCTTGTATCTAGTACCGGCAGTCAGTACATACTCAATCTCCCTATTCTGCCATTCTCAATAGTCCCTGGACCTCGTTCGCCTCTTTTAGCGATCGTCGGTCTTCTCCGAAGCTTCGCGCGTGATATGCAATCTCAGTTGTCTTAATCCGCAAGTCATGTCTGGGATAGCCAGATGCCCGCATTCCACCTGACTTCAAGTTTGATCACTGCTTGTCGAAGGTAATAAGTGTTATTAGTTGGTTGGCTCGGAGCGAGTTTCCCCTGTTACCCCGACTGTTAACGTGACCCTCGCTCAGCCCGCTACCCTCTGAGCCTCATGACATCGAAAGTGCCAATCAGCAGCATCAAGATTAGTGAGGCTTGAGGCTCCCAAATCTTTGCTTCCGTTGCGATTTTTGAAGTAACCTCTGTCAGATCTCTAACATGTTGGGGAGATTCGAATCATCCGTGAGCCAACTCACTCCAGCCTCCCAGTTCCATCAGCCTCAACACTTCAAAGATCGGCGCCATCTGAATAGAACCCTTTGAGGGAAACCCTGATTAGCACCCGGCTCATTTATCCTTCTGGCTGAAGGAGGTGCGGTCATGGTAGGTTAGCCACGTCTGCCATCGGCAAATCCGTGTGATGTATCAATTACTTGCCGTAATACTGTCGGACATAACCGATGGCGGTTCATATGAAGGACATGCGAATTCAAAAACCCCGTGTCATGGCAGTATTTATTGAGAGTGTTTCGGCGGATGTGATATATCAGAAAATCCTTTTCGAATACCGAGATCCGTCTTCACGCGTGTCTGACGATCAAAGGGTCTCGACAATAGATTCTATGAGGAAAATCTCGGCTTTATTCATGTTATGCAGTCAGCGCAAAGGTAATTTCTTCTCGGCTGGGCCCAATCAGTCATCGATCGTCATATACACAGGGACTCGAGTCAAACAAATAAGAGCCACTGCAGCCACTAAACATAGCGATGTGATACCTCATAATCACGCTATTGTCGCTCATGTCATCATGCTTGTCCTAGTACCCTTTTTATGATGTGCAGTTAATATTCAATCACATTGAAAGTCTTCGGGTACGTCGCTTGGACAGGGAAGTCTCATGGGGTAAGACAATTTTTAGAAAGACCTCTGCCAAGCACAACAGTTAGTGCTATAATTCCCAATCCATTCGATGGACACACACGAGCGTAGCATACCCTGCGATCAATCCAGTTCAATATCGGGTGGCTAGATTCTCGCCCAGGAGTGACTTGGTCGTCGGCTTCGCAAGGTGGAAATACTTCCTAGCAGGTTTTGATACGGACAACTCGCTTGCTGCCATTAACAAAGGTAGTGTCTCTTCCATAAATTTCTCTTAGCATATATGGTAGTATAATGAGTGAGACATGGGTATACCATATACTGGTGTCTATTGATGGATCGGAGGTATTCCTGAGATCCTGAATCCAATCACCGACGTTTGCTCGGTTTGTCTAGTGTGTCCTTGCTTGTTTTGGGCCCACTTCTGCCCACCTCCAGCAGACTCTAATCACACTAAGTCGCTCCTAGGCTGTGTCAAGCTATTAATTTTCTTCTGGGACATTGTTTCTTGGGCAAATCACAAGACCCTTTGTTGTCTCGATGCTGGGTTTCAAGTCTCTCCACTTGTTGCAGGCAGCAGAGTAGCATCATAGGTCTTCTTGGCCATCCGATGCTCCCTTGACTTTAAGATATCAACACCATCGACGTTTGAATTCGTTTGTTCATACAAGAGCATCTAATCTCGGAAGCCATCCCAGGTTAAGGCTGCATCTAGCACCACTCAACATTGCCAGATAACTCTCGCAAGATCTTTAGAGTATGACATCCTATTCTCCCTGTTAACAACTGAAGCTAGCAATCTGTTAGAGACCCATACTGTGACTACGGAACTCTTATCGACGACAGATCTATGCTCTTCATTACAGGCATCACATCACTCACCCCTTCAGAACGATGAACGTACACCAGCAGATAGCATCCGATGAAGCTGGAGAAAGTGCCTAACAACCTCAACCATCAGAGGGCCGGTCCAATGTCTTTGGTATCGGAAGTAACGCCTATACTCTCTACTCTACACGGTTTATTACTCCTGTCGACGAACTGGTACGGGGCATGCGATATTAAAGGATCCGGTGTAGGAATCTTTTGTCGTGCAGCTTTACTTACAATACATCGTCAAAAGACCTTGAGAACTCTCTCCGGATCTTTCTACGCAGTTAATCAGTCGGCCGTCGTTCTATTCCATAACACAATGAAGCTATCAGGAGTACAATCGGCAAATGCGGGCTACTCCGTGTTTTCGGATCTATCCGAGGATCAGCTGGATTCATCCGATGCCGGCACTTTTCTCGGGTTGCTCCACATCTATAAAACAGACTTCGTCATTTCCAGCCCCTAGTCAACTATTCACCTAAACAATACAATGAGTCTACCCATGACACAGATAACCCGATCCTTGCATAACGCGACTGCCTCACCGGTAGTCGCAGTTCTCTACCAGGCCATCGAGCCGCCCATCATCAACGGCGCTCGCAAGCCCCGCAAGCCTGGCGGTATCACACCCCACTCCTGCTATCCCAAGGACTCATACTAACACAGATGCCAGGTTACCAAGACTCGGGATCAGACATTGCCTACACTCTCAAAAACCGTGGCGTACGAGTCGTGACTCCCATCTCTTCCCCGAATCCCAAAGAGCAAGAAGGCTGGTGCTTCCCGGACACAGAGAATGGGATCCTCTCTGCTGTGCGCCAAGGGGCAACGCACCTTTGGGCCAACACGATCCTCTTCTCCTCACATCCACTGCAAGCCTCGCAGTCTCTTGCTTCAGCCCCTATCTCTGTTGTCGGACAGCCACCAACCCTGGTTGAATCCTTCGATGACAAAGCCTATCTCAACGACCAACTCCGTATCCATGGCTCATTTACCCTCCCCCGCTCATGGTTGATCCGCAATTCGGATAATGTCTCCCCTATACTAGACTCCATTCCAAACTATCCCGTGGTTGGTAAACCCGTCCGTGGTCGCGGCAGCCACGGTGTCAAGGTATGCCATAATCGAGCCGAGCTCGAGGAACATCTCAACGCTCTGCTGCTCGAGTCTCCCATCGTCATGGTGGAAGAGTACCTCACGGGCGAAGAGGCAACGATCACAGTTATGCCGCCATCAACAGAGAGTCCAGAATACTGGAGCCTGCCTCCTATCACCCGCTTCAACCATGTCGATGGCATTGCGCCATATAATGGTACAGTGGCCGTGACTGCGAACTCGCGCGCTATCACAGAAACCGAAATGCAGGATGAGTCGTACAGAAATGCAATGCGGCAGTGTGAGCAAGTTGCCAAATTAATTGGGGCGACGGCACCCATTCGCATTGACATTAGACGGTTTAGCGAGGGGTCACAGTTTGCCATCTTCGATATCAACATGAAACCTGTATGTCATGTCCCTTTAATCACTGAGCCGTAGCTAACGATGAATAGAATATGACCGGGCCTGGACGACCTGGACGCGAGGACCAGGCCAGTCTAACTGCTCTTGCGGCTGCAGCTATCGGATGGGACTACGGGGCATTGTTGCACAAGATCCTCAACAGTGCGCAGCCACTTGATCGCTTCCGAGCTTACAGCAACCCGTTTGCTTCGCACTGAGTGTTTCCCTTCTCCCATCCCTCCAATACGGTTGTATCTATATAAGTATGAAGCTGCAACACAGTTATAAACTATTCAATAGTTGCCACCATCTTCCCCTCCTCATCCTTCCACCGATACACCACTCCATCTCCCACATTATATCGATAATAATTCTCCGTGCCGCCAGGCACCACCGCCCTCCGAAACGTGATATTAATCCGTCCCAAAGCACCAGCACTTCCCTGCAACCCCTTACGCTTAGGCACACTGTGCAACCAATTTGCCTGAGTCTCGCCCCTCATAATTAGCATATCGCCGGACTTGAGGGGAAACTTGAGCGGTTTCGCAGCTGCATTTGCAATCGCACGATCAGCATCAGTAGTACTACCACCACCTGGTTTATGCTTCAACAGGAAATCTCTCCCCGCGCCAAGCGATAAGGACGCAATGGTAGGATTCTGGCCTAGAAACCGCTCATCATCCGAGTGGTACGAGATACTATCGTCCCCTGTGGCGTAGTAATTCACCAGGACGAAATTATATCTTGTCCCATCGTCCGTGGCCTTCTCCACTGCTTGGCGCAAAATGTCCAGACACGGCGGGATGGGTCGAGGCCTGCATTGATATCTGGATTTGGTTTCGATGCGTGTTTTACTGTCGACCAATATTGGTGAGTTGGCTGGTGGTAGTTGGTGAGGGGAATCTAGTAGAGTGTGGTTTGCTGTGTCTGTGTCTTCTTGGACTTTCGTGTCAGGATTGGAATTAGTAGAAACAGAATCCGAGTTTGCAGTAGTGAATGTCGATGTATCGTCTACACCGAAGACAGTCGTGTATCTTGGCGTGTTGATGGATGTTTCAGTTCCGCCGCGCCGGATCTTATATTGGACGCGGTAAAAAGGGAGTTCATTCCGCAGGAACTCGAATAAGTCTCGGGCCAGTGGGCCGGGGAGAAAGGGTTGGAAGTAGAGGAGATCCAGGTGCGGGTGGTTGGTTATGGATTTGGGGGGTCGAGGTGCTGGATTAGAGAGGAGAGGTGTGGTGATGGTGCTGGGCGGGTCGCGGATCGGGATGGGATAGCTTGGGTGATGGGTATATGTGGATGGTTTTGGTGGGACTGTTGTTGTTATTGATGATGATGATGATGATGATGATGATGATGATTCTGCTGTCGTAGTTGCATCCGGTTTGAGTTTCTTCTTCGACGGAAGAGGTTGGAAGAAGGTGCTGATGCGTTTGGACATGATGCGGGTTGCTGTCAGGATGGTGGTGGAAATTGCGGGTGGTTGGGTGGCGGATGTTGAAGGGGAAGGTAGACCGCGGGTGGATGGTCTAGGGGAGGTCTGGAATGAGGCCAAAGTTAAGCTTATATTGGGTTTGGGGTGGATGATGTCACGGTTCCAAGGGATGGGGTGAGATTGTGGGTCGGAGATTGACTTCTTCTTAATGTTCTAGATTGTGCCATGCGCGTTGAGATTTGTTTGTTCGCGGGTGAGTCTAGATTTGGCTGTGTCCTTGGATTGAATTTATGCTTTCGGGTAGTAGAGCACACGGCTGTAGCCATGTTGTATCCAGTTATCTTACGTGCTCGACTTCGTTGCTCTGCTACCGATCGTTGGTCTTGCGGTTTCATCAGTGCTGCTGGATCTAGATTGTCGTTTGACCCGCTGGATAACCTCACAGTAGAATCTTTTGCAAAGTATGGACCGGGGTACGCCCGACCCATCTCCTTAGGTCAAAAACATAATTCCAATAAAGCATATTCGAATGACTTTTGTATATTGTATTCCGAAGCAGAAATGACATGGCCGGTACAGCCATTCGTTGGAAGCAACGCGTATCAGTCATTTTCATTCGCTTTTCGTTTCACGCCTGCAGCCTTTCCAAACATGCTTTCGAGGCTTTGTTGACCCTTTTCGCGTTTCTCAACCTTAACCTTTTCTGATGCCAGCACGGGCGGCAGTCCCTGGACGCGCTGTTTAGCATCCTCCAGCAATTCCACTTCCCGGTCCCGTTGCTTCTTGACGGTCGGCACCGACCAAGAGTTCGATGACGCGGACTTGTACGCCAGTTTATACTTTGAGCCCGTGAGGTGCGTCTCGTACGTGTTGGCATCGATTTTCTTGACATGCTGTGGGGGTGAGCTAGCCGTCGTTTCATGAGATGGCATAGCCTACCTGATGGCCTACAATCAGCCAGTGATACTCGGTTCCCACAGGCGCACCACTCCCTGTAGGCGCTTTCCTCGCCCGTCTTTTGTTCGTCTGGTAGTCGATTCTCCAAAGATCGGGTTCTTCCTTGGTTTCCTTCCACGTTCCTTGGTCGTATGTCCAGGTGTGTGATCCTCCAACAGCCATCCCGGAGTACATCTGTCCTTTGTACGACTTGAGTGCGTTGTACCCTCCCCCTCCTAGTGCGAATTCGGCCGTTCTTTTGGCTGCTTTTCCAGTGTCGGGATCGATGGTATTCTCCGTTTCCTCGGGCATCTCTTCATCTTCATCGAAGAGTTCAGGTGTGTACGACTCATCTCGAGGAGCTGATTCTCGCTTTGCTTCCTCTTCCTCTGGGATATCTTGTGTGATGACGGCATTCTTCTCGGACAGAGGAGGGGATGGCGGCTTCTGTGCCACCGATGGGTTTTTCCTGGTACGTTTAGCAGGCATTGCGATGATGAAGTGGCATTGTGCCAGCAACAGACAGCCAACAGTAAGCCAGTAATTATTGCGGCTGGTGAAGAATGGAGGCGAAGCACAGATGAAGAAACGATGCCATGACGTCACGGCGAGCACATGCTTCTGGGGAGGTATCCCGTGACCCTGGAGTGACTTTCTCGTGGAGTTTTTCGTGGCTCAACCTCAATTCCTCCACTAGACTTGTCCAATACACGCTCCATTCTTCTCCATTATCATTCTATTTATAACCTCGCTGATCGATGGGCTCGTTGCGTTGCACATGGATCGTCTGAGGGCCGTATCCATTTGATAAGCCGATCTGCCGTCATCCCCGCGATTTGTATGGACAGCCTCTGGAACGATGGAGCTGGACACATCAGCTCCCTTTGCGATGACTCCAAACCCCACCACAACAATGGTTAGAGTGGTTGAGCACAACCAGTATCTCTTTCTTACATCTAGAGCCACCGGATAGCTCTGCAGAACACGACCCATGGATCGCATTCATTCGGTGCGACGTCATGCTCTCACTCTCAGTCTCACTGTCCGGGACGGGCGGGAGGGTCCGCAGGTCAGTGGAGTCGAGTCGAGTCGATATCGCGTCTTACTGGATCAGGAATTAAGGGAACAGGAGCTCCATTCGAACGCGCTTGCAGACATGATCGCAATGACTATTGACGATTGACGACTGATCGGGCGAAGCTACGACCAGCAACCCAACCCAACGCCACGCATCCACCGCATCATCCGCTTCATCAGCACCGGCAATCACACTCACACCCTTCGGTATGACGGACGAACCATCGTCGGAACTCCTCCCTCCTTCCTGAGGATTGACCCCCGCCAGCCCCGTCAATCAGAGGGTCCGGTAGCCCATCACAACATGCTCTACCCGGGCACACGGCGTATATGGCCGCTGATGCCCTTGCTCACTCGTACCCTGGCGGATGCGCCACCGTCCCAGTCCCTCAGTTGATCCCTTCCCACATCCCCCCCCCCCAACCCCCGCGTGTTCTGGCAAATAATTTGGCTTTTTTACTTTTGCTTTGTGATGCGGAACTCGCGGCACTATGACTGGCGGGTCAATGGGTACACCCTCATCATAGAGGAACTCAAAAGTCAAATCTTCGTTCAGTAATAAATACTACCCATCTTCCCCGGACGTCAACGGCGCCTAGATCCCTCTCCAACAACGAGAATATTTCTTTCAGGGCCATTCTCTGTCAGCTCATCCGCTCTGACGCAGAAGACCGCTCGAACATCCCTGCCTGGCGCATACTTGAAACCGTGCTCAGCGAATCGGCATCACCCGCTACTGCACTGTCTGTGCCTTTTTCATCTTCGTTCTCGTCCTTCTCCTCCTTTGTCCTTCATGTTCCAGTCGTTTACCCCTCTGCTCATCTCCAACTCCCTGTCCACTCTCTGTCCGCACGGAAGATATATCCGCCAGCGGTTAATCGGATCTTCTTCGCTTCACGGTGGACTGTGCTCCTAGTTATTCCCTTAACTTCCATCACGAACCTACTTCTCCGACCCGGTTGGGTTTACTTTTTCCACCGCCGACTATTTCACCAACAAAGTTCCCCAATCACCCTCGTGATCGTCGCCGCCGCGAAGGAGACAAAAAAGGAAAACGTTAAAGCCGCATTCCGCCCAACAAAAAAAGAATCAACGCACACCACCAAATTCACTCTACCAAGTCATTCTCCAATCGAAAGATGCGCGATATGTCGTCCAAATTTATCGAGATTCTCGACCCCAATGATACTCGGCCGCGCATGTCTGATTGCGATGTCCGGCTCGAAGATGTCCTAGCCGACCATGAAGCGCTTGTCACTAGGCCCCGATCCTCCACTCAATCCTCTTCTAAGCCGAGTCTAGACAACCGTCTAGATCGCGATTCACCCACTTCACCCACACAGCGCTGGAAGCGTCTTAGCACCATCCTCGTCCCAGCCAGAAGAGGCTCAGCATGATACTCTTTAGCTTTTCCACCTCTCCTCTCATTCCTCCACTCTATGCCACAAAATTTCACGGTCCTGGCGACCGTCAATTACGCAGATGATACGCTACGCTACGTTACGATATATACACAAAGAAACGATAAAAGCCAAGACGAAACGATACGAAGATACGGACATGACTCGGGAGTTCGATAGATCCGGATACAAAGTTACAAACATATGATTGAGTTGGGCTGGCCTGGACTGAATTGGTTGGGTTTATTTTATTCGTCCTTTAGCGACGGAGTAGGCAGAATCAATTTGAAAGGATCTGGATTTGAGATTATTTTCTATCCTTACTTCCTCTTTTACACTCCCCAGGTCCCATACCCGAAAGCTCTTCTAGAACTGTCGCTCCTAGATCCCTATGACATCTACTGTCACAACTTCTTTATTGATACCCAATGACCACCACCGTCGTCGTCATCGTCCTCATATCGATGATCGCACGGAATTGCTATCATTCGTGATGACTACCAAATTTTGCACTAGAACCTCGATGCCTGAAGCCCTACCTACCTAGCTAACCAGCTAGCTCAGTGCATTGACATCATCGCTCCATCGACTGGAACTACTAATGATTAGTGGCCTCCACACTCCCGTCATTTATCTGACAACCATCACCCACTGAGAAGTGCAATGCACTGTCTACGTGGTGGTAATCATCTTGATTGGTTATCTTGCTCTGTATTGAGTGCTTACGCAAGTGATGGCGTAAACTCACTAGCTAGTAGCTAGTTAGCTGGCTAGCTGGTAGCTGGATGGATGTGTTAACTGGATTGTCATAGCATGATGGGTGGGGGTAGGTTACTATGCTATAGGGAAGAGGCTGCTATTCTGCGTTTGTGTTCTAGAAATCTGGTTAGCTATCTTGTTGGGGTAAAATGACTAGTCAGGCAGAGAGGTTAGTTTTATGATGCTATCTATGATTGTGGGTCTGAACTTGTTTTCTCTCCACGGGTACGCAACTGGGTCGGGTGTGATGATGGTATCCACTCATGTACCGGTAGTAGCTTGATTTATTTGAGCTCTTAATATAGTAAAAATGTATATTTGGTTCTGCTATATGCTGAATTTGTTAGCCCGTTTTCTATCTTATGTGTGTGGCGTGTGATCAGTCCCTCGTCATCGCGTCTTGTCATTGACTCATCTACTTACCTGTCAACCCTTATAACATCACACACATTCGCGCGTACAGCAACTTGAATTGTTCATCCAACACTATGTAGGAATACACTACGGAAGACTCATCGGAGTGTCTATGACTCGGATCCTTTGCCACGCCACCATAATAATAGAAAGTCCTCCCTTCTGTAAACTCATAACGCTAATTCAAATGGCACCGTGCCTTCCACTCCAAATCAAGCCCCCTCACATATCCATTAACCCACCACCACTATCTCCGGCGAAATACACGTGTCCATGTAGATCTCCCCTACTCGCTATGTACATACCGGACCCTTTCATTGGGACTCGGAGGGTATGGGGTGATTGATAGATGGTGGCGTGATAAGAGAATCCTGGGTATTGGCTAGCAAGCACAACTACTATGCCTTGCTGGATCTTGTATGGCTGGAAACTGTTAACTACACCGGATTAGTGTTTGTATCTGGTCGACTTGCACCAGAACACGTCTGATGAGACGTAATAGGTGTCTGTGTCTGTGCCACTGCGGGTTTTCCTTGCGTTGGATAGCACTGGTCGCTTGATTTGTCGCTGGACGCGTGGAGTGTAGTTTGGGTTGGGTATGTTTCTGGTGGCTATATTTGTGTAGATGGTGTAGGTGTACTGTTTAAGTGGCGAGAGACGCAAGTCTTGGACGCGTTGAGGGGAAGGGGTGGAGGTTTTTTCCAAGATAATGGTCGTCTGAACTGATGGGTGTTTTGAAGTTGGTAGGTTAGTGTATGTTATGACTTTTGTATGCATCTTGTCAGGGGATTTAACTTGCATGTTGTGGTCTTTGATCGTATGCAGCTGATTGGGGATCTCATGGTATTATTTGTGGTACCACGAGGGCCGTAAACACCTGGTTGTTGCATCCGTACATACCGGATGTTGGCTCTGGATGTTTCGGGGTACTTTAAGGTCTCTCTTGGTTCATCTCTAGGTAGATGGGGAACATGGTGGTCGTGGGGGATAGTGGATGAAGCAAGATCTCGGCTCTTCGCACATAGGCACCATTGGCGGTGATATGGAGAGATAAAGAGAACAATGATGACCACATATTCTGTTTGTATTGCGGTATTTCATATCTTTGGGTATTTGACTGCTAGGTGAAGCTACATCACATCACTATGCAAAGATCTCTCCAGGTCCACGCTCATCTACGCCTAACCCGACTTTGCCTATACTCCCACCAGACTGCAATAGCTCATGTCCTTTCTTCACACCGTCAAGCGTCAATCTCAGTCGCTTCGTGAGATGGCACTTGATCTTGTTCGCATCAATCAAGTCTGTAAGCTCTTCCAGAATGCGATGGTGCGATTCGACATCCACCTTATGATACGGCTTGGTTCCAAGCAGACACCAGACAAACATCAACGACTTCGACATGAACTCCGTTCCATACATCTTAGCTTGACCTTGGACGATCGAGCAGACCTTGCCAAACGGCGCGCAGACCCGAGCACACGTATCCATGTACTGGTCTGTCGAGTGTGTAATGAAGATATACCTGGGCTGTTGTTAGCAATTATTTCAGACTGTCAAAGACATGTCTTACTTCACAGGTACATCGAGGTTGAATTTCTCGACCTGACTAGTAACATCCTCCCTATGGTTGACAACGTGAGTCGCACCCATGTCTTTCGTAAACTGGATTGTCTCCGGGCGTGACGCTGTCGTGATGACCACAGGAAGATCCAACACAACACGTGCAATCTGGGTAGCCATGGCACCCACGCCGCCGGCCCCGTTGATGATGAGGAGGGCTGCTTTTTCACCCTTTTGTATCTCCAGTCTTTCGACAAGAGCTTCATACGCTGTGATATACGTCAACGGCATGGCAGCCGACTCCACGAAATCGAGTCTTTTCGGCTTGTGACCAACACTCCTCTCATCTACTAGTTGATACTCGGCATTCGATCCCTGTCTGATGGGGCTTCCCGAGTAGTATACCTCATCGCCAACACTGAAAAGCGAGCATTGTGATCCAACGGCTTCGACAATGCCTGATGCATCGTACCCGGTGATTTGGAATGGTCGAGGAACGCGATCGTAGTAGTCTGTCGAGACGTTAAATCAACTAGTACTCCACATTGACCATGTCAGATGTAGTCTAGGCCTTACCAGGATAATCATCATATGTACCATTCCGTACTTTCGTATCCACCGGGTTCACAGCAACACCTTTGATTCTTTCATAGCTTTTAGCGACTATACATTTGATCAAAAAAGTATTAAACCATCCTACCGAACCAGAAGATCCCGAGGCTGAAGGTCTGTCGGCTTCGGGACTTCCCGAGCTTCGAGACGGTCAATAGGACCGTAGTTCTCCACGCCAATTGCCTTCATCTTGAAATAGTTGATTGTATTTGTCTTCGATATAGCATTCTGATGGTCTTGCCATGTTAAATAGACCTTCGGCAACGCGTTACGTCACAGGAACGTCAAATCGATGAAGTTCGGGAGTCAACTGTGGAACATTCAAATTGTCCTATAGTATAATTTATCAGTATCAAGTTAGTAGAATATATATTATGATGAGAGTAGTAGTAAAT
Source organism: Aspergillus costaricaensis CBS 115574 (assembly GCF_003184835.1). Classification (NCBI taxonomy): domain Eukaryota; kingdom Fungi; phylum Ascomycota; class Eurotiomycetes; order Eurotiales; family Aspergillaceae; genus Aspergillus; species Aspergillus costaricensis. The sequence continues at coordinate 202,960 of NW_020291815.1, forward strand.
AACAGAAGAGTAGACACCCACGTCTGGCCGTTACTACTAGGATGCTCGAGCAAGATGGCATCACATGCTGCTGTAGTGGTAATTCTATTCCATGTCGCAGATTAGGTCCGATGAGTATCCTAATACAATGATGGCATCCCAAAGTCAAAATTCCACACTTGTTAATCTTACCTGACTAGATATCTAGAACTGCTCAAATTCCCCACTGTCGCCCAAAGCAATACCAATGCACTCCTCAACTATAGATCAATCCCTTATCGATAAGCTCCAAGGCGGCCACCAAAGCGGTGAGCTCCACCACGGGCAAAATAAACACCACCAAACCGAATCAGGCAATCCGAGGACAGGAACCGCCCCGCCTCGAGCCAACAACAACCGACAAGCACAATCGAAAGCAATCAACACGCGTGCTATCGAGCAATATCATACAGGACGGGAGATTGTTATCGCCAGCAGACGCTTAGTCTCTCAGCAACCATCCAACAGATCGCCTTCCTCTTTTCATTGAGTCCTTCCACCCAGCCCAAAAATTCCAAACCACACACCAACCACCACAATGTCAACAACACCAATCCCCAAAAACCGATCCTCCAGCCCAACAGTCTTCGAACAGCAGCGGGCAGAATTAGTTAGAGAGATTGCAGTGGTGAGTTATCACCTAGTACACTCTCTTCTATGCATTCCATTACATGCAAATTACCCCCTCCATACCCAAACCAAACCCCCAATCCCAATCCCATGTGATAATCTAACGAAATAACCACCAGGGCATGGAACAAGTCCTCCAAAACATCAACCGGCTGAACCGGAACCTGGAGAGCATTATTTCCGTAAGTTAATACCTACTCAGACAAAAAATAATATGCACACACCCAAACCAGACGGATAATTAATTACTCGCCCACACCCCCCCCCCCCCCTCCCCACTTATTCTTCCTCCGATCCATTCCGCGCATGCCGATCACATAAGATCAGATCGGATCAGATCCCGTCAATTCTATTATATTCTCTTCTGGTGTTACTTCACTCTAAGCTAATGGATTTGTGATCTTGCAGGTGGGAAATGAATTCGGCTCTGTGGAAGCCCTTTGGTCCCAGTTCGAGAACTTTATGGGCAGCAGGCCTGGGGAGGAGCAGAAGGGTGGTGCTGGTGCTGGCGGTGCTGGTGGTGGTGGGGTTGGGAGTGGGCAGCATCAGGATGATGATGAGGAGGGGAGTCAGCTTCAGGAGGATGATCATCGGTGATCGGTGAGGATAATTGGGTCTATGGTTTGGTTTGAGGTTCTCGTTGTTTATGTGGGTATGGATTAGATTGGTTGATTGGTGGCGTATGGTAGAGGAGTTGTTTTGTTTTTCTATTGATAACTTCTGACTGCTGTATTGTTTATTGTTGTTACTTTTTCCTATTTTTGCTTTACTCTGGTTGCTATTGGAAATATTGGGATACGGATACCATATGGGGGTAATAACAGAGTTTATGAGTTTGGCAACAAAACAAGTTCAACAATTCAAGTACACGGGATTTTCGCTTGCGCCAGTAAACACCCATCCCATGCATGGCAAAAGAGTGGCCAACAGACCAAATTCGTGACAACATCAAGCATTCAGACACAGTGAGAAAAAAGTCAATCGCCAAATCGAAGGGGTGGAAAGGATATGATGATAAGAGTAATGGTGATTGAGGGAAACAGTCATCAGGGTCGAAACAGGTATAGCAACATGGAGGAAGCAAAAGTCAAGAAGCCGCCGGCATGTATAGGTGGAAAGGGTAGGTAGAGGGCAAAGTAGCAGACACAGTTGCATCAGGCAGTGTCTTTCATCTTCATGGCCTCTTGGTCATGTCATGTCATGTCACATACAAAAAGCGTGGGGAAACCGTCGAAGCAACCAGGCTTCTCACTCGGCATAACAGGAATGGCAGAAAAACAGACATCGCAAGAGGAAGAATAGGCGAAACCAAAAGGGCAGATGATCATGACCAGACAAACATCAAAAGAAGACCAAAGTCTACAGAATCTTGCAGGAACGCTTTTTGACCTTCTTTCCTCCGCCTCCACCACCGACTTTAGGTTTGCTTCCGGGAGTAGAAGACGTCTGGCGGTCATTCCAGTCTTGTTCCTCGGCAGAGACAACGGTATCGACCGCCAGGGAGAAGACGCCGTCGACGCCGCGCATTTCTTTGCTACTACACTCAATGTAAGAGGCATTCATCCTGCGCGCCACCGCCTCACCTTGTTCCGGCGTCACAGGCGTTAGACCCTGGGTCTTTAGAAGTTCGATACACGTTCTCTTCGAGCGCAAATCTGACTTCAACCCAACCAGAATGAGCGGGGTAGTGGGACAAAAGTGCAGGACTTCAGGATACCACTGCAGCCGGTATTAGCTCCCATAACTCGTCGCGGGATAGCTGGGAATTACCTTGTCCATAACGTTTTCCAAAGATGCAGGGCAATCTATTGCAAAGCAAACAAATAACAGGTCCGTCTCCGGATATGACAGTGGACGCAGGCGGTCATATTCTTCCTGTCCAGCTGTATCCCAGAGGGCTAATTCAACCGTCTTGCCCGAGGCTCGGTGGGTGGTTTGTGTGATGTAGTTCTCGAACACAGTAGGAACATATTTCTGGACGCACGGTAATTAGTTTGGCGATGATGCGGAAAGTCCTCACCGGGGCGTTGCCAGAACCTACCTCTGGGAAATAACCTTGGGAATAACTGATCAAAAGGCACGTCTTTCCACATCCACCATCGCCAACCACAACAAACTTCTTGGAATACGCAGGCGGATGTGTAATATTTGTAGCTTCCGACATCCTCCCACTCGAAACGCTTGTATTTGTGCTCACGGTGCCGTTGCTAACTCTGACACTTTGACTGCGGGTCCGACTATGTCGTGGAGTCATGGATGGCGGAGGAGTAGCAACTGAATGGCGCCGTGAGGGTGCATAAACGTGCTCGTCGTACATTGTACCTGACATGATGGCGGAGTAGGAGAATTTCGAGGAATGTGAGTTATACAGCCGTTCCGGAAGGGGTGGGAATTGTCGGTCTGGAAATGCGGCTCGGTAATAATTGCTGCTCAACGATCCACTGTCTTGTCAAAAGCACAGCGGAAAGTTTTCTGGGTCGGTGTGTACTGAGCAATTCCCCTGCGTTGTTAGGAATGTCGAAGTAAAGTGGCTTGCTGTACAAAAGGTAAATGGGGGGGGGTGGTGGTTATTTGGGATGTGAGGAGGAGGAGGGGGGGTAGAGGAGGTTGGTGGAATTAGAAAAACAAGACGCGAAACCAGCACGAAGAGGTTCTGAAGGAAGAAAGGGATGTCAGGCTTCAGATGCACCTACTAGTTTCTCCACGATGAGCCCAGCCAGCCAGCCAGCCAGCCTCCTTCTCCCACGGCTGCTCCAACAACGAGGCCGTCGTGGCTGACATGAAACCGTAAGAGACCGATGTTTACCGGCCGATGGGCTGCCATGGCAACGCCGCGGGACAAATGACGCACGAGCTCCGCTTGTCACTCCACGCAACTTCAGCTGGACGCATATCCATCGATTCCATTCGTCTTCTGCCTCATCCGCGCCTGTTATTTTTAGTAGGTTCAGCCGGATGTTCACTCGGTTCCTTGGTTGTTTACCTACCTGAGTTGCTCACCAGGAATTCCTCGACGATGGCCGGGCCCCCCGAGTCGGGTTACCACCACTCTATCGCCGTCCTCCTTGGAATCATTCCCGATCCTCGAATAAAAATGGGGCTTTAGTGGCAGGGTTGGCCCCCGGTGATCGATAACATTGATCAAGGTTTTCTTCTGGTGTGATCCCTTGCAGGTCCGTGCTACACAAGTCTTCGTCCACGGTCCAGGTCCCTGAAGCCACTTTTTACCCAACAATCCGGAGTAGTAACTAACTAGAAACTACTAAGAAACAAGAGACACCCCGGTTGACGTAATCTTTCCCGATGTCACGTTCAGCCTTGGATTTGGCCCGAAAGAACTAATCAATTCTTGTTCCTGCCGAGGTTAATCACTACAAGGCTAGTACTAGTCATGAGCGATTATTTGGTGGTCGATTCTTACTACCCATTACTACTAGTAGTTCAGTACTCCGTAGATACGCCTCCGCTTACTCAAGTATGTTGGCGAGGTTGTTCGTGTCTCCGGGTGTATAGAGCGAATTCCTCGCAGCTACTGCTGATTGTTTGCCTATCAGCTAGAAATTCCACTTGTCATGATGCCAAAATGTAGGCATTTGTACACTATGAAGGCGGATCTGACAGCCTTCTAGCCTCCGCCACCGATGCCTGCAACTTCCTACCCTGGCTGGGCTCATTCCACGCCGTCGCTATCCTTGTCAGTTCCATTTTTGGCAGCTTGACAAACAGATATTCAGCCACATGGAAAGATGTTTAGACGTATAAACGGTCTAGCTCTAGACCATGCGAAGCTGCGCTTGTCAACTTTGCTTCATTCCTTTATCATCAATAGGAGAATTGACGGCTAGGGCTTCAGTGCAGTGTCCCTCATGACTATGGACATCGGCTACTTAGGCTACAACATAACTCTAGATGTTAGTTGCAGATATTGTACACTGCGAAAGGAAACGTATCAGTCCGTATAGTATGTGCCGGGACACGGCTTTGGTAGTCAATGCTCTCTAACAATCCCCAGCTACTAGTATCTTATGTACTTGAAAGCACAAATCGGCTTCAACATCGCATCGATCATGAGCAATTAAAACCGTGTTAGGTCTGAAAGTTCACCGCAGCGCAGCTTAGTAGGAGTAATACTTCACTACTCCATACTATATATAAATTACTGCATTGATCTGCGGTCGAATGACTGCATAAGCGCCGATGAGAAACACCGTCCCGGCAGAAACGCGTATCCGTATCATGCACTGCATTACTATTTTCGTTCAAGGAGTATTCAGTGCCTAAGCCTCTCGCAGAGTGCTCCTCAAAAGTACCATCATATGTGTATGCTTTAAGACACGGTAACAGTGTTCTAACTTAATGATTATATATATTCAAACCACATCCACTGAGAAAACCAGAGGACTGGACCAAATACACTGAATTTTATACAGAGTATTTCTCATTCAGTAACCAGACTATTCTAATTAACCTCGCAGCTTTAATAAAGATGACAGCCCCGTGGGTAGCTGTAAGTAGTTCCGATTCTAGATAGATCACTTTGTCGAGGGCGATCATATTCCTTTCGCTGCCGTGTTTTGGGTGACTAAACCCTTAGCTCAGCCGGGGGAGGCTTGAGGGTCGAGAGTTGAGTGGTTGGACAAACCACGGCCGCATCGGCCGCCAAGAACACGACCTTTTCTGCGATAACGCCGGATGAGCATGACTTAGCCTACCGCGATCTACTGCTCTCCTTTTTTTCCCGCTGATAGAAAGTGGCCTCCCCGAAAAGCTCGGGTCTCCTCTCCAACCACGCCAGTCATCAATGATCTTACCAGCCCGTTGTGGGTGTTGAGATTGCTATCTGTCGGGAACCTTATGGGGGGTTGTCGCAAACACACCATCACGCTATATTGAAACGGCTGCCTTATCTGAACAACAACAACAACAACAACAACGACAGCATGGTCAATGGGAAGAATGGCCAGCCGGATGCTGGGCTGAGAAGCCTCGATCATTGTACGTGGTGTTGATTGTCGAATCGCAATTGATTTTAGTGGACTAACCGCGGCTTGTCTTCAATCGCTATCAGATCGAAACCAGCTCCCTTATTGGCGTTATTGGCCACGACAGAAGCTCCTCCCCCTAATTCGATATGAGACCCCGTATCTGGCTTGGGTCCAGGAGAGGGTCCGCACTCCGGCCTTAGACTCCTACTTTGCCTTCACAGCCAATCTGGGCACACATACCTTTTTCATGGTTTTCCTGCCGATCTTGTTCTGGTGCGGGTATACGAGCTTGGGGCGCGGGTAAGTGGCCATGACGAGCCCTTAGACATAGACAGAGGGAAAACAATTATCTGGCCTGCAATTGAGCTGACGACTCTCAATCTCTCAGGATGGTGCATCTTTTGGCCTCCGGCGTATTTTTCAGTGGTTTCATCAAGGACTTGCTTTGCCTCCCGCGGCCTCTATCCCCTCCTCTCCAACGGATAACGATGTCCGGCTCTGCGGCGTTGGAATACGGATTCCCATCGACTCACTCCACCAATGCGGTCTCGGTTGCGGCATACGCTCTCGCGCTATTGAACTCCCCCGAATCCACCCTGAGCCCCCAGGTCAATATCGTCCTCCAAGCTATAACATACCTCTACGTCTGTTCCATTGTCCTGGGTCGTCTGTACTGTGGTATGCATGGGTTTTTTGATGTTGTCATTGGATGTTTACTTGGGTTCCTCCTCGCCTTCCTACAGTATACATTTGGTCCGACCATCGATGATTATGTCGTTGCTGCTACCGGAAGGGGGGTTACACTAGTGATTCTGTTGATTTTGGGTTTGGTCCGTATACACCCAGAGCCTGCCGATGACTGCCCGTGCTTTGACGACAGTGTGGCTTTTGCAGGAGTCACGCTTGGAGCACAAGTGGCCTATTGGCACATAGCTAGGTCAAGCCTGATGTGGGATGAACCTGTGCCGGCCAATGTCCCATTCGAATTTCAGCGTGTAGGACTGGTCAAGACGGCTCTCCGCCTCATCATTGGTGTTCTTATGCTCTTCACGTGGCGAGCTGTCACTAAGCCCTTTCTGCTTCGGGCTTTGCCTCCTGTTTTCCGGGGCCTGGAAAAGTTGGGCCTCATACTTCCCCGGAGATTTTTCCGGAACGCTTCGTAAGTTTACTATGCGGCCTTGAACATAAGAGAAGACGAAGAGTTCTCCGCAAAGAGAGACGCAGCTAACGTAACGTGCCAAACAGACAATACACGACAGTTCCATCCCAGCTCCGGGACCACGAAGTGCTACCGGGCTTTTCGGAGATACCTTCGATTATAACCACTATCCGGCATCCTCGACGACGCGCTATTTCGATCGGCCCGCAATCAGAAGCTGACGCGTACGAGACCCTGGCATATCGTGAGAAGCGGAGACGGGAAAGTCTTTCAACGGCCAACCAGCCATCCCCAGTACCGGAAGCAGGTGGACCGGTCTCGGAGTCCGAGCCACGGAAACTGTCGCGGAAGCCATCTAAATTGCACGAGTATGAGAATATGATGGGCACAGGTGCCCCTGGTGTGGCGACTTCTGTCGATGTTAGCTCACAAGAAGCTTCTTCGACCGTGCCCTTCCCTCCATTTGAGTCGGAAATTGAAGCCGACGAGAAGGAAGTGTTTTCGCAGATCAAACGACCTAGAGTGCGCTATGATGTGGAGGTTGTCACGAAACTCGTTGTATATTCCGGTGGGTGTATCCCGATGCGCCGAATTGGAGAGTTGTAGATGCTGACTGTGCTTTTTAGGAATTGCCTGGATTGTGATGGAGGGAGCGCCTTTGTTCTTCGATCGGATAGGGCTGGCGCCATAGTAGCTTAGTAGTAGTCGCGGGGTGGGTCCGACAGCCATCACCCATTTTCAGATCTGTAAACCTTTTGCTATTTTCTCTACGGTTCAGCGGGCTGGACTAACCAAAGTCCTTGGTGTATAACAAAGCTGCCGTTCTTGTACATAGACTGTTGATGATCTCTTTTTTTTTTTATGTGTTCTTTAAAAAGGTGGGATGTTCAGCAATTAGTGGAGGCGAATGGAAGTGATACTAGTACTAGTATAATTCCTGGGGACCGACCGAACCGGAGATCTAGACAAAAGTCTAAAAATTTAAGGTGGTGGTTTAGTGCTTGGTATTGACCCTTGATAAGGAATGACAAGCCGACGAGTGATCTACTGGGAGGTAGTAGTAGTGGAGGTAGAGCCAGGTTGCGAGTGTATGTAGATAGGGAAGACAGTAAAGTAGGGGAAAGGCTACAAAATGCACTGATGTTGTATAGTCCAAGAGAATGAGATGATCCAAGCCGGAGGAGGAACCATGGGTCGCATGTTCGTTTTTTTGATGGGAATACCCGTAGGAAATGGAACAACAGCAGATGAACAGCAAATGCATATAGTAGTCTACTCCATCCGCCAGCCGGCACACACCACGTGACATACTGGAAGAGGAAAAGTGGCAGCCAAGCTTCCCTCGGAAGATGAACTGATCTGCTGCTTAACTCCATTGCTTGCCTCGTCTCTTCCTCAACTTCTCGCGGCTTCATTGCCTCCCCTCCGTCTTTGCGCCTTCCTCGCCCCTCGCCCACCCCGCGCTTTCCCCCGCGCGTTCCTATGGAGCTCCAATTCACTGCGGCGACGCGCGCGACTTCCACCATCACTATGGCAGTCGTCCATGGCTGCCTTCAGTGAATACTTTTGTTTTGATTCTTCCTTCCCTTTCGCTGCCCACGGCGCCGCTCTTGTTTTCTTCTTCACCCTGCTTTTCCTTTTCTTCCTCTTCTCTTTCTTCTCTCCTATCACCCATCTTCCCATTACCTCTGAACGCGTCCACGATTTCAGCGAATACAGCAACTTTTCGTACTGCGCGATCAACATCCTACAACTTCTTTCACAACTTCTTTCACCTGAAGAACTTGTGTCTACTTTACTTGTCGCCATGTCTGGAGTCTTCTCGACTCTCAGACCCGACATGGAGGACCAGCCAATGCAAGACGTATGCTATGTGCCCGCAGACTCGGCGCCCCACGAGGAGGCTGTCGATGCCACCGCCCATGACCCTATGGATTGCGCTCCTGATTTCCCCTCATCTAACAATCCTCAGGAAACCGTCAATGCCCCTTCCGCAGAGAGTCCTTTGTATCAGCTCCGATCCGTGCATATTCCCGGAAATCCAAAGGCTGTGAGACTCAATGGAAAGCATGAAGTCAAGCCCTCCTTCCCCCTCCGCACCCCGCTCATCAGACCCGATCATCGCTTTTCTCCGAATAATCGCTCCACCTCTCTCCTCAGCTTTGATGCTATCCAGAAGAGCCGCCTTAATGCGCAGCCATCCTATGCCTCGGTTGGTACCAGCAAGTACCTAAATCCCGGCTTGAGCCGCGCCTCTTGGTCAAACAACAAGCCCCTTAGCCTGCCTTTTGGTCCTGAGAGGTCAAGTGGAACCAATTATCTTCTTGGAGGCAAGTCTATCGGTATAGACAAGAAAGCGTTTCATATGAATTCGTTCCCCACCAATAAATCTTCTGGCTTTACTACGCCTTCTCGCAAGAGATCAATGGATGATGGTAGCAATGAGCAAGCTCAGCCCATCAGTTCACCTTCTGCTAAATTTCGTCGTGTGAGAGCTGGTAGCTTTGCACGTAGTGCTGCTACTGACAATGATGCCACTACCAACGAGAATGATTGGTATCCAGGCTCGCCTATGGACATCGACACCCCCGAACATAACAACGAACCAAATATGGTTACAGCCCTCGCAACAGTCGAGGCTCACCTTGATCTTCCCAATATTTCTCCTATCTCGCGTCAAGTGGACGCTTTTGCAGTCAGGCCAGTTACCGCTCTTGCGATCCCGACCAGCCCCAGCACTTCAGATAGCCGTATGATGCCTGGAGCGTGGCCCGAGTCAGTGCCGTCTCAGTGGTCCACCAATGCTGCCACCGATGATGAAGATAGCCCAATGACTTCCGATGAAGTAATCCCATCCAACGATACGGATATGGCCGAGGCCGAGGAGCCGACTGTTCCTGTGCTTCAGGTTGCCGAACCACAGCCTTCTTCACCTTGGTATGCTTACTGGGGGACGTGGCAAGACTACATGCAGACCGTTGTCTCCATTCCTGTTGGGATCACCCAAAACTTTTCCTATGCGGCAAGGTCCGCTGCGAATGCGGTTGGTGCTGCTAAGCGTCGCGTGTGCGCACTTTGGAATCGCCGCGGTGGACGTCGTCTTTCTTCGCCTCCTGGATCGCCCACGCGCCTCAACCTTCGCAACCTGTCTCCGGAACAGCAGGAGCGCATGGATCGTGATAGAAGAATCCGAAGTGGAGAATCTAGCCCTCGTACCGACAGATCTTTCCCCGACTTCTCCAACGTTCCCGATTTCTCTTCTAACAACAGAACGGCTCCTACAGTCGAGTCTTCCCGAATTTTGCAGGACCTTGTGTCTCAGGAACAGAGGCCTCAGGAGCAGGTGCCTGAAGAGCAAGTGCCTGAAGAGCAAGTGCCTGAAGAGCAAGTGACCCAGACACCCAGAGACACTGTTTCCGTTGAAAGACGTGCTCGTGGTTCAAAGAATATGAGAACTCGCCCCGCTCGGAAATCCCCTACACGCTCGGCTCACCGTTCAGCTCAACGTTCAGCGCAAGAAACAACCCAAAAATTTCTCCGTCAGCAAGGAAGCCCGGGTATTCGCAAGCACCGGTGGATAACGCGTGCCGAGCGCGCCGAGAACCGTCAGCGATCTGCGCCTTTCAGAGCCCTCTTCGTTGGGGACATCGCCGGCATGAAGAAAGCTATGGAAGCTCAGGCCGCGCGTGACCGTCAGGCCTCCGCCGCAGGTAGCCGTGCTGTTGAACCCATCTTGATGAGAAGCAACGATGAACTAGACAGAGTACAAGACATGAACATGCTGGCGAACTTCCAGTCTCGCTCAGCCACTATTGGCATCATTTCTGATGACACCGTCAAATTGGGTGCAACAGAAAAGATTCTCTCAGCGTCGACTACTGTTGCACCTAAGACAATCCTCAAGGTCAGAGGAACTCCCGGCAGTTCTGGGAATAGAACCAGACCTCGCCGCGCCACTCCGCGCAGGGTTCGCTTCCGTGAGCCCGTGGTGGCCGAGTTCATTGACGACACGCGAGAATGGGGTGAGGTGGAGGACAACCTGGCACCCCATCTCGGAGATACATTTGATGTGAATGAGAAGACAGCACCTGAAACCAATGTTGGTACGAAGGCCGAGCAGGTCACCGAAAAGGAAAACGTGCCGCCAGTCCCCGAGAACGAGGACGAGGATGAGCCCATCGTTGACCCCTGGTCCCAACCAACCTTTGAATACCCGCTGGGTCGAGCAGTATCGGCCGTCAGCCTATTTTACCCCGAGCCAAGACCCATTCCAGAGGGCCGAACTGAGTCTGTGTACGCCAACCGCTGGAGGCAGATCCAAGAAGAAGAGAGACAGAAAGAGCTCCCATCACGGATCAAACCGGATGGCCCAGCTGTACGGCCCCTGTCTCCCGAATGGGAAGCCCGCATCAAAGAACTTCAAGATGGGCGCGTATCCGGAGGAAAAACCGTCGCAACCACCCTCTCCGGTGACCCTTTAACGAAGAGGTCCCTCGCCACCTGTTACACGCGCGGCGAATGGCTTAACGATGAGATCATCAACGGATACCTTGCCCTTATCGTTGATTACCTTCGCCGCAAGAATCACAACGCCGGCCGCAACGACAAGCCCCGATTCCACGCCTTCAATTCGTTCTTTTTTTCGAACTTGAGAGACAAAGGCTACGACTCCGTGGCCCGCTGGGCCAAGCGGGCCAAGATCGGAGGGCCACTCCTCCTCGACGTAGACACTGTCTACATCCCGGTCCACAACAGCCAGCACTGGACGCTGGTTGTTGTGCGACCGGGAGAACGCTCAATCGAGCATTTCGATTCTCTTGGGGCCCGGTCTCGCCGCCACATCGCGGTAGTCCAAACTTGGCTCCGCGGCGAGCTGGGCCCCAAGTACGTCGAGGAGGAGTGGCGCGTGCTGCCGTCCCTGTCCCCCCAGCAGGACAATGGTTCCGATTGCGGGGTCTTCCTCCTCACCACCGCCAAGGCTGTGGCCATCGGCCTCGAGCCACTGTCTTACGGCGCGCAAGACACCCCACTCCTGCGCCGTAAGATAGTGGCCGAGCTGATGGCCGGCGGCCTAGAGGGGGAATTCGACCCCGCCCAGCAAGACCATGTCTTGCTATGATCGGGGACGGGGACGGCGGCCCTCCCCCCCTCTGGGGGGGAGGGCCAAAAAACAAAAAAAAAAAAGAAAAAGAAAAACAAGAGAAGGGAATTTCACGGCGAAGGTATGAAGCTTCAATTCCTTTTCATTCTTCTTTGAACTTGTATCAACATGTATGGGTGCTCATCTTTACGTTGCACTTCTTTTGTTTTCTGGATTTTGGTGTTCGGTTATCTTTGCTTCTTGGTTTGAGCGTCCTAACCACAAACAGGTTCAGAAGTAGATGGAGGAAGGGGGAGAGGACGACAACGACAACGGCAACAACAACAACGACGACGACAAGGGAGAGGAAGCAGAGGAGGAGGAAAGGACATCGTTTGCATTTTCTGGGGTTGTTTCTAAGCGTTTCACATTGTCTTGTATGGATACCCCGTCAGTCGAGCTACAGCTCCTGACATGTATGTTTTCGGATTTGTTTTTGGACTTGTTTTGGGATTTGTCTTGGGGATTGGACATTCGGCATTAGCATTGGGCATCACGCATGGCGCATGAGATTTGAAAGACTTTGAGGAACAGCGGATGGTTATGTATTTAGTCGTGCCTTCAGGTTACTGTACAGCCCCTTCGGTTCGACGATTTGTACTTACGAAGGCAAAACTTACGAAGGCAAATACCCAAGAAACACTTTTACTCCTGCATATACAGCTACGATAGACCTGTAAGAGACGCAAATGCGAAGACTTGCACGATTCTGGGTGTAGAATTAGGATGGGTTCTATTACACTGAATCAAAGAATAGGAATGAAACACAACTAAACACCACAGCCCTCACACAGGATGCCACGGATCAATCCAGCACGGTCTCTGACACCCACCACCCTTCTCCTTAGCCTTTCCCATCTTCCGTTCGACATCATCCTCATCCCCATCCACAGAAGAAGCAAAAGAACCAGAAGCAGAAGCACTCCCCCCAACCCGATGATACCGATCCCTATGTCCAGGATGATCCTTAATCGGAAGATCCTGATCAGCCTTGGTGACATTATAAACCAACTCAATCCACTCTATCCCCATGAACACACTCTCCCCGACCTTCATATCCCCTGACCAATTACCCCCATTACTCCACAGATTCATCGCCACGATACTCGGCCGATCCGGTACCGAATAGTTACTCTTACTCTGTACCTGCCCATCCGCATACCACGCCGACATATCAGCCACCCAGTCCAGCCGATGCGTCGTCCATGACGTCCACGGCTTACTCAGATTTACGATCGAACTTGCCCCCGGGATGATGGTGTCCGAGATGGGATCGTAGTCCGGTTGATTGGCGTAGTGGATCGTGTGGGTGTCTTCGGTGGTGAGGATCTCGATGTCGGATTCGCAGATCGAGGATCGGTAGGTGAAGATGCCGGCGCAGCTGCCGCGGGGGATTTTAGTCTGTGATACTGGTTGGGTATTGGGGAGTGTGGATGCCGCTGCCGCCGTTAGGATGTCGTCTCGCGACATCATTCTCATTCGTAGGCGTAGTGAACAGTGGTATATGTATCCGAAGAGACCTTCCATTTCGGCTGTTGATGCGTGGTCTTGAAAGCGGGTGGTGCGGAGGACGAGGAATGATGAGCGTGGGTCCTTGGGTGTGCTGGTTGAGTGCTTGAGGAGGAAGACGTTCCCGTCGGTGTTTTTCATTGGTACGGGGCTGATGTCTGTTGCTTCGCGGTCCCAGGTTTGGACGCGCCAGTCGTGCGAGAAGAGGGTGTTTGTTAAAGGGTAGATCTCTAGTGTGGATGTGTCGTGCGGGTTGGAGGGGTTGGTTTGTGTTGTTTCGGGCTTGGTTTGCGGGAGAGGAGCGTTGCGGAAGTCCCAGAATCTGTAGTGAGTGAAGTAGGTTGGGGTTGTCAGGTTCGAGGGGCTGTTGGAGGTGATGCTGGAGGTGAGGTAGCAGTCGCAGTTGGCGTGGGGGTGGTCGTCTTGGAGGTTGGTGGTGGGTATGGATATTGCGGTTGCGAGGAGGGATGAGAGGATGAGGGTGGTGAGGAGGGGTTTCATCTTGAGGAGTGTGGTAGTATGAATAGTAGGGATAGGGTCGAGGATAGATGTAGGAGGGGGGTGTTTAAGGATAGTAGTGGTTGTTGTATGATGAAGACGGTTGAGAGAATGATGATGATGTTGGTGAGCTGATGATGGGATATGTTGACATGGAAGGTGCGTCATGGCGGTTACTTCCATCAACTTGACAGTTGTTGGGTCTGCATGATGAAATGAATGTAGTTTGGTAGTTTACCACAACGTTGGGCGTGAGTTGATCCTTGACGGAGTTATTTGCGGAGGGAACTATGCTGCTGGGGACGAGAAGTATACAAAGGGGCCCACTTTGTATGGAGATGTGTGCCCCCCGGAATCACTTTCTGCCACACCATCGTTTGCACGCACAACCCTAGTCCTGGGAAGGTCGGTAGAAACATAGGGATCATGACTAGCGAGCTTGACGAAAATTCGGCGCAAGTGATATTCTGCTGGCTTACTGAGGGCTTATTCATGTGGTAGAGGGTGCTTGCGACGTGGGTAGTCACGCAGCTATAACCAAGCGACCAGTGGAAATTTGGTCCGATTAGCATAAATCCATTCCTTGCTCATTAGATAGAACTATGCTAACCATATACTATGTGTGCAGTCAGGAACCATCCCCGAATTATCGCCCTTGAACGAGCAACCACTGCCCACTCAGCTTATAATATTCCGACCGACGATATATTTCAGACCAACACACAAGGTCCCAGCTTCAAGAAGCCTTCCAGGATACTAGGATGGTTTTAATCACAACGGTCCGTTCTCATTGACTTCGTAACGGAGATCCTATTATCCGTGTCGATGAGCGGATAATCACATTGGCGTCGCGGAGAACACGGGTTTGAGGTTTGATACTCTAGACACAATCGCTTACCTGGTATAGGTGATAGTTTATTCAGCATGCCAGCCCCTAACTCAAGCGCTGATTATTGGAGATATTTAGAACGAGCCATCAATCGATTCATCGCGTCAAAGGCCTCGATTAACATCTCGTCGCTTGCATTGGCCAGAGCGATTGTTTCATCTTCGTCTGCGTCCGAATCGTCCGCTTCGTCTCTTGATTCTTCTAATTTTTCGTCAAAGTAAAGCCACAAGAGCATCAGAAAGGCCATCTTAAGGACCCTCTGTTTTATGTCCGACGGTGGCATTGTGACCTCAGTGATTAAGGTTGCCAAGAGAGATTAAATAGTATGCGACACGGTATAGATTATGTTTTATGATTAAAGGTCCAGTCCTGGATTGAAGATGGATGATTGTGGAAGATGGGAACGGAAAGACCTTTCATTGCAATCTCGTTTATAGCGACCGCTAACCAGTTCGGCTATTTGTATAATTATAATATAATTTGTAAGTATTTTGTATGAGAGGTTCTGCAATAATATAATTATAAGCGAATTATACGCGAATTATAAGCGATTACGAAACAGGTTTAGCGCACTCTGGAAACCAAAGTATACAGGAGTTTGTTCCAACTATAGCCTTAGTACTGAGATCAGGGATAATGCGCCTGTTTGACAAGGACTTCGGCTGATGAAAGTACTACCTTTGTCCTTGGTCCAGGTTGGCTTATCTCGTCTTCATGGGTTCTTGCTGCAGAAGTCAAGTCTATGCGAGCTGTTTGCACGTCATTTCATAGCAGTGTCATGTGCCCCGCTGGCGGCGTCTCTCACGCTGCACTGGCTTTCGGTCTTATTCCGCCGTCAACCGCGGCTATTGCTCTCATGTCTGGTTTTGTTATTCATTCGCTGTTCAAGATTCGAGTTCCGAGTAAACCTACTGCTTACCTTGTGGCGCGCAGGCATAGAGTGGACTGAGCGAGATGCACTAAACCGCTTACGGGCATAAAGTACGATATTGTGGAGCCGTAGACTATGGTCTCGGACTAGTTGTGAAGGAGAAACGGATTGAAGTATAGGGAAGCATCAACTTGAGGGTTATAAAGGTTCAGGTAATACCCAAGTGAACCATTTTGTCTGCAGATTTTTAGAATCTGAATTGTCCTTGCAAGTCATTCTTCTTTCTCCATATCCCTTCTCACCAAAACGAGTGATTGGAGGACTGAACAGCTCCCAATATGGCTTCTGCAAATGAGACCCCTGGCTATATCCCAGTCTCCGAATGGCCGAGCCTCGATGCCCTCGCGGTAGGCTTCAATGAGCACTTGATGGCTGAGTCCCACAAGCTCATCGGGAAGAGCCTAACGCTATTCCTCAACGACGCTAATCTCACACGGATCGCGCACCGTTTTATCAACGATGACACTCTAGAATGGGAGGTTCAGAGCGATAGACAGACCGGGACTGCGAAGTACAAAGCCTTCGAAGTCCGACCAGACACCTTCTTTGTTGATTTTTACAAGCCCGATTATCAAGAGCAAGTCAGTCTCGTGATGAACCTGCGCACCGGTCAGGCCATTGTTGGACTTTCTGGCTTCCACATCAAAGACGGACAGAAACGGACCTGGACTCGGTTCTTGGACGCCTCAATTGACGGACGCAACGACGTTGTCCCATTTGCACCGACAGCGGATCTTATCGGTAAACACATCCTATACCGCTACACGCCCCGGGACGCCTACGAGCATATCTACCTAAACCAAGGCACATTGACATGGCATTGTCTGAGTGGGACCGAAAAAGGGCTTGCAGACACTGAACCATGCAAAATGCTGAAGCTGGATGAGAAATTGTATCTGCTGTTCTGGACTGAGAAGATCATGCCTGTTGAATCGATTGTCGTGGTGGATCTTCAACAGATGCGCTCGACAGGCCGGTTCTTCTGCTGGGATCCGAAGCCGGCAAGACTGGTGCAGATGTTATTTGGTTCGTACGCGACGATATTGGCTGAAACGGATGCTGCTGGAACGCTTGCCTTGAGGGGATCGCATATCTGATCATGATACCCAAGGAAAGACATGCTGGATAGATAAGGTAGCGAGATGAGCATGTAGCATTTAGTGATGAGCAGTCGCAACTGTATGCCCGATTAGAGATTCAAATGCATATCATCCTTGGCTTTCTGCTTATCGTTCGCTTGTCAGATCCCTGGCTTCACGATTGGATAAGGTGGGGAAGACGGAGTATTTCCGTAGCGTAGCTGTGCCCCATAACTCTCTTTGATAACAAGGCCCGCTCGAGACCCCGGAATGGCTTTCTCCATGTAAACATTGAGACATGCCTAAATACAAGACTTCAAACCCACGAAAGAGAATCAAATCGCGTGGTAAGAGACCCAGCCTAGGATGGATTTAGCAGTTACACTAACCACAATGTCTTGACCCATAGCCGGCTGCCAGACATGCAAGAAACGGGTGAGTGACATACGACTAACCCATCGTGGGCACCGTGCTTCCACTGCATATAATCTAACTTTGGTGAAACAGCGCATCAAGTGTGACGAGAAAGCCCATGGTTGCTCACCGTGTGAGAAGAAAGGACTGCAGTGCCCTGGCTACAGGAAAGATGTGAAATGGTCCGATAAATATGAGTTGCTCAGAGGGTCTGCGACAAGCCAAGAACAATCGTTGCACAGGGATGATTCGACCTGGTTTGTAGAGGGTGCTCTCCAACTGAGGGCTGCCATCGTTCCCAGTCATACAGCGAGCGTCAAGACCGCGGACGCGCCATTGGAGAGCACAGACACGGCAACGAGTACCGCAGACTGCTGGAATACTACACATGCTTGGGATACGTTGTGCAGTTCTTCTGCAGAGCTATACCATGAAGACCAGCTCTATCAGAATCAACTGCCATACAGCTGCCCGGAACCATTTACTGACAAATTACTGAGATACTACTTCTCGCAAGTGTGCGGCATCCTTTCTGCCTTTGACTCGTCGCAGAATCCGCTCCGGTCGCTGCTCAAAGAACTTATACCATCATGTCCAGCACTTTTGCATTCCGTTCTCTCAATGTCGTCCGCTCATCTGTATCGACGAGAAAAAGACCGGATGAGGTACTCGCTTGAACATCGAACCCAGGCTATATCACAGCTGGCCTCCAACATCACAGAGGTTACTAGTGCTGAGCTATCTGCACCAGCCAAACTAGATACGACTGCCTTATTGCTGAGTTCTATCTTACTCGGGATGACCTCGGTAAGCTGTACTTGAATTCTGTTTGGCAACTGATCTTCCTTGTCCTTACTAATTCTTCACCGAAAACCAGACGTGGCACGAAGTATCCTTGCTAGATTTAGTGCATCTTAAAGGCGCCCGTACTCTATTCCAAAAGTGGATGTTTAACGCCCACCGACAAAGCGTGGGACCGTCTCCTTATGATTCGGAATCTAGCTTCTTACTTGGTGTGATGGCGTATTGGGAGGCTCTTGCCTCCTTTCACGTTGACCAGGACCTGGAGGCAGTAGACTATCTTTGGGATATGTGCAACAGGGCAACAGACTCGGAGGCTTGCTGTCCGAATCCACTAACCGGGGTCAGCACATCACTGTTTATCTCCATGGCTCAGGTCGGTACATTGTCAAGACAGCTTCTCCTTGTTGATCGGCTGTGCTCCCTAACAGGCCCGGATAAATACAAGGGAGAGATGTATCTTTCACTTCTCGACAAGGCAAAGGAAATTGAGAAGTGTGCGCGCGCTTATGCTGTATTGCCGGTTGATGAGATTAGCGCTACAGGAGATGACCTCACCCCATCGAGTCATCTTCATACTATGGGACTTGTGTATCAGCTATCGATACTGCTCGAGCTTTACCGGCTTTTCCCAGAGTTACTTCGGTCGAGCGATGACCAGATCAATTACAGCCCCAGTCCATCAGAGACAAAACACTTCCTTAACACGCTTGCCACGAATATCTTGACCTTGCTGATTTCTATCACTCCATCATCCAGAACAAAGGCTATCCAGGTTCTTCCATTGATCATTGCAGGCAGCGCGCTGCAAGGGCAGACGCAGCCCTCATCCAGTACATCGTTGTTGCCATCATGTATTCGCGATCCGATTCAAGGGATCATGTCACTACCTAGCAACAGCATCATCACAAATTATTGGAGACGTGTTGTCATGGACAAAATTACTAGTCTACGAGACTATGTTGGTCTGGACTCGGTGGACCACGCGAGAATAATAGTGGAAGGAGTGTGGATGCGAGCGGATAGCATGAGTTCAAGAAGCGCAGGGGCTTGCTCCATGGTTAGCTGGTTGGACGTGATGAGAGAGGACAAGCTACAGACGTTCTTTGGTTAACGACGTGTATGTCTCCTTCCTGCGACGAAGCAATCCATACATACCATCAGCACACTCCCTTATCAGCGCTTCCAAAACAATGGCCCTAAGCAGTACCTATGCGTCGTATGCCTGAGTGCTTGAGCAAGATGCCGTTAAGTATGAGGGACATTTCCCGGCCTTAT
Organism: Aspergillus costaricaensis CBS 115574; assembly: GCF_003184835.1. Taxonomy (NCBI): domain Eukaryota; kingdom Fungi; phylum Ascomycota; class Eurotiomycetes; order Eurotiales; family Aspergillaceae; genus Aspergillus; species Aspergillus costaricensis. The sequence goes on from NW_020291815.1 coordinate 222,291, forward strand.
TTTGGGATACCTGAGATCGCTGGTTGATTGTTCTGTAGTAATGCCAATCTCAAGTCAGCGAGGCGTCCAATCTATGGTAAGCGAACCCCGCCCGTCTGTCTGGAGAATGAGGCCTGATGGACACCGTTTTCATCCTGTATACAATCTGACCAGTACGGTTATCGATACGAAGGTGAGGACCATGACGCCGAAGGATGCTACTAGTTATTTGCGTTGTCCAATCAACGGGTGATACTACTCTCCATTTCGGGTGGCGAGATGAGCAGGAGTAAGGATGATTGGCTGTTTTGGGTCAGCTGAATGCAGTGTGTCTGCCAAGCCGCCGATATGTTGTGATGCGTTTTGTCACGGATTGTACCGTGTATTGTCATAGCTGGCTCGCGAAAACATCCTCTGCGATCAAGTATACTAGCTAGGAGATACAACGAGATAGAAAGGTTACCATGATTAGGCTTGTATAAAATGACAAGTCTAAAAAAGCAGCGCCGCTATTATGGCAATTCCCTTGGATGCGACTGTATGCATTGAGGTCAGGCGCTGGAATGAATTCGGTTGGGTGAAGCGGGTGCCACGAAGGAAGGCAGCCAGCGAGGGGCGGGATCTGCCTGGATCCCCTTCTCGACGGTCGCTCGTCTCTTTTCCCTCTTGCAACGCCCCAGCCATCGCTTTTCAACCATCAACAACCGTCATCGAACTCCACCACAACCATCTCGCTGTCATCTCAAATCTCAGGCAAAATGCTGCTGATACCTGTCTAAAGCGTTCCATGTGCTTCTATGTACACCAACCCGCGCAATTCTACCGTTTCTCCCTGTCCCCCTTTCGCCCATCATGACCACAACCCTCGAACGCAGCCTCTCTCGCACGTCGAGCATGTCCATCCCCGTTTCTAGCCCTCGATTATCTCTCATCCATGAAAACACGCCTCCAGCCTTAGCAGACCCGTCCCTATCACACATCCATGACCGCCTGACCTTTCTGGATTCCCGCCTACTTGAGCTACGCTCCAGCGTTCTAACCAAAGATGGCTACGTTGACCGACGAAACCGCGAAGACGAACACATTCGCCGCGAATTCGAAGCCCATCGGTCAATTTCTAGTCGAATCGATCTGAATGTTGTTGCGTTGAAGACAGACGTCGACCAGTTGAAGTCAGGGATCTCACAACTCAAGTCCAGTATCGGCCAAAGCGGCAACGAGACCGTCTTCCTTCGCAGTGATGTCGACCGCTTGTCGAAAAATGTGGAACAGATCCAGTCAGATGTTGAGCACCTGCAGACTGACGTATGTGGGTGTCGCGTGGAGATCAGCAAACTACATGCGACCATCAGCCAACTTCGAACGGATCTGATTACTCTACAACATGAGACATCGCGACATTTGACTTCTGTGTTCAATCGGTTCTCTCTTATTGAAGCTCGGATGAAGCATTCTGAACGAGTTCGTTTCAACTCTCTGGCCCACACGACGCATGCACCGATCACGCCTGTACCTGTCGTTGAAGAGGATGGATCGTTGCAGTGGCCTGAATATTTCCCTCGCACTGTGTGGAGATTTTGGTGTCTGAAGAAGCGAAGCAGGAGTAAGTGCAGGAATCATGTGCGTCACTACGGCAAGCATCTAACGTTAACTCAGTCAACCGATTGGCACAACTGGCCGACTTCTATCAGCTTGGAGGATACGAGTATTGGGGCCGCATGCACCAGGAGCAAAGCCTGTTTGCGAGTGATAGCGACTCCAGTGATTCCAGCGATTACCCATCCAACTTGAGTCGCGCGGAAGCCGTACGCCTGTACCCCGAGGCTGCACACCAGGCCCTGGCTGCGACCTTGGGGTTGGTATATTATAAGATACGCAACGAAGTGGGCGAAGGCCCGAACACTGCTATAACCCGCCCGCCTAAGCGTCAGCAGGAAGAGGTGATTTCGGCTACTTCGAGCAAGGAGAAGCCGGTCAAGATGGCACGCCGCCCAACTGTGTCACCTACGACTCTGAAAAGGCTCATCACTGGACCCTCTTTGGAGTCCAAGTCTTTGACCTCTGAAGAGTCTGACAAGCTTGGTTGGAATGCCCACTCTGAGATCTCTGACGACACAATGAGCAAGCTTCGTGGGATCGTTTCGGACGAGGTTGGTACATTGCTTCGAGCCTTGGAGAAAGGCCGGATCCGACTTCGATCCAACCGATCGGAGCGGACGAACATGTCGCCCACTGAGTCTAGAGCCGCTGAGTCTAAAGCTGGCTCTCGCAACAGCAAGGTTGCACCAGAGGACGAGCCAACTTTGCCGAATACGATTCCTACCGAAGTCTTATCTATTTCCTCTGATCATGCCGAGAAAATCGGCGATCACGAGCTTCCAGACACTGCGTCTGATGCTTCGAGTCCACTGACTTGAGCCATAGGATACACACTGCAGTTGTGATATCTCTACACAGTACGTCGATACGTCGGTCACGTCTTACCGCCTAGCCGCTGCACAGCAGACGCTCGGGTATTCGTGGATTGCCGTTCCACGCAAGGCTATGTCGCGCCATCGATTGATCGAGGCTGCGGAGCCTGCTGGAACCTCCGATGAATACCTGAAAGGCAGAGACGAACTTGCTCGCCAAAGGTGAGCGTTTGACTTATACCGACGATCTATCATGTCTTGGCTATATAAGCCGCTACGGGCGTTGATACCCGACAAGCATCAAAGGCGTCCTGTTTGAATCATTCTGGTTTATATGATACCCCATATTTGGATATTGGATTTAGCGTACATACTCTCGATTTGATTGCACAATTAACCAGTGATTGTTGACCAAGCATAGCTCGATCCGAGACAACGGGTCGGGAGTTCGAGTAATTACCTATACGGTCGAGATCGCTGTCTTCGCTCAGACTGCCTCGAAGTGCATCGGCCGATGATAGATGATTTCTCCATTTCTTCCTAGTACAGATGCAAGTAAAGCACGGTTCCACCCGGCTCTCCAGTTGTCGCTATGGTATGAATAAATATTAGGTACAAGTAGATGTCCCCTCCCCTCCCTTCTATGTCATGATGCTCCAGCCAGATCTAGATAGTTCCTACGCTGCTGCCGAAGGCTCGAACAGATCCTTCTGGAGGACTTCCAGAACCTTGGATTCGTCGACGCCTTGAAGGTCAATGGTACCCGGAGGCAATGTGTCGTCTGCATCCCCCGTATCCTCGCTGCTCTCCTCCGGCGACTGATGTGTGCGGAGGTACTCTTCCTCTAGAATGTACTTGGAACCTTCCTGGGCCCGTATAGTATCAGGTGAGTCCGGCAGCACGTAGATGGTCGGGAACTCCAAGACTGTGTGACCACGCAGAGCGGCAGCAATGGTGGTCTTCGGGGACAGGGGGGCCAAAACAGGCTGTTTCGTAGCTGTCCGCGGCCGGTGGAGGTAGAAGTAGAGATCGCGGTGGGGGGTAAGTGGCAGCTCTGAAGCTTCCGGTTGAGCGGCTGGTGCGTCTGTTGGTTGTGTAGGTTCTGTAGTCGAGGCTGGCTCGGGGGCTGTATTCGTGGCATCCTGCGGTTGTTGCTCCGTCTTCGACTCTGGCGTCCCCTCTGGCTTCTCACCCCCAGTCTGCTTCTGATCCTCCTCATCACCCCCTTCCTCCTTAGGAACAGGAACCACACGATCAAAAGAATCCGCAACAGGAGCCATCTCGGAACAATTCCTCATCCTCTTCTCCCCATCACTCAGAATCCACTCGACCGTCCAAACCAAACACTGATTCCTACATACCACATAGTTAGCACGATCCCAATCCCACCAACACTCCCATCCCAAAGCACCAAAGAAAAGAAAAGAAAAGAAAGAACATACCTCCCCAACCACCGACTCCCATTCCCCTTATTCCTACTCATCCCCTTCGGCGCCCTGACAACCCTAACCCCTCTCTCCTCCGCACGTCTCAAAAACTCCATCTCAGCCCTGGTCCCACCAGTACCACCAGCATTATCCCCTCCCCTCTTCCTCTTCCCCCCAGCACCAGCACCAGCACCAGCACCAGCACCAGCACCACCCTTCTTCCTATCATCCACACCCCCATCAATATCCCCCGCATCCAACCCAACCGCCTCCAAATCCCTCACACCCGAAGAAGCAACATCAATCCCCCTATTCTCCGCATCCCGTCCCGCGCGCTCAATCGAGCGCTCAATCCCCGTAATGAAATTAAAGTCCCGATCGAAGGCGGATTCTGTTGCTAGTTCGGACCGGCGCAGGTAGGCGGCTGGGTCGCGGATCCCTGAACATTGGGACCAGAGTTTGTGTCGCCGTGTGCAGGGTAGTGAGCAGGTGCGCGTTGAGCATCGCGGACAGCGGTATTTGGGGGGTTGGAGGTGGCTGTAGTTTCCCCAGAGGGAGGGGATGGTGGTTAGTTAGGGGTTTTGGGAGGAGGGTTGGATGGGATGGGGGCATGGACGGACCAGATTGAGCAGAGGTCGGAGAGGGGGGAGTCTGGGGTTGAGGTGGACATTTCTTTTGTTAGTAGATTAAAAAAGAGTGGAATGTTAGGTTAGGATGTGGTGATGGAGGAGAGTGTGTCTGTCGCATGCGGAGAAAAAATGATAGCATGATGGGTTTTCGTATCGGAGATAAGCTGGAGTTGTTGGATGGTGGCTTATCGATAAGGCAGGGAGCTTGGGGTGTTGGTGCCTGGGGCAGGAAGACGGTTCCGTTTGTTGATTTGTATAGTTGAGTTTCGTGAAGATCAACTCAGTCTTTAAACCAACGGGAGTGGCTAGTGTCTTAGCGATGTATTGGTTGAATACAAAGGAGGATATATACCTCCTACTCGATCAACTAATTCGACGAAATAAAACCAGCACCCCGTCCTGTCCCCTCCACTAACTGCTCACCTAGACTCTCCATCTCAGCACGCATAACCGCAATCGCACCCTTATCTAGCCAACTACTCTCAAAGTCAATCAACCTCACCGTATTATCACCTCGAACAACAAAGTTATACCTATTAACATCGCCATGGACAATACCAATACCATGCAGACGCTTTAACACAGCTTGACATCCCACAAGATCCTCAATCCCCGCTTCTCGCCCCTCAATCTTTTCAAGTATAAACCCAATAACACGCCCATGCTCATGCACATGACCCAGAAAGCGCGGAGCAAGATCAGAGATCCTCTGTAACTGCTTATATATAGAAGTCTCCCGCGATAGACGGGGTATTTCCCACTCGAATCGGGCAATTTTGACGATGATTGTTGTGTTCTTTTCCAATGTAGTACTGCTTGGTAGCTCGCTGCCGCAGTAAGTCGCTTCAAATGCAGTAGCTGTAAGCTGTCTTGTCCTTCTTAGCTGAAGACAGTCAATCTGCAACGGATGCCAGATGTCTGTTATGCCAACAAGGCTCCGGTTCTGTAGTTCGATGGTGAGTTGATGGTTGGATGGGTCTCGGTTGATGAGTGCGCAGTTCCAGGTATCGTCTCCTGGGAGGTTGGGTAGTGAGCTGAGAGGTGTTGATAGGGTTGAGCGGTTGAATGTCCCGGGTCGGATTGTGAGGTAGCGGATTTTGTTTTGTAGGACGATTCGGTAGTCGCTGTCATCTTTGCTTGATACGTCCATGGAGAGGATCGTGGGGGAGGGTTGGGTTGGGGTCATTGAGGGAGTGTGGGGGAGGGTTTTTGGGTGGTGGTGGTGGTGGTGGTGGTGGGTAAGGTCTGAGCTGGGGTTTAGTTTTTATGGGAGGAGGTGAACTCATGAGATACTATCTCTGAAAATTTCTGGTTATTATCTTAAGCATAAGTATTTACTGGGGATACTTTGCCAGTGAGAGAGTAAAAGGTCTTACTGGAAAGTGTGAAAAAATGGCAGACTGCTAGGATCATTCGCATATGCGCCTATCATGCATGTTTCACACGCATCGCACTGAACTAAACTATGTCAATTTCATTACTATCCTGAGTTCCATTACCATCCTGAATATTATATCAGGCTACATAAGTTCCAGTTTGTTGACCAAAGCCTCCTGTACCAAGCCTTCTGACAAGCTATCTTCTGCGAAAAGGATCAGGAATATACCTCTTCCTAGCGCAGCCTCCATTCTTAACAAACGCCGGGACGTCAGGCTTGATGGTGCCCCCCTTGCTCAATTCCCATAGCTTGCGAGCCTCTGAACATTTTCCAAAATGCACCATGAATTGATCATGCGAATAAAATCTATCTCGGTCATCCCAGTCATCATAGTCTGCCCCCGACGACGCCAGGGCCTTCTCTAGAGAAATCTGGCAGCCACTGCAGGAAACGCCCCTCTCAATGACACCCTTTTTCTCGTCGAAATAAGGTAGAGCCGTACTGGCCATGTAACGCTGTAGCTCTGTGTAAACCGTCGAATGAAGCCTAGGGATAATTGGAACCCGGTCCGGCGGGAAGAGCGATTTAGCGGATTTTTCCAAAACAAATTCGAATCGTCCCGTTCGCTTTGTTTCATCCAATGAGTATACCCCAGGCAACGTCGTTATCATAGGGATCCGGCTGGAAATGGGAACCGGACGCCAGCCCAGGAATGGTCTGACGTGACGAGTAGGCAAAAGGTAAGGAAGGTGGTCGTCCTGAATGCAGAAGAAACAACATCTCATGAACGATGGAAGGAAGATAAAACCACCAAAGGCACCGCATTCCTTACAATTCTTTGTGCAGAGGACGTCATATAAGTCCGAAATTGTGTACCAAGGTGCCAGGCCGGTTCTGAAGATGACAAACAGGACCTCGACGGCGTATTTGACTACCGCTTTGTAGTATCCACTGGCGCTGGCGATTTGTCGAGCTCGACGGTTGACTCGATGGAAGCGGAACAAGGATTGGATGTCGAGCTTGAGGCATATCTTGTGGATGAACTCTAGTGGAAAGACATCCAGGACCCCAAGACTTGAATCCAGGTCGATGGTATGGGTTTTGGGGGTCAGCAAATGGCGTATCAGGTTGTGGTGTATAGGGGATGTTCTGATGACAGCTAGGTCGTAGTCGAGTCGGTGATATGAGGCAACGCGAATGACATCCTTGACAGGTGGAGCTTGAGCTTTCTTGTTAAGACGCGTTGTTTTTGCTTCTTCGTGCGAATCCATGTTGAACGATCGTCAGTATAGATACTGTTGATTCTGCACGATCCAGCACAGTTAAGGTCACAAAGCCTCAACCACTAGCATGGCGTGATAACTTGGAATAACTCTTGGCTCTGTTATCAAATGACTGAACAGGAATACATGATGAGCGAGTATGAGATTGCTCAAATAAATAGAACTTGTTGTATACATCGCAGTCACTGTCTATACATGCACGTGATGTCCTGCATTACGCATTAGGGTTAGCGTTCCTCTATCATTCACAATAATCAAGTGCATCGTAATCTCGTGAATATTGAACATAAGTTGAACATGGATAGTGATGATAAACATGTTGTGATGGAGATTCGTGAATTGCTTGCCATGGCTAGTTTGGGGAAAGAAGATAGTAGCGGCTATCCCGGAGTATACTAGAGTTTTTACCCTATTTGCTGCTTCCTACCTGTCAGCCTTCATTATTTCCCACATTATCTTCCACAAAACTATAATGACACTCTATCATAGCCAATTTGACAATGAACTCCGTCTTTGCCTTCTATTTAGAGTATACACTCCCTAAAGTAAAATTCTAGACCATATACACACTCCCCGGCCACACCCCATCCCTTGATTACTGATCGCATCGCGGATTTCTAATCTCGGCATGACAAGAACCCCGACTGGAATGACGCCATGAGAATCTCCTCATTTACTATATAGTTCCATATCAACCCCTCTTTCTCCATAAACATCCCAAAACTATATCCTTTTATTCCCCAACGAAAACTTTGCAATCATCAAAATGGCCACCAAACCCTTCGCTATCATCGCTGGCGTCGGCCCAGGCACTGTACGTATCTCTCCCACCGACTAACATACTATACATCCATCCCTTGAAACAAAAGCCCAAACAAACAACTAACAATCGCACAGGGCGCCTCCATCGCCCGCCGCTTCGCCAAATCCTACCCCATCGTAGTCTTAGCCCGCAACCCAGCAAACTACCAGCCGGTCGTGGATGAGATCAACTCCGCTGGCGGCCAAGCCACCGGCATCAGCGCCGACCTCTCCGACACCACGGGTGTTCGCTCCGCCTTTGAGCAGATCAAATCCCAGTTCCAGGGTTCATCGCTAGCAGCTGCCGTATTCAACTCGGGCGGTGGTTTCGTGAGGAAGCCTTTCCTCGAGTTGACCGAGACGGACTTTGCGTCCGGCTTTGAGAGTCAGGGGTATGCATTTCCCCCCTTCCTCCCCTATATTCCCTTCAAATAGAAGATTATACTAATGTGAGAAATACAGAAAAGGAGCATTCAACTTCGCCCAGAATGTTCTCCCACTCTTTCCTGCTGAGTCACAAGGAGGGTTGAAATACCCCCCTACTCTCATTTTCACCGGCGCGACAGCCAGTCTTAAGGGCTCGGCACAGTTTGCTTCCTTTGCGGCGGGAAAGTTCGCGCTGAGAGCGTTGGCGCAGTCGCTGGCGAGAGAGTTTGGGCCGAAGGGTATTCATGTCTCGCATGTGATTATTGATGGGGTTATTGATATCCCGAGGACGAAGGGGTGGGTGTTTGAGAAGGAGGATGCTAAGTTGGATCCCGAGGCTGTAAGTTTTCCTCTTTCATTGCATTGAGCGGTTTTTGGTTGTTTGCTTGTTTGATGGGGTGAGATGCTAATGATGTGGGTAGATTGCCGACTCGTATTGGCATTTGCATACGCAGCCGAGGACGACGTTTGGGTTTGAGTTGGATTTGAGGCCGTATGTGGAGAGGTGGTAATTGAAGAAGTAGTGAGAGTGCAGTCGTTGGAGATGATAGTATTCCAAGTTGATAATGTATAAGGATGAAATTGCAGAGGGTGGTATCTAAATGAACTACAATATCAATTCCAGTGTCTGAAAGACAGGATTCGCGTCCGAAATTACTGATTGCTACCTATATCATAAATCTTTTTCAATTGTATTTGTTATAAATAGCTAGATGAGTCCAAGCTTAAAGCAGTTCTACTTCAAACAGATGTAAACAGTCCAGCAGACCCAGGCACAACTCCGCACAACCCCTATGCAGCTGACTAACCAGCACAACACAAACCACCTCCGCATCATCAATTCCATCATCATCATCATCCAAGCTCCCCATCCATCACCACAACCACAACACCACAACAACCCACCACAGCTTCGCACCAGCTTCGCACCCACCACAATGTCATACACCACTGACCCCCCACCTTCCGGGGACCCCCCCGCCGTGTTCAAAGACCCGAACGACCCGTTTTCGCGCTTCCACCCACTAAAAGTAAACCCGAAGCTCTTCAAACGCCCGGACCCAATAACCCTCTACCTAGGCTTCGGAGGCCAAGGCGTATGGAGCAGCCTGGTAACCATGAACGTGATCCGCACACTGGAACAACACCAACGGATCGCGCACCGGCCACTCACCCAGGCCGAAGCGGACGCCACAATCGAGCACTCCACGGCACGCCTCTACCACAGCCGAATCGGGCAGCCGGTAGGCGTGCTCGTTGGCATGATCGCGTGCTACAAGGCCTCGCAGAGGACCGAGATATGGAAGAAGAATTTCGCGCCGGAGGCGGGCATCCGACGGTACGATTTGCTGATCGCGGGGATACAGAAATGGGTGAGGGAGAACCCGAATACGTGGAGACAGGATGCTGCACGGGCGGGGTTTCAGTCGGTTTTTGTTGCGATTGCGTGTCTGATGATTGGTGATGGGATTGCGGGTGCTAAGGATATTAATGATATGATGAATGATTCTAGGTTGAAGGGGCTTTGGGCTGAGGCGAGGAAGAGGAGGGGGGAGATGAGGGGGTCTGGTGATAGGACAGGGAGGATGCCGCCGACGACGCCGATGCCGGGGTCGAAGGGTGAGGAGCAGAGTCAGTTGCCACAGCAGCAGCAGGGTGATGGGCTTGGGGTGCAGACTGGGTCGGATGAGGAGGCGGCGAGGTTCGGGTCGAGTACGACGTCGTGGGGCACGGAGACGAAGAAGGTGGCTACGCCGTCTTATGAGACGCCGAGGTCGTCGAGGGATAAGGCTGATGACTTCTGGGATGATGCTAGTCCTGTGGCTGCTGAGTATAGGGACAAGGACCAGTCGGTGCCTGGGGAGAGTGCCTGGGAGCGCATTCGGAAGCAGAATAATGTCTCGGCTCAGCGCGAGGTGCGGACGGTGTATAAGCCTGCGTCGAGTTCCACTGCCTCTGCTCCTGCTCCTGCTCCGGCTAACGATAAGCCGAGTGAGCGTGAGTTGGCGCAGGCAGAATTTGACAGAATGATTGAGGCGGAGCGGAAGATGTCGACGGACAGTCTGAACACTCCACAGCAGCACACTTCTGGGTGGTGGGGGAAATGGGACTGATTGTTTGTATAGTGGCTTGTACATCATAGCGCTGACTTTATTGTCCATGGCATGGACAGGTGAACTCTAATTACGACATTCCCCTCTGCCAGTTGATTACTTGTCCTTGACCGATAGTTGCCCGGTGCCAGTTGGATACAGCTACATGTTTCCTGCGAGCAATGCTTCGTAAGGCCTTATACTCTAGAGTAATTGGCCAGTGTAGTCCGGAATGGCTTGATTAATCACTAAGTGTCTGCATAGTATGGCAAGACTTAGACAAATAGGTTAAGGAGCGACTTTTCTCGTGCCCCCGAGGGCCATGTTCAGAGACGAGGAAGAATGGAAATATGAAAGGAAACCCATTATAGTGCATCTTCTGGTAACTGAGTAATTCCTTGCTTGTCCATCATTATCAGGGAAGCGTAGTGCCAGGGTATACAGTTCCAACTATCACAATAACCAAAATCTGAAATATGCCTTGGCTGAATGGAAAAAAGAAGAAAAGGGGGTGGGGGAAACAAGCAAATGTAAAAGTAATTGAAAGAATGAAAGGAAACAGAATGTCATCAATCATAATTGTCCAACTGTAGTGGTTGACAGGTTAGATGCAATGCATCAAAGGTATGCTTATATGCGCCCGTCGACGATAACACTCTCGTACGGGATCGAAATATCAGTAGCAACCCACGAGTCTGTGCTCTTGGTGCTGCCCATCCGAGCCAGGTTACGGATCTTGCTGCTCAGGCTCTCGTTGACACTGCGGCCTCGGCGGTGCTCAAAAGACATACGGCGTTGTTCCAGACCCGGACGGCCATCTGTGTGAAGCGTAGGTCCCGTGGTCATCGCTCGAGGCAGCAGCCGACCGAAGTCTTCGTTGTCAATGGCGATGTCTATGGTCCCTGAAGACTCGCGTGGAGAGGCTAAAGGGGCAGTCGGGGGAGGTGGCGGTGGAGGAGGACTCAGATGTTGGAGCTCCGGCAAAATGGGAGGGTTCTCGGTCTGCTGGTTTGCCATTGCATTTTCGATGGTCTCCTCTATGCTAACCGTCACAGGGGAGCCGCCGTAGCTATGTCCGCCACTGTCTCGACGAGGAGCCATGCTTCGTGTTCGGCTTGTGGATCGACTTCTTGGGAGATGAGGATTGTATCTTGGATGCATTGGGAGATTCGTTGGCACCGCGCCAGGCTGATGGCTTTCGGGTATTGGAACAGACATCGAACGACCGATCCGTTCAGCATCACCCTGGTATTTGGCATCACTAAGTAGGATGCCGGCATCAGAAGGCACCGGAGGAGTCGGTGCTGTTTCTTCATACCCGTTATATTTGGGATGCTTCATGGCTTTCGGGGTTGCTGGCAGTCCCAAGGGCACACCGGACCTCGAAGAGTTTGAATCGGAGCTGCTTGGATACTCTGGAGAACCCTTGTTTGTAGCAGTCCGGTTCCGGCCGGGAGTACGCGGCGCAAAAGCATTGATGGAAAATGTCGCATTCTCCAAAGCAGAACGACTCGGCTGCAGCTCCCCAGGAAATGGGATGTTAGGCGCCGATGGATTGCGTGCCAGCGACAGGCGCCGAGCTTCAAGCTCTGCAGCGGCAAGCTCCTTTCTCCGCTGTTCCGCAAAACTAACTTGAAGGGTAGCAGTTTGCTCCTCGTGAGCTGCCTGTGCCAGCATGCTATTGTCACTATGAGTGTTATCAACGACATAGATGCCATCATTGGTGACACCGCCGTTGAAGAACTCGGGCACAACTTGCTGAGCGCTCTCTGTCGGCTCGGTATCGTGACGGCTACGAGACCTAGTTCTTGTCCACTTCGCATCAGATGGCATTTCCCCCCTCCCACCTGCACCCTTTTCAGGTCGACGACTGCCGCTCCGTTGGCGGGTCCGCAACCGTTCTCTATCACTCGCAACTAGTCTCAATGCGTCCTCGGCACTGGATCCTGGCAATGGAGATGAGGGAGATCTGGCGTCCGGCTCTTGACGGTCCATGCTGCGTCCTCGAGTGGAAGGACCTTGATTTTCAGTACCAAGATGGTTGGCTGTGTTTCGACTGGCGGAACGGTTTTGACGGCGTTCAGAGGAGTTGCGCGAACGTGGTTTGCGCACCCTGCTAGCGCTGCGTGTTCGAGATGATGGCTTGTTGGCGGCATTGGCATTGATCCGAGCCAGCTCCTCCGGCGACATTGGGACAGGAGAGGAGGGAGAACGTTTGGCGGGTGGAATGTATCTCTTTTCATTTCGCCCGCGCGTCTCCTGTGATGCATTTCTGGAGCGGTACCTCCGAGCCGAGGTCTGACTGGCCGAGTCATCCGTATTCCTTCTTCCTCTTCCGTTAGGACGATTTCCTTGATACTTCTTCGCGTGATAGTTTGCCTCGCCTAGGCTACTGATATACGGGTCAATGCTGCGGCCGCTAACGCTGGGGCTCCTAGCAGAACTGAAGCTATTTAACGTTGACGCTGGACTGCGGAAGTTAGCCAGCATCTCGGATTGGGCGTGCAGATCATTCTCCGACGCGTTGCGGTGATAGAGATTTAGCTGCAAGCCATCTGGCTTTCGGTCTTTGGTTCCGTTCCGGCTGTCTGAACGCTCCTTTAGAGCCTCAAAAACCCCAGCAGCCGGAGAAGGAAGACCCTTGATGGTGGCAAAGGTATCCGCTGTCGCTTGGACTGCGGTCTGAGGACTGGGCTTGTACTCTTCAGGGTCATAGCGGGCAGATGAGAGCAAACCAAGCTGCTCGTCATCTGCTTCCTCCCCTTTCTGCTCTGATGGCTGACTCTCGTCATTTTCTGACGTTGATCCATAGTCTAGCACTTGTTTATTATATCCCGTGGAGGGAAATGTAGGAGGGTGTACGTCAATCGGAGTTTCCCCGATAGACGGAAGACGCCGTCTGTTGAAGGCGGGCGTGGTTGTACGTGTATTCATGGCGTTATTTATGCTCTGGATATTGTTTAGCTTGTACGACCCAAACCCACCCGGAGACAATGCAGATTCGACAACCGCAGATTCCGCGATCGGTGTAACCCCGGGCGCATTTGTTGGAGTTCTGTCATCTGACTTCAGCCCGGGGAACTTGAATCGATTGTTTGGTTGAGAGTCAAATGAAGTAATGAGCTTCAGCGCTGGCGTCTTCGATACCGGTCTGCCATTGACAGCTGGTCGTGGGTGGGAATTAGGAACCATAAGACTCGCTGGGTTTGGATAAGGTTCCGGGGATGTCATTGGAGACCTTTTTGTGATAGCTTCCGCAAAGGATGTAGCCTGTTGCGCAGCGGGAGACGTCCATGGCTCGGAGGGCTCTGCACCCGTGCACATGAAACACCGAATCGCAAGCTGCTGCTGAGAGTGAGACACAACATGCTCCCCCCATCGGCGAACCAAATACGATTGTCGCTGCCAGTCCGTAGGCATCACAAGGCATGTCATCAGAATGGCTTCCATATAATAATTCTGGGAGACATAGACTTCGATGGCATCGTTTCGGTCTCCCAATCCTAGAAGTATGGTGGCTGCCGTATGGACATCTCCAATCTCCAGCAGCTTCTGGACCAAAGCTTGGCCGACCTTGTTCGACTGTGATTCTCCAGACATCTGACTGAATGCCAGGAGCATCCAGTCGGTGATTGAAGCTGGTCCCGATGTTATCATGGAAAGCATATAGTCTGTATCGCATTCGCCAATCCATTGAGCAAGTAGAATGGCACTTTGACTGGCTTCGGGATGGTTGCTCACTAATCACAGAATCAGCAAATTTGGAAGAACGTATCTAGTAGGTGCAGAATGGAACATACGTTCATCCCTAATCAAACCTTCAATATCTCCATCGAAGCCGAATACAACGCTCAGCATCTGTTGGCGTAGATCATCCGGCGTGAGGCGGGACTCGTCAAGGGGTTGATGGTGTCCGTAAGGCACATCATTGAGGCGTGCACGCGTAAAAGGGAATAGATCTACTGGCTTCTCGGCAGGACTAAGCTGCACCTCATTTCTCAGCCGTGAACCGGCGCGGGAGCTTTTTGTTGACGACATTGAGACAGACGAGGCGTAGGCATAGGAAGCCCCGGATGGCTGGGGCGTTTCTCTCCCAGATGCTGAAGTTAACGAGAATGATGTGGTGGTCTGACCGGACCTACTGGGTGGTGAGAACGGGATCTTGTGCATTCCCGAGGAAGCCTTCGAGCTAACGGAGTTCGTAACCGAATTGGCATGACTCCTATTCACAGGGCTCGCGACATCGGCACGCTGTTGACGCACAGCTTCGATTCCATTCGTGTCGAACGGGGTCCTTCGAGAGCTAAACATCGCACCAGACTCCCTCATGTTTGGCGGTTCCTGTAAGGTGCGTAATCTCGGTTGCTCTGTGGGTGGTGGCAAGGCTCCAGCGGGGGCATGTTGCACATTTGCGACCATGGCAGGGCTGTCTATATCGTACTGCTGAACAGTGTATTGAGGACCAAGAGTAAATAGTGTGGCGGTTGGTCCATAGTTGGCAAAGCCACGTGGGTTGTCGATGGTGGGGATGGGCTCATACGTGACATGCTTTGTCCTGACATCCCAAGCCCATGTTTCACTGTTGATGGTGTTTAGCCTCGCAACCCGAGGGAAGATGGCGGGTGCCTGCTTACCCTTCAAGGTACTGTACAATCCTACCATTCTTAGACCAAGCCATCCACTTCGGTTCAGTGGCTGGAGAGCCATCAGACCTCTTGAGCACTCTGATAACGCGTGGGGCTTCTTTCTGCGGCGGTTTTGCTACACTCCAAACTCTCAAATCACCATTGGCCGCCAAAGTGGCTAGCATATCTGACTTCTGCTTAGATGAGGACGCATGCCAGGCTAACGAGATTATCGCCGATGGTCCTCGCGAAGTGGACATGGTATGTAATATGCTGAAGGTTGGGTGCAGTGTCGCGAGCATAATCGAACCATTTTGGTAGCTACGCCAATCAGTTAGACCATTCAACTGTCATAACCACTAGGCGCAGTGTACATACCCAATAGCATATGTTCGACAATCCGTAGCGGGGGCTAGAGCGGTAATGGGATCAAAGATGGTGCGGCACGAAACATGCTCGGAAGTAGATGGCTCAAATATGATCACGTCTCCCTTTTCATTACCTGCAGATCGGTGTGAGAACTTGTTTGGGAGAGAAAACATGGCTTTATCAGAGGGAGGGGTGTTACCAAAGGCCACATTCCCATTTCGCATCCAGGCGGCAACCTTGAGCTGCTCGAAGGAGGCGAACCTGGCGAGTACGCTTCCTGTGAACAGATCCCATACGATTGCAGTCTGGCTGACATCGTAACTGACTACCAGCCTTCCCGCACCACGTTCGCTCACATTATCCACATATATGAATCCGATGTCGTCCTGGTGGTTTTCGAAGCGTCGTTCGAGCGCCAAAGTATCGTGGTGGAGACATACAATCACCGAGCCCTGCGCATATAGAAGTAAAGACGCGGTTGACGCACACGGCTCAAGCCGGGCAGGGGCTGTCTGCGTCTGCGTTGATACTGGGGGCGCGGCAGGCTTCATTCTCGAAGGTCGAGGATCTGGGACTTGAACTGGATTTCTGTTCCATGATAATTCCACCATCGTTTCGACTGTACCACAGAGATGTTCCTGAACAGGGTGCTGGAATTGTTTGACTCGTGTTCCTTGTCCCAATCCCAAGCTCCGTCTCCAGACAAGCGGCTAAGAAGTGCGCGGTCCAGGTACTATAGATCAATTATATAATTGGCGGTAACGGCGTGACAATGGGCACAGGCTCTATTCGGGCCACAATGAGCAATGGTAATTATATACCTCCCATTGGCACGTTAAAAAAGACGAGATCAAGCTGCGCACCGAGGGTGCAATCCCGCCCAAGACAGCCAACGAGACGTCACTGCTCCAAATTCCTACCGAATCAAGAACACAAGCTTTGAAGTGTTCTCAAAAGACATTTGACTATAGATTTGAGGAGACCAAAGTCAGAGTATGGATATACGAATAAGAAGAACAACCAGAACGACGGCCTTTCGTCCCAGCAGACTTGGGGTTATGGGGTGGCGAGAAAGAAGCGAGGTTGTAGCAGGGTACAGCGACAGATATGATGGTGATAGCGCGCTAAATCCGAGCCGAACAAAAAGGCAGACGCACAAAAATGCAAGTGAAAGACAAAGAATGATGCAGTGGAACGGCCAGGGATACAACGCACTAGGCAGGCTACCACGTTGCTGGCACGAATTGTGGAGGGGGAAAGATAATAAGGAAGACCAGGGCAGAGGCGGGGAGGGGAGCAAAAAGTAAAATGGAAAACGATTGCACTAACACTAATGACAGGATTCACACGAGCATGGACTGATAGTTGTGCTCTGGCCCAGTGGACTCTTAATCCTTATTATTCTCCAGACGGCGCCAGCCTTGAGAGGCTGTTGTGTGGTTGTAAAGGACAGTTACCTGCGAAATCTGAGACGTCTCCGAAGGCAGCGGAGAGAGTCGATCGAAATCTCCAGCCATCAAGCAACACGAGCTAGCGCCAAGGGGAGTGGACGGCGCTTCCATGGACCAGGATATCATCGATATGGGACGAGCAGGGCGTTCAACGACTTAATTAGCGGACGAGGGCAAATAAGACCCGTCGAGCGGCATGAGGAGCTGTCGGTGGCTCCAGCAGCGGCACACCAACAAGCATGCAGCAGCGGGACATGGGAGCCAGAGTGCAAAGCAGACTGCCAGTCGATCCTGCCGCGTCTGACCAGGGGGGGTCTGCGAGAGGAGTTCAGTCTCCTTCGTGTTACGCCGTTGGCAGGCTAACCAGGAGCTATAGGAAGATCAAGCGGGCTAATCATCGAGCGATGCCACCCACAATCAACATGAAGCGCAATCAGTGGAAAGGAAAGAGTTTGAGACTAAAACGGAGGAGATTAGATGAGCGCCAATTGTTGCACCGATCAGAGATGGGCGGGAAATGGGGGGTGAGAAAGGGAGAGAGAAGCGTACGGGGACCACACTAGTGAGGTGAGTAAGTAGTAGTATGGAGTCGTGGTGATGGTTAGTTCAATCCTATTGCATGCGTCCGTTTTTTGCCCAGGCGGGGCTGGAGTGGTACCAGTGACATAGTTGTCACTAAGATTCAGTATGGGAAGCAAAAGTATACAGGACCTTACCCAAGGGGAATTCTGCATGGCCAGCGGCTGCTGTCAGGGACCTTTCCCGCCGGCTCCTCAGGCCTGATTGGCTTCCGGACTGCAGAGGGCGTTTCTTCACGCTGCAGGCCTCATCACTCGGTTGTGCCAATCAGCGCCCGCACCCGCCCTAGAGTCGCCCTCAAGTGACCTGCTCGGCGCGTAAATGAGCACTCTGACTGGTATCGTCAATGCATCCCCTCGACTGCTCAATCCATGTGGCCAGTAGGATTGTGGCTAATCTTGGGTGATGTGCAGTGGAACTTCGAATCACATCCCTCGACGTGCTGGAGACGGAACTAACTGAGGTAGGTGATATACTTGGGTACTTACGTGGATGTGAACACTGAAATAGTACGCAGAAGGACCGAAATAATCAGGAAACATACTAGAAATCTTCCGTTAAGATGTGGAAATGGGAGGGCGCATCCCAGGTGATGTCCTTGAACCTTGAACATAAAACCGAAAGAGCCATCACTACATGTGCCGTAAGGCCGCCCATAATCGTTACCATGATCTGAATTGCGCTCACCCTTCGCGAAATGCATAGGGTGGCGCTACATAGTACAATATACTATGGCGGTGTAAAAACCGCGGGTACTCAGGTTCACAGTACTACTCCCATGGGCATTTCCAGACTGATAATATACTCTGGTATCATGATGAATGGGAACATCATCACCGTGTACACAACCAGAGACGTTTCCTTTGGAAAGGCCGGATACCCAAGATGGTCGCAGTATAAAGTGCATTTATCGGCGATTTATTTGACACTTACAGGAGCTAACGATCTGAACGGTCGGTCACAGTCGGAGCTGGTGAGACAACAATTCTACGCACACCCAGTAAGAAAGTATACGGAGTATGGAGTCCAAAATAGCCCTTCCACAGATGGACACGGCCTGTGCATGCAATGTGATGTGATAAAGTAGAAGCTGCGCTGTGACTGGTGTCCTTCGGGACTAGTGGGAGGTCCCGGGGCTTAGACATTGCGGGGTGGTCGAGGAGCTCGGACGGTGATGAGATTTTGCCTCTTCCTTGGATGTGATAAGAAAAGCGTCGGGAGACGCAGGCATTCGGCCCATGCTAATTAATCCTGGCGGACTGAGACTGACTGAAATTGATCACCCAACAAGATGCCTTGTGCATGGTAGGATTCAGTCTGTGTCACGCTCGGAACAATGGCATTGTGGTCATCCAATATGAAATCGAAGGTTCCTCAATTAGAGCCAGAGTGCAACTGTACACTTGGGCCTTTACGTTGCTTTCGATGATGCCAACGACAATCCCAAGAAGCTCTAGACTTCGCGACAGGGTACTGCCATTTCCAGTTAGACGGACGGGGATGCCGTGCAACGCGACAGGCGGTCACGGGTAGATCACATGATAACGGAACTGCTTGGCTCTGGCTATCGCGGCAAAATATCGGCCCGTGATCTGATTTTCCGCCTTCTCCAAAATCTTCTGGGTTCAACAATATCGATAGCAACAAATATCGGCCCCATTCCTCGCTGCTTTATTTTTCCTCCCTGTTTAGCGGTCAAGGCCTACTGTCACAAAATGGGTGTGCAAAAGAAGACTCGCAAGTTTGCGCAGGTATGATTACAAAACTTTGCAGCCGATACGGAACGGAAACTGATCCTACTGAATCTATAGATGAAGCGCGCCATCAAGGCCCGCGATGAGCGACTGAAGAAGCCGGAAGCGAAGAAGGAGACGCCCAAGGAGGATCAGCTGACTCGTCAAGTCACCCAAGCCCCTTCGAACATGTTCTTTGCCGCAAACACTGCCCTTGGCCCTCCCTACCACGTGCTGGTCGATACCAACTTTGTTTCCCACGCTATCCGAGCGAAGCAGGATCTACTTACTTCGATGATGGACCTGTGAGTTGCACACAATATCTGAGCTTTGGAGATATGCTAAGACTAGCTGCAGGCTATACGCGAAGTGTGTTCCGACCTTCTCAGACTGCACCATTGCGGAATTGGAAAAGCTGGGTGACAAGTACCGCCTCGCACTTCGGGTTGCCAAAGACCCTCGGTGGTCTAGGGTCAAGTGCTCTCACAAGGGTACCTATGCAGATGACTGTATCGTGGATCGGGTGAGTGGTTACTCAAACCCCTTCGTTTGGGGTAGCACAGCGCGCTAACGGCTCTTGTAGGTGACGAAGCATAGAATTTACATTGTGGCGACCAACGATCAAGATCTGTGTCGCCGTCTGCGCAAGATTCCTGGTGTGCCCATCATGAAGGTTGCAAGGGGCAAATTCACCATCGAGAAGTTGCCCGATGCTTTGGATTAAGCCTTGGTTTTTCGGATTGCCGAAAGAAATGGCAAAAGAGAAGATGTGTGTTTGATACCACGCCATAGCACGACGTTTCACGAAGATATACCCAATTACCGCTTACTAGCGGACGCGGATTCAGTTCGTCTTCAGCCTACAAACGGGGAGCTCGTCTAGTCCCGCTGCGTCCGAGCACGATCGTCCTGTCTGATGCAGTACAAGTCAATGCGATGGCAACACTACCTGGCAGGCCAGCTCGAGTTGCACATTGGCTTGCGACGTGCATGCGCCTCGGCTGGACTATCTCGATGACCAGATTGTCCCGACGACCGCCGTAAGTCCATGCGCGCGGTGGACGTGACCAAGCGAGACAGGCGGAAGCCGATATTCGGAGAGCTTAGATAGCAGATAGATAGATGGTCAGTGTCGGCGGTCCTAGCCTGCATAATTGAAGCTAGAACCGAAGAAGATAATAGTGCGCTTTATAATTTCCACGCTTACCCCGAAATACTAGCTATATCTCGTATCTACCCCCGAACAATAGATAGTTGTCCGGGTGATTCTGTACGCAATCAGGCCATGGCCACATCACCAATTACCCAATTACATAACTATCTACAGTAGTTAAGAAGCATTCGAACAGAAGTGGAACGACTGATTGCTTAAAAAGGCCGCAAAGTATGACTCAATGTCTCCTCCGCGTGCGGGGAACCTATTCTAGAAACGCTTATCATCCCCTCAATCCCCGCCAACAACAACAACAACAACATCATCATCATCATCACCAAATCACTTAGTACTTACATACACACAACCCAACCAATCTACAAAGACAGTACCAGCCACAGCATAATGACTGAAAAAGAAACCATCGTAGTAATAGGGTACGTCTTTTCTCAATTTCAACGTCACCAAAACCACCACTAACCACCCCACCCATTCCAACCAAACAGAGCCGGCATAATCGGCCTCTCCACAGCCCTCTACATCCAACAACACCTCTCCCCATCCCAACGCGTTCTCCTCGCAGCCCGGGACTTCCCCCACAGCACATCCCTCAACTACGCCTCACCCTGGGCCGGCGCCCACTACCGTCCCGTCCCCGGCTCCAACGCCCAACACACCCGAGAAGAAACACAAGCCCGCCGCACCTACGCGCACTTCAAGACACTCGCAGCCCAGGAACCAGGTGCGGGCGTCCAATCCATCACTGGCATCGAGCACCTCGAGAACCCGCCGGCGGAGTACCTCGACGAGAAGAACATCCAGGCGGCGTATGGGCATCTGGATGGGTTTGAGTACTTACGGCCCGAGGAGGTGCCGGGGGATGTGAAGTGGGGAGTGAGGTATAAGACATATGTGGTGAATTCACCGGTGTATTGTGCGTGGTTGCTGCGGGAGTTTGTCTTGAGGGGTGGGGAGGTGAATGAGTATACGTTTGTGGATTTGAGGGAGGGTTTTTATCTTGCGGAGAGGGTGGGGGCGGTGGTAAATTGCTCTGGGTTGGGGTTTGGGGATGAGAAAAGTTATATTATTCGGGGTGAGTGATGATGATGATGATGATGGTGAAAGTGAGGGTGATTGATGGTAAAGGCTGACTGACTGGCTATTAAGGGCAAACGTGTCTGGTGAGGAATCCTTGCTCGGCGACTATCACTCGACAGAATAGCGATGGCTCGTGGTCCTTCTGTATCCCGCGTCCGTTGGGTGGTGGGACGATTATCGGGGGCACAAAGCAGCCGCATAATTGGGATCCTAATCCGTCGATGGAAACACGGGCCCAGCTACTGGCGAATGCTGCTAAGTGGTTTCCCTTCCAGGAGGGAAGTACAGGAGAGTTCGATGTTATTCGTGATATTGTTGGTCGTCGACCGGCACGAGAGGGGGGTATGAGGATTGAAGTGGAGAAGATGAATCAAGGTGAGGAGGTGATCGTTCATGCGTATGGAGCGGGGGGTCGTGGGTTTGAGCTGTCCTGGGGTGTGGCGGAGGATGTCTACGATCTGATGCGACAGGAAGGACTGATGAAGGAAAAGGCCTCGCTATAAGGTCGTCCACTTGTGAGGCTCGCCTTGCTACAGAAATCTCTCGTCTATGGTGCTAGAGCACGTATGTTCGGCATACAAAGCTATGATCGGAATGCTGCATGGCAGCTGCAATTGCAGTAGAAGGAAGATGATACAACTTTTCGTCTATTGTTCGTAACATTACTTATCACGGGGTGTGGTCACCATGGACACTAAAGCATATCCAAGCATCGGAGGGGCTCTTTCACACAGGTCAAGTCTCCCGGTCGCCAGCGGGTCTCTTGAAGTGGTTTTAAGATTCTATTAAGGCTCACATTGACGGAGTCTGGGGGCCTCAGGGCCAGCATTGTCAACAGGTAGAGATGTGTGCGTGACCATTAGGATTGTGCTGGGCTAAATCAGCAAGTTTTAGAGGACATCAACGGTACACATACCTGATGCCGGGTCGGACTATTTATGGCGAAGGAGCCAATGGGGCCCAATTGCTGGGTTGAGTGTTTCCGCAAATCTTGAGATGATCATCCGGTATAGTCATGTTCTGCAGCTGGTCCGGCGCTTCGATAATGATGGCCATGAGGCGGATCTCGACGTGCCACTCAATGTGGCAATGGAACATCCAGATGCGTAATTGACCGATAAACGTCAGTTTGGAGCCACTAACTTGCAGGAAGGGAATACTTATCAGGATTCATTGCACGGAATCTAATTACGAAATGTCCCATGGGCTCCACCATGAGCGTATCTCGGCGCATGGGAGAGGCAGAAATGTTGCGGTAGCCATCGAAGAAGCCACCGTACGGGTAAGTGCGCTGGAGCACCTGGAAATCATGACCGTGGAGATGCCACGGATGAAGATTGTCATGGTGGTTGTTGAGAACGATCTCCACCACATCACCATAATTGACGACAAAAGGGTTCACATCTCCATAGAGGTCAGGGTCCAAGCAGGCCTCGGGATCAGAATAGATGGCAGTGTACAGTGTGGGCGAGTCGGGGGCGTTATATGTCATGTTGTTGATGCTGTAGGCGGGCTTTCCATCTACTGTGGTTGGGTAGACGTCGAAGATGAATTGGTGTTGTATGGGGTCGATCAGAGGAAGGTGGTCTATCGGTGTCAAGGTCACATCGTCGAGGAAGTCCAGACTTGCATTGTTGACATGAATGATGGGCGGAGGAGGCAAAGGAGCATCCTCGTTGTACATGAGCCATGCGGTGCCGTTGGGATTGTACCCTTGAGGTGGGCTCCTCCCCTCTTGAACGAACATCTCATCAATATCGAGACCGTCCCAGATCGCATAGTTCTTGCTAGTATCATTTTTGGTGGTGAGGAGGATGTCGACTCGTTGTCCAACGGCCACACGCAGATACTGGGGTGGAAGGAAATGCGGTTCCACTGCAATGCCATCCATACCAACAATGGTCATGTCGTGGTCGTCAATGACGAGCGCATGCCCGGGAAAGTTGCCCATGCAGACAACGTGGATCAGGTAGGTCGTGCCGGGCTTAACGCTGATCTTGGTGTTATGCATGTCGTTGAACAAAATCGCATCAGGTAGCGGCTCTAGACCTCCATAAGGGGCATGGTCTCCTGGAACTATGAATTGATCGAGCAAGACGGGTATCTGTACATGATACCAGTCGGATAAGGTGAGAGTCATCTCCTCATCATAGTGATACGGGGCAGGAACATTGTCGTGCACGATGATGGGTCCGCGCAACCCATCAGGATACTGACCGGGCTCGTGGGAGTGATACCAATAGGTACCGGTTTGGTTCATCTAGATCCACGGGTCAGCAGGCGC
This sequence comes from Aspergillus costaricaensis CBS 115574, assembly GCF_003184835.1. Lineage (NCBI taxonomy): Eukaryota > Fungi > Ascomycota > Eurotiomycetes > Eurotiales > Aspergillaceae > Aspergillus > Aspergillus costaricensis. Next base: position 246,010 of record NW_020291815.1, read on the forward strand.
AGTTCAGGTACTGATCCAGCAAGCATGCTCAGCTTACCGGAACAACGTAGCGCATGCGCTGGTTGGGGTGGAGCTCGCATTGGGTGACTCCTGGGACACCGTCCATGTAGCCATTGTAGTTCTGATGCAGACCATGCCAATGGATTCCGGTGGACTCGTTACCCAGCCCGTTGTACACGTCGACGATGAGATTATCGCCAACATCGACATCAATTTGGGGACAAGGCCAATGTCCGTTAATGCCGATCACAGGCCTCGCATACCCATCAGGTGCTGCAGTCACCCAAGTTATATTCCAATCCAGATACACATTTTTGCTCAATGCCTGTTGGACGAACCCGTACAGGCCGAGCGTTGTGAGGGTTCGGATCATTGCCGCGGCTTCGAGTATAGCATTCACCGGATGCGGGCGCAGACTTTTGGAGCACTTCCTGAAGGGAGGTCGAAAATAAGTATGTACCGAAAGTTGCTCGGACTGCTATATTATGCACAAAAAGTTAGTTCAGCCCGCGGAGCAATAAGGAAAGCAACCCTTGGCGATATGGATGCCTCGTCGGTGTCGCCGCCTCGGCATCAGATCCAAACAAACATTTCTCGCATGGCCGGACAGCAAGCCTACAAATGAGCCGATCCGATGCGAGTCGTGCTTTCAGTCGCCGCCCGGGAGAAATCATTCCAGCATAGACATAGAATGCGAGCATGTAACCTGTCCTTGCTTCAAGGGATGAGGAAGGAGAAGTAGGGAGTCGACTAGCTCCTCCTACATGCAGATACCTTCCCGGTTCAGAGATGCAGGATACCCCGGCAAGAAAATTCCTGAGGTATTGGCACGCTTGTCTGGCTGTGGATAGCTGAATATATTGACGCCTAATGGCGGTTACTTCAGCTATGAAGGGGGTCAAATCTCAAGGCACTGTGCGATAGATTTCCGCGCTATTGATGCAACGGGGCACTCCCTTCAACGTCGTTATCTGTAGGCTAGCCCTTGGTTCCTTCCCTATAGCTTCCATACTTTGTGTTCCCCTTCTCGTGCCAATAAAATTTTTAAGGGTCTGCGGCCTGGGATACATGGCCTCTTTTGAAAAAGCATATCTGCTTTGTCGAGATCGACAATAACATGGCTCAGGGACCGAGACCTTGAACCAGCGAACAATCCTACCCCATCCAGACCGCAGCAGCAGGCATTGGAATGCGCCTTCCGCCTTGGAATCGGGGGGATGCAAGGCATTTACTTGATGAGAAGACTACCGTGTTGGAATATGCCCTGTTCGCCCAAAGGCAGTACATATTTGGGTCCACCAGGTGGCTACCACGATGTTCTCAACATCAAAGCACTTACATGAAGTATTTCTAACTCTAGTTAAGCTGCAATGAGTACAACATGTACCCCAACCAATGACATCCATCCTCGGCAATCGACCGCTTCGATCTACTTCAACCGTACAGTAACACATACTTCAAGAAGTTTAGGCGCCCGAATTAGCGGTCTCTTCCCTTCCAAGTACAAACTCTTGGTTGGTCTCGAACATGGATGCCTGGGAGTCGGAGCATGATCCGGTATAGCGGAAAGTCGTCAACATGGCACAATGCAGGCAAGGGAGTTTCAGCTACGGCCACCTAAAGCAAACTCTCATCCCAACCTCTGTCAGCGGAACAGCGTGTCAAGCCTTACCGATTGTCCGAGACCCGAGACAGACAGTGACGCCCCTTGATCCCTCAACAGCTGTGGATTGGTCAGCCCCCCTGCGTCTGTAGCCCTAAGCACCCTCGATAGTTGGTTCTGATGTCACAAGATTTGGAGGAGAGTTCATGTGCACCCCAGTCGGCAAGTTTCGCCGTGAGGACCTTACATTGAATGAGCTACGTTTAAAAGGGTTCTTCAATGCTGTCTCCCTCCTGATCTGTACATCTTCACACCGTCTACTCAAGACTGGACGACACGAGCAAGCAAACACCATGGCTCCTTGGATCCTCGGCGAGAAGTTTAACACCGTTTATCCCCACAAGGGCTCTATCAAAGCTCTCTGGGAAACGAAGTGGAAGTTTGCAGTAAGTTTTTACTGGTGGTCGGCATCACCACCCCTTGCTCAGTGGTTGGCCAGCCGTCAGGCAGTCCTTATCTAACGTAGCATGCAGTGTGAAAAATCCGTCTACCCATTCCACGACGGTGCCATCGAAGACTTTCGACCTATCTTCCAGAAGCTTATTGATGTCGGTTACCATGATCTTGCCATGTGCCCCTTATTAGCGCAAGGGTAACATGCTCACTTTATGATAGGAAAACATCAACGATGCCTACACCGATGCCTACACACAGGCTTTCTTCCCGGTTGCTGAGGCCCTGGAGAATAAGGCCTCGGCTGCTTTGAACAACAACAATGTGGAGATGGCATCTGACCTGCTCCGGAGAGCCGCTGTGGTCTACCGTATCTCCCGCTTCCCTTATGTCGATCCGACTAGAGAGGATATCAAAAAAGAGGCCTTCAACCGACAGAAGAAGGTGTATCTAAAGGCAGCTTCCTTTTGGAAGCCCACCATCCAGGAGGTCATCATCCCGCACAAACATAAGTCGGCCACCGACGGTGCCTATGTTCCCCTCTTCGTTCGTGTCCCGGAACATGCGACGGCAGAGAACCCGGTCCCAGTTGTTGTGCTAATGACTGGTCTGGATGGATACCGCCCCGACAACAGTCAGCGCACCCATGAGATCATCAACCGGGGTTGGGCGACAGTTATCTGCGAGATTCCCGGTACCGCGGACTCGCCTGCCGACCCCAGCGACCCGGAGTCGGCGGACCGTCAATGGACTACCGTTCTCGACTACATGGCGACTCGTCCGGAGTTCGACATGTCCCGGGTTGCTGCCTGGGGTCTGAGTGCTGGTGGGTTCTACGCGATTCGCGCTGCACATACCCATCGTGATCGCTTCGTTGGAACTCTCGCCCACGGACCGGGGTGCCATTACTTCCTGGACCCCGAGTGGTTGAGCCGTGTCGATGACCACGAGTATCCATTCCTGTAAGTACTGCGACCTCATCTGCCATTGCCAGAGAGACTAATGGCACCTTCGATAGGCTCACTCCTGCCTGGGCCAAGAAGTACGGCTACTCCAACCCGGAGGATTTCAAGAAGAATGGCCAGAAGAAGTTTTCTCTTCTCGAGACTGGCATCTTGGATCAGCCTAGTTGCAGACTGTTGCTGCTCAACGTAAGGCCGATACACCCTCGAACTTCCATATTGGATACTGACCCATGATATGCAGGGTGTGGATGATGGCGTCACCCCCATTGAAGACTGCCTGATGCTCTTCAACCACGGAAGTCCCAAAGAGGGCAGGTCAGTCAGCTCCTTCCATATCTGTAACAACCTAGTACCTAACCCTCCCCTTCCACAGGTTCTTCCACGGTCTGCCTCACATGGGATACCCTCACAGTCTGGTCCCGTCGTACAAGTGGTTCGAGGATGTTCTGCGCTCACCCCAGGAGCCTCTCAAGAACTAGAAAGAAGGGTTATTTCCAACGCGTCGTACATATATAAATACTCGATATATATGTGAACGGCCAACTTCCAACTGAATGATCGACAATGAAAGTGATGACTGCAATGAGAGGAGAAAATGCGTATCTCTTAGTCTGCACAATCTTTACATGTCACTTTAGTAGTAAACCAGATTCTGACTGCCAGTTTCTGCCTGTCTTTCGTGAACGCAATGTCTTGACCGGAATTTGTTAGGCATTGGCAATTTGACTTTCCGCATCCTTGCCACCAACATGAAGCTATAAAAGAAGGTTCTCAAGTCAGCTCAGGGCCGTAATTTAACTCTCTCTTAGAACTAATAGTGAGTCATGGTCATTTGAGTGATAGTCAAGCTCTTTCCCCACCTCCCTCTCAATGACCCGATCTGAGACACGATTTAATAGTCATGAATTTAAGTTATCTCTCCAGACCCTGCTTTGCTTGATACTACGTAGCTTAAGTTTCCAAGACAGTTTCAGTTCCCCATCCCCCCTTGCAGATATTATATGCTCGTATGTCTTTAGAAGTAACCTACGCTCAGACATGGTTTCAAACTCAATGGCTTACCCCCCCGCTCGCACCCCCTCTCTACTCTGCCTCTTTTCATCGGTCTTGATAGTACGGAGTATTAATATTGTGCTTGATTCTTCGAGTCAAGAACACCAACTCAGATTCTGATTGTCACGTGCATCTATTCGTGAAATTGTTCCCATTGTTTATGTTGTCATTATTTATCGGAATTATTTCCCCACAAATATTTAGATAAGATGACTGTGTGCTTTATCCCCCCATCTCTGCTTGGACTACCTAGCCAGCTAATATTACCTAAGTATAATACCCCGTCTCAAACATCTCATGTTCCCAACTCGCCAGGATGAAAGACGAAGTGCCGAAGAGATTGTTATATTCGATGGGTCGGGTGGTGTAGTACTTTAACAGAAAAAAAAAACCCCCGTTAACATTCTCTCTCCCAATCAAGGGGGGGGCAGAAGAAAAAAAAAGGACTGGAAGGAAAATAAACACGTACCTCAAAAGTAGGATCATACAACCCACAATCCGCCACAGTCCCATCATACCCCAACGTACCATCCGCCTCCTCTTTCACGAACTCGCTCAGCAAATAATTATAGCACTTATCAGCGGCATCCGTATATGCCACCCCATTAGGCGTCTCGCCCTGTAAATACCCCAATCTGGCACCTTTGAGCAATCCGTACACGAACTGAGCTGATCCACTAGACTCAATGTAATTGCCCTCTTCTCCACCGTGCAACATAACCTGCCACCAGCATCCGGTCTCTTCATCGGCATCGTTGATGATCGTGTTAGCGACGTTCCAGTATTTGGTGTAGACGTCGTCGCGCTGCGTCTCGTTGAGTATAGCGCTGTTTTTGCCGGATCGTTCGAGCAGGTCTACGAGCGTCATGAACCAATCGCCCAGGGCGCGGTTCCAGACGTAGGGACTTGCGCCGGTGGTGGGGTCGGCCCAGGAGGCGGTCTTGCTGGAGTCGTAGCCGTGGAAGAGGAGGCCGCTGGAGTCGTCGTGGCAGTGGTCTTTGAATAGGTCGAGACTGAGAGTTAGGGAATCGGTTAGGGTGGTGTTCGTGGGGTCGAAGTAGGTTTTCCACATTGAGATGAAGGAGCTGAGAGGGAAGAGGCCTTCCAGGACGCCCCAGTTGGGGTAGGGGTTCCAGTACCAGAAGGCGCCTGGATATGATCGATGGTGTTAGTATCATGCTGTTTGGTTGTGTGATGTTGATGTGGATATCGTCTGACCTTCTGAGTCGCGGGTTCTGGCGTTAAAGGCATCGTGGAGGTTGTCGAGGGCTTGTTTGTAGGTATCGTTTGGGGCGCGGTCGTATCTAGAAATGCAAGTGTTGGATTGGATCTTGGTTCTGCGGTCAGCTAGTGGTTTGGTGATGACTTACTGGTGATACATAACATCTCCTGACGCAAATATAGTCAGCGGAGCATTCACAATAAACGAGACATCCTGCACGGCGGGGAGGAGGCTTTCGGCGCCATCTAGGGCATAACTGTGCCAATCCACCTGGCCGCAAGAATCGGCATCGTAGTACTCCTTCAGACGGGTAACGGTCGACTCGAATAGCGTGACCTGGGAGATATTTGGGTAGATATCATCTCCTGGTGTGAAGTCACCCAGAATGGCATCTCGGCGGGCAATGACGCTGTCTGTCATCCAGGCCGAGTATGGACGAGTGTCTGGATCACAGCTGATCCCCACCGCGGCGGCAGGCTGGGAATGCGACAGCAATCCCGTCAATAGGGCAGCGGTGAAGGAGAGAAAGGACTGGGTCATGGTGGCGCGGGGGTGGGAAACGAGGGGGGAGGGGGGATGTGGTACTGTTGAGCTGCCATCGTCTTAACCTTATGTATTTAGTGTGTTGAGGGGACTGAGATGCGCCATGTAGGAGAGGGACAGGACACCGCGGACGAGGAGGGAATCGTAGGACCCGCGGAGGGAGAGGACGGGGCGGCGTTCCTCGATAGTTCAATCGGGATGAAAGGGATGGTGGAGATTGCACGGGGAGATCGGTGAGCGTCAGTTGGGGAGATCGTGCACAACATTCATGAGTGAGACAGACAGCTCCTAGGCTTCCATGAAGTGGAATGTGAGCTGAGGGTCTCCGGCAGCAGCAAGGTACAAGCCAGAGCGTCGATTCAGCGTCAATGTGTTACAAGATAGTTGGGATCACTTGGTGCACTTTTCATTTGCGCCTTCAGGGCAATGCTGGCTCATTTCAACCTAAAAAACAAACGTTCTACGTACAGATCGGGCATAGCAAATCATATCATGAATCAGTTAGTTCATCCCCTGGATAACGAACCTCCAGACCCTGTCGATGTCTCTCAATCAATCAATCTGGTATCTTCTCTCCATTTGATTCCTCACTCCGCCCCAATCCATGCCTCTGTAGATTCAGTTCAGCTGGCACCGATCCAACGGTGGCTGAACTAGGAATCCAGGCGACACGACCAACCGTTCACGTTTAACCGCAAGAGCCATCCAACCCAAGTCGCGGACATCGATACCAGGCGATCTAGTTTGGTGTATCCTCGTCACAATTCAAAGAACCCAAAGAGAATCAGCATTGTATCTACCATCCATCAACCCGATTGGCATCCCAGGTCCGGACAACGGCTTGGGACACCGTTCCCAGTGTGGGGGAGGTCCGCAACCCCTTTCGCCCAAGTGCCTTTTGCGTCCTTGGGGATGTATCGCACAGAACTCAGCCGGCTCCTTCCTGTGCAATCGTCTCGTCGTTGGAAACCGGCACTGGCGTGCCATGCAGCGCTGCCAGGCGTTCCTCTTCCTTCCTCTCACGGATCTTCTCCGTCTCGCGCCGCAAAGCTTCCAGGTTCCACGTGCCATCATCCTCTTCCTCGTCACTGCTCTCGTCGTCAGCACGCCAGTTGCCCTCTTCGAACAGTGTCCGTCCAGTGGTTTCCTTGGCCTTGCGGGCCTGCTCCTCAGCAGCCTTCTTGTCAAGACGCTCCTTCTTCCATTTGGCGAATGTCTCAGGCGTGACGGGCGTCAAGTTGCCACTCAGCTTGTGACGCTCACTTTCCAACCAGTCTTCGAGGGTCAAGGTGTTGAGTGGCGACTTGTCCATGAGAGCCTTCTCGGCGGCCTTCTGTTCCTTCGTCTTCAGAACGAATCTGTAATCCATCAGTAACCGTAGGAAGCAGAGCCAAAAGATCAACGAGCGAAACATACCCAGGGGGCAAACTGTGCTTGTACATGCACTTGTCACCTCCATTAGGACAAGTCCAGAACCAACCGTACTTCTGGTTCTCGACAGCCTCAATGAAGTATTTGCAGACCTTGTCCGTAGTCGTACGCGGGTTACCGTGCTTGCTGAGAATGACCTTGCGCAGCTTCTCCTCATCCCAGTCATCGATGGTATCCTTCTTCTTAGCCTCTTCCTCGGTAGCCTTCACGTCTCGAGAATCGGTGTACAGATCCTTCTTAGCCGCCTTGCGCTCCACACTCGCGTCGTGACTGAACTTGCACTTTTTACCCTTCTCACAGTTACCCTGCTTGTAGAAAACGCAAAGCACAGTCTTCGGATCCACACCGAAAGGAACCTTCTGGACTTGCACAGGCTTGAACAGTTCCAAGGCTTCCTTCTTGGCCTGCTCGGAAGCCTTCTTCTCGGCCTCTCTGCGGGCCTTCTCGGCTTCCTTCTTCTTTGCCTCGGCGTTCTTGTTGGATGCCGCTTGAGCCTGTAGCTGAGCGATCTGTCTCTTGGCCGAACCACCCTTTTTCTGTACAGAGAAATACCGGTCAGTGGGCTTGTAATTTTCTCGAGGGTCGATGATGGATGGTGGAGGGAGAGTGGTGTGCGGGTTCTAGAAGGGCTCGTTACGTACGTTCTTCATGCCAAAGGTCTGTACAAAATCGCAGATTAGCATTTGCTCTAAAATTATATCGATAGATTAAGGAGCATGCGAACCTTATCCTCGACCGTGGCCTTCTTCTTCTTAGGCTGGTCCTGCTGCTTCTTGGGAGGCATCTTGGCGGATTTGTGTAGATTTGCACTCCTCTAATATGTAAAAAGAAATGTAGTAAAAAAATAAGATAGCGATAAAATTCTATGCCGGATATATAACTTTTGCGCGCCGATACGATGAGGGAAAACCTCCCAGAGAAACCCAAAGTTGAGGGAGGGGGAAAAGAAAGGGAAGAAGAAAAGATGCGCCGCAAAAGGGAAGAAAACCGCAACGAAAAATCACCAAAGGAGGGGTCGACCTGACGTCCCGACGGGGTAGGTCAAGTAATCTGACGACACCTCGGCTGTCTTTCTGATAGGGAAGAAGGAGATGGGGGGATATTAAAGATTGTCTAGATGAGGAGGAAGAGAGGGAACGAGAGGAATCAAACCGTGAGGAGGTGCAAGGTTTCCTCCACACTTTTCACGGTGTGGGTTTGCCAGTGTGGCGGAACAACTTCACATAATCGGCCTCTCCGCCAATCGAGTTGGATTCTCCTCCTTCCTCTCTTCTCACCCTTCCAACCAAACTCCTCACCAGACAGGTTCTTGTTCTTTGCGCTTTTTCTGTTCGCCAGAAGTGAACTTGATTGTCTGGTTCGACTGCCGCTAATTTCTGGGCTTTAATCACGCGACAGATACGCACTGCAAACTACACTTGGTGGTGGTGTTCTACGCTGTCCGGTCGCAAGTCTCGTTCAACGGTCCGACTCTCAGACCTTCTTCTCTACGCCTGGATCGCAGTCCAGGAATGGGCATTATGAGAGAAATATTCTTGCTAGTCATCTCGTCATTTCAATACCAATAAAAGGAAATAGTTCTTCAAAATTCCTTTTCCGTTTCCCTTCGCCTCTCGAGGCAGGCCACAAACCTGTCCAAGTGCGCCAGGTAGCTCCAAACCATAAACCGTGGTCATCAGCGGTATAGTATAGGTAAAAGAAAAGCTCAAAAGTTACAGCATTCGTCGCTCGCCGTTATTTGCTTTTTTTTTTTTTTATTTTGATTACTTGCTTGCGTAGTAGTCGTTGCCTATCTCAGTAGAAGGGCATAGCATTTAAGAAACCTCCTGGATCTTAGAAGACTTGGCACCCTCGGCCTCGCCCTCCTCCAGCTCGGGCATCTCCTCTTCCTGCTAATAGTGTCAGTGACTGGACTTCTTCGTCAATTGGTGAAGTTTGGTGGACAACATACCTCTTCTTCCTCTCCAGGAACACCGGCATCACCGCCGAGACCGGCACCAAGCTTGGAGAAGTCAATGTTGGAGAGACCACCCTCGCCTCCAAGACCTTCGAAGCCTCCGAAGTTGTTTGCGTAGTCGTCCTCGTTCACCTCGTCTTGCTCATCCTCGTCAACCCACTGTCTCTTAGTCAGCTCTCCCTGTTCCTAGATCCATGCAAACTAGAACCAGTTATCATACCTTGTCGAAGTTGGTCTTCAAGAAGTGGATCTTCTGGGTGGTCTTCAGCAGACGCGGCCAGTATTCTTCCTTGAGCTCCTTCTTGCGCAGAACCAGCTCGACCTCGCGGTCACTGTGGTTGACCTTGCTGTTCTCGGGGTCGATCTCGGCGAACAGATCGAGAGAGACGTGGTATTTTACGCCCTTCTTGGAGTTGCCTGTGAAAGTAACATTGGTAGGCTTGATGTCAAGGGTTGCGTCAGAACGGGCAACATCAGCAGCCTTGATGCTAACATAGAGGTAGTTGCGCTCGGGGTCGCTATCCGAAGAGCGCTGAGCCCATGTGACTAGTAAACACCCTTGTCAGTACCTTATGCTCGCCGAGATGAATGTACGCATGTAAATATAGGCAGGGCGATAATATGAGAGACAACAAGGCCGTTGTATGGCATGATGCTTCCCAGTAGCCGAGACCCCCAGAAATGAAAATCCAGAGCGGGGAAGGAAATGAGGGACGGGAGGGGGAGTAAACTCACCTTCGGGGTGGACCTGAGGGAGTTCGGGCATTATGATGGTAGATAGCGGATAGGATGGGTTTGTTTAGAAGGACAGAATGTAGCAATCTCGTCAGAAGCGAAAGAAGGGAGGTGATGGGGGAAGGGGATGATGTCGGGGGCTAGACGGATAGTGAAGTTGCAGCAGCAGGCGGTTGCTCTTAGCTGCTGATCGCCGGCGAGTCACTAGTAATGAATGCTAGAAAGTACTGGAACTCTCCCGCCGCCCGTTTGTTCTGTTTGCGGCCTCTGGGTGCCTGAGGCTCAACGCTGCCCAGCGACGTCACTGCCCCCGTCCATATCTGGCTGACTCAGCCGCCGAGTGGAACAGCCAGACATCCACTCCATCCATCCCATCTTGGAGCCCAGGCACCGCAGCAGCCAGCAGCCATGCAATAGTCCACATCCGGGTTGGTGCGCCTCTACCACACGTTTCCCCGCCAGCTTGCTCCATCGGCTGTATTTCTCCATTGTCGGAAGATCAACTGCCACTTTCTTCACCGCATAAGTGTGTGGGAAGACCCTTGACCACCTCGATTTCACACCCCGCCGTATTGCAAGGTCACTTCAGATTTGACCGATTCAGCACCCTGACAAACTCCCACCCGACTGTTCCCGCTTCAAGCCAAAGTAGACATTTTTGCAGCTATAGATATCGATCTGTGAACCCGTATCATCCTCGCGCCAGTCAGCATGGAGACCCTCAAAGCAGTCTTTTTCGGGCCGGATCCTCAAACGCAGGCAAGTGCCTATCCTAATGAGCGACATGGCGCGCTGCTGACTATGATTGCTGTATCTAGATGAGGAAATGTAATCAGCTTATCCGCGCCAATACGCGACAGTTGGATCGTGACATCGCACAACTGAAGACTCTGGAAAGCAAGACACGACAGTACATCATGAATTCATCGAAGCGGGCCCAGCGCAATCCCTCCCAGGCCAAGCAGGCCAACATGGAGGCTAAGACATTTGCGCGAGAGCTTGTTCGCATTCGCAAGCAGTCCACCCGTTTACACACCAGTCGCGCCCAACTGCAGAGCGTTCAGATGCAGGTCAACGAGGCCTTTTCAGTTCGGAAGATTCAAGGCAGCTTGAAGAAGTCGACGGGCATCATGAAGGATGTCAATACATTGGTCCGGATGCCCGAGCTGAATGCCACGATGCGTCAGCTGTCAACGGAACTGGTGCGGGCCGGAATCATCGAGGAGATGGTCGATGATGCCATCCCGAACAACGAATTGCTGGAGGAAGAAGAAGATGAAGCAGAGGAGGAGGTCGACAAGGTCCTGCAGGAGATCCTGCACGGCAAGCTGTCTCAGGTCGAAGGGGTTCAGCCCGAGAAGCCATTGGAAGAGGCTCCAGAACCGGAGGACGAGTTCGCGGATCAAGAAGCGACACTCGAGCAGATGCGGGGACGCCTCGAAGCCTTGAAGAGCTGAGGAACATTGAAGACGATTGCTTGCATCTGCGTCTTGGCTTATGTGACAAGAACAGTGGATTCCATGATGCCACTGAATACGGGTTTCTTTCCTTTCATATTGTGAACGGCGTTTGGGTAGGATGGCGGGCGTCTTTGGGATGATCGTAAGTACCGGTTGAGCTTATTTCGTCCTAATGTTGACTACGGGACTGGCCCTTCATTGGGAGCTTTGAGCGGATTGAGCTGTTTCTGTTGATATGAAGAATCTCCCCGAGAATATCCCTGCTCGTAAATATACATTATCATCTTTTCTTCCATGCAACTTCGGGTTCGACTGGGCTTGATTGCTCTAATTGAGTTTTTGGGCAGCAGGGGCTCTTGGCGGCAGCGGAAGGTTACAGATAAGCGCGAGCTTATGAGTCTGGACTCATATCTTTATTGGAATGAATATACGAGATTAGATTGCATAGTTGGATAGCGTTGTCACATTAGCTTGCAGTAAGTTGTAGATGAAGCCATGATCTGCTTGGGCACAGGCAAAAGGGAGGCAGTGTTGTTTGCAGTGTTGGCCCAATGGGCCCAATGGGGACTAGCGCGGTGGGCAGGTGGCTCAGCCTTTTGGGAAGAAGATCCGGCTGACGAACTGAAAGGGAACTGAACCTCCCGCCTTTCCCTTTTGCTTATCTTCTCCATCCCTCCTCCGTTTCCCTTCCCTTTCATCCTCCATCCATCCATCCTCTCCATTCCCGACATCTCCATCAACCCACCCTGCAGCTTTTATCTCCACGCGCTGCAATTCAACAGTCAACGCGACATTCTCGCTTCCTGCCCGTCGTCCAGTTTAATCTGCCAGCTTCTGGACACCGTTGCCTCCAGAAACAAGCCCGTCCCAGCGTCGCGATTCTCCGTGGCGCAACACCTGTAACACTCAACACTCTCGTGAAATCTCATCACCTACCGACACCCAACTCTACAAAGTTTCATACTCCGCTTCTCATCATGTCTGCCAAGTTGGACAAGTCTCTCGACGAGATCCTCGTCAGCCGTCGCCAGGGCGCTCGCCGTCGCGCTCGTCGCTCGGCTCCCAAGGCTGCCAACACTTCTGTCCCGGTCGGAGGTGTGAAGAAGACCACCAAGGCTGCCAAGGCGCCTGGAAAGGCTGTCCAGAACGGACACCCGGTCTCTACGGAAAGCAAAATCATGGTCAGCGGCTTGGTGAGTATCCATCCTGCTCTAAATCGATGACCATCTACTAACGTTTCTAGCCTTCCGATGTGAACGAGGCCAATATCAAGGTATGTTGATCGAAAGGCCTTGGCCTTGGGTTTCTATCGCCATGTTTTCTTCTCGAAACCTTCGAGGCGCAACGGCTTTCGCGCGCGTTTCGATCCTTGCCACGTTATCTATATATATTCTTATATCACCGTCATGGATTCTTGGTCTTCAGCATAGGCAGCAAACTCAGAAAACTTCGCATGCGGTAATTGCACGCTGGCACCCTGCGAGTCCGCCGAAGTTGGAGTTCTGCCGTAGTCTTGCGAAAGTCGTGTTAGCTCGGGCGGATCTTTGCCTTTGGAGCCACGCAGCAGACTGTGCCACAGATGGTTGTTGAAACACACCATCTTTTGAAACCAATCCGATTGGCTACACCCGTACAAGTTCCACATTTCGAGGTGTCGGGCATCAGCGAGCGCATCAGCCTACCAGCAGTGACCGACTAGTTCGGCAAGTGATCAACTGTCAAGCATCATGCTACCGGCGGTCGGTATGGGAAATGTTTCGAAATCGGGCAGGAAAGACGCATCTTCCCATATCACCTCCGTGAGACAAATCATGTCTTGTTCTCCCTATCATGGGCTGCTAGAGAGATTCTGGGGGAACAGAACCATGGATTTGCCGCACACGTAGCCTTCGTGTTGTCTGTCCCCGGGCAAAGGTTGTTGGCTACACAGTCCGTAGCTTCTAAAGGCCAGCCCTTTGTCTGGTTGCGAAAAGTTCGATGACGACTGCTAAGTGGGTTAGTTTGGAAGCGGGACACACGATACAGTGAAGGCTTTCGAGGGAGTTCATCGTCGTGGTTCTGGTATAAACGCTAGCAGCTCTGTGCTCCGGATATGACAGTGTCTCGGTGTTCTGGAATGAACGGCCATCCGCTGATTACTACTAACCGCCGCTGTGTGCTCGCTGGTGCTCATTGGTATCGCGTTTCAAGCCGGTGTCACGCGTTCTTCGATGTTTTGGCTCTTCGGGATTCCTTGCGCCTTCTACAATCTGTTGGCTCGACATACTAATTTGGTCTCCTGGTATAGGAATATTTCACAAAGTCCGCAGGTCCTGTCAAGCGAGTTATGCTCACTTACAACCAAAACGGCACGAGCCGTGGTATTGCCTCGATCGTGTTCAGCAAGCCCGACACAGCTGCCAAGGCTGCTAAGGACTTGAATGGACTCCTCGTTGATGGCAGACCCATGAAGGTGGGCTTTTCCTTCACGATCACTTTTTTTTTACGTATGGACACTAACGAGTACTAGATCGAGGTTGTCGTCGACGCCTCCCACGCTCCTGAGGTCCCCGTCCCCAAGCCTCTGGGCGAGCGCGTTGCGTAAGTGTTTTCTACAGTTATCTGCTACTGGGGGATCATGACTAACCGCGATGAAGGCAAACCAAACCCCAACCGAAGCCCGCTACCGCTACCAAGGCTGCTGCTGGTGCCAAGGGCCGTAAGGGCCGTGCTCGTCGCCCTAACGGCCGTGGCAACCGCCCTAAGCCCAAGACTGTGGAGGAGCTTGATGCTGAGATGGTTGACTACTTCTCCACCACCAACGAGAATGCTGGCCCTGCGGAGGGCAATGCCCAAGCAAACGGTGCTGCTCCCCAGCAGCCTGCCGCTAACGGCGGCGAAGACCTCGGAATGGCGGAGATCTCCGTAAGTTTTCTCAACGAGTTATTACATGAACCGGAGCTAATAAACTATCTAGTAAATGCCCCATCTAGCATTTGACTCTACATGACGGCGTGAGTCAATTGTATCGACTGCGAAGGGCCAGGCTTTGACTGGCCACTCGGCCAATCTTTACGCACTCTGGGTCTGCCGGTTGGATTCGAGTTTCAAGCTTTCGTTATTTCATCATTGCTCTTCGGATATGTCTTTCTAGTTCGCTCTGTTCTTTTTTGTTCTTTTTCATAATGTCGTCAGTGCTACTCGGATATCGTCGGTGGGATGGGGAAAGCCATGTATTTAATATACTTGCTCAATTGAAAAACAGCAAGCACATGTTTCATTGTAGTAGGCAATTGCTGTAGACCGTCTTAGTCATAGTTGTCGTAATATTGTGTATGTTGTGTGTGAATGTGACATTAGTTTACAACATATAAAAATGAAAGCAACAATGTGTCAGTAACCTCTAATTGCGGTGGATGTATTCGTTAGAAGGAAATGAGTATTATTACTAAACTGTCCAGCTCTACTATCACCTGATATTCCTACTCGTAAGTAATAATAAGGGAAACATGGAGAATTGACCATGCTATAGTGATCACAACAGTTAAGAGTTCGATATTTTAGATACATACAAAGCCCACCCACCCACCAACAACAGACACAATCATAATAACAAAACAACCACAACCCCCATCAACTCCACGTCCCATTCGCAGGCCCGAAATACCCAACCTCCGGCATAGACTTATACGCCACGCCCTCACCATCCGCAGTATTAACATAAACAGTATTTCCCCACCAATCAGGAAACACCGCGCCGGGATACGAAATACAAAAGAAGATGACGATGCCACTAAGAGCGAGACCGGTATCGAGGGCAGCAGCCAGAATATAGTTGTATTTCTTCCACCAGGCGAAGAAGCGCTTCTTGATGAAGTGATTGAAAGCGAAGTTCACAAGGGCCCAGCTGGAGTAATTGATACCCGTGGCAGGAGGGACGTTGTAAGTTCCGACGAAGATGAGGGGCCAGTTGACGTATTTCCAGAATTGTTTGCGGGTGTATTTGTAGAGGAAGTAGGTGATGAGGGGGGCGATAGCGCCGATCCAGAAGAAGTGGAGGAGGGAGGAGTAGATGCGGCCGACGGAGTAGAGACGACGGGGGCCGACGAGGCCCCAGATGACGGAGGAGGAGTAGACGGTTCGGCCGTTGGGACAGGTGAACCCGTCGGATTGGTCGGAGGAGCAGATGTCTTGGATGTGGCCGAGCATCCAGATGGTGACGCCGGCTTGGGTGAGGGCGCCGAGGATGGTGGCGAGGCCTTGGGCCATGAAGAGGGTGCGAGGGGGGATTTTGAGGTAGTGGCCGAGTTTCATGTCCATGGCGAAGTAGACGCCTTGGCCGACGACGTCGGTGCTGAGGATTTTGAAGATCATGTTGGCGAGGGGCTTGCCTTCGAACATGTAGCCGCCGATGAATTCGGCGAGGACGTTGAGTTGGTTGGCGTCGACGTTGGTGATGCCTTGGATGATGCCGCAGGGGATCATGTAGATGGCGGGGATGATGAGGCCGAGGAAGACGCCGTAGACAGGGAGTTTGGTGTGGTAGACTTCGACCATGACGATGGCGATGGCGGTGATGATGGCGATGATGGCGGCGTACCAGTACCAGGGGGTCTTTTTGTAGGATCGCATGAGACGGGCGTGGATGTCGAGTTTGTTTTTGCCTTTCAGTGCGGCCCAGACTTCTTTGCCGTGCCAGACGCCGATGTGGGTGAGGACGGCGGTGATGGAGGCGAAGGATAGGCCGTAGACGAATGCGTATGTTGCGGGTAAGTATGGGGGTGAGTATTGTCGGTAGGCGTCGACGTCTAGGGTGTTGTCGGCGCTGATGACACGGGCTGTGTCGTAGACTGTGCCGGTGCGGTCATAGACGTCGGCAGTCATCAGAGGAAGATAGGCTGTGAACCATGTGTTGGAGTAGTAGATTCCTGGAACGACGATCCAGAAGAACAGGGCAAAGCCGGCGAACACGTTGATGGCCGCCCAGGATGGTGACAGCAGGGGGTTCGTGTTGTAGGCAACCTGGCTCCAATCGAATGTAATAGGACTAAGTCCCAGGCCAGTCTGCATTCCGAATAACTGGTTCACGACCACATTGCGAGGAGCGATCCAACAGATCCATGTGAAGTAGGAAAGGGCAGTGAACATCAGTCCTGGGAAGAAATACCATACGAAACCACCTGCGGTGACGTAGAGGAAGAACCGCAGACGGGAGATCTTCCAGCCATTGGCGACGGTGTTTGCACGCGAATGAAGCGTCTCCAGCATGGCACAGTTCGAAAGGACCTGGGGCCAGATGATCCTTGCTGGCTCAACTAGCCATGGTGCAGCCAGGCCGGCCACTCCAAATCCCAGCAGCTGTGCGCAAAGGACCACAAGGACAGAGAAGCCAGCTGAGAGACCGAAATTGTAGAACCTAGCGCTCGATGCCTGGATGATATTGGTGGAATCTGCGCTTCCATAGCCGAAAGATACGTTGCTCATGATGACGATGAGAGCATGTTCTTTGATGTTAAAATGGCGATCTGGGTTGAGGGTGAACGATCCCAGCCGTCCGAGGCTTATGGTCCATAAAGGCAAAACTTTGGCCAGGAAGACGCCGCACGGATAGGCAAGTAGCTCTGCTACCAACGACACGATATGAACCGACGGGTACCGAAGCGAGAAGAACTGATTGATCCCCGATCCAACGATGGTGAAGATGAATCCAAGCACCCACATGCGGAATGTGTTAACGGGCAGGCCTGGGTCGTCCGTCTCAGGGACGACGGCGCGTACTAGGCGTGTCACCCATTAGATGGGTCAGTGTGTATGTGAAAGGCCTCATACCTTCAGGGAATGGCGAATGCTCTGATTCATAGTCAAAATCATTTTGCTCCTTCTCTTGTTCAGAAAGGTCAAAGTCCGGTTGTATTTCTTCGAAGCCGCCTTGTTGCACCTCAACGTCCGCGCTGATTTGCGGGGATTTGAACGATTTCTCATTCAGCTCTTTGGAAGCCATCTCCGCAGTAGTAGTCATCTGTCAATATGGCCCTGAAGCCGAGTAGATGAAGGCGGGATACCGCCGACATCGCAGGAGGACATAACCCCTCCTTTTAAGAGCAGGCCGATCAAGAGAAAGCTTGAGTCCTTATCGCCACGCGTGGTGTCTTGCAGCACCTGAGCGTCGTTAGCGTCTGGGCAGGTGTAACAAAGCCGATAAGAAGCATGTCGGTAGTGTCTATCTTGATAACGGCCGAGGTACCCTGCAATCAAACCCCCGGAATGCGGAGAAGCTGGCCTCGTGAATTGTAATGTTACACAGCTGATGCGACCTTTGAAGAAGCTCGAGGCATCTTCACAATTTGCGAATCGTCGGATACGATGAGTTTTTGTCACATCAGTCAGTTGATTCCTCTTGGGAATTGTTTTTCCTTCGCCACATTCCGAGTAAATTGAGAGTCAAGCGTTTTGATAAGGCGTGCATCATTCCGATTGGGAAACAAGACCGATAGCGTTATCGCCGGTGCAATGCCAAGTTTGGCGGGGGCGAAACCGTGATAGTGTTAATGCAAAGACGGCTCGCAATCTAGAGCCTAGATCTCACTTGTGCGTGATGCTCTTTCTCTTGGATTGTGGGACCTCAGTGGGACCAATGTTCCAGCCCTATCTTGATGATAAATCTTTCTGCTTATTGGCGGTCTTTCCGACTGGCTGGCTGCAGTAGTAGCGAAGGAAGAGCTCGATAGGGTGATGCTCAAGTCCATCAAGCTCTAGCACCTTGGTGTACTGGATGACAACCCGTTTTCCATTATGGTGTGCTTGCAAAATCCGTCCTTGCTTTCGATTCAAGTATGATATAGCCAGAATCTAAGCTTTTGTCAGATGTGTGTCCAGATTGATTAGAAAGGGGCTTGTGAATGACTTACTGGCATGATCGAATGCCGCCGGTAGCAGTCCAGCCCTATGCGGACTGCCATAACCCTCATAATGGCCTTCACTTCGGCCACTGTGAGCCCCTTTGTCTTATCGATCTGAACATTCTGACGGATATCGCATACAGCATGGGGCACTTCATGCTCCAGGTCTTCTAGAATGCGCAGTATTTGCCAACTCTCGGTAGAAAGCTTTTCGACTAGTTCGAGGCCTGGCTGCTGCTTCCACTTGCCCTTACTAGTGGCTCTTCACTCAGTGTGTTAGTTAAGCAAATGAACATATGGGAGGTTCGTATCAACTTACCCACACTCGCGGAGAGTTGTCAGGTTATCCAAGCAGAAACCTTTGCGGACGGAGGTGGCATATTTCTCTCGGAAGAGATCAAGGATAAGTGGGCATTGAGTGGCTGCACTTGAGCATGTGATTCCACGTCCTGCATAGCCTAAGCTACCTCCATCTGAGGTATTCTTGCATAGCTGCTTCGAGAGGCATGTCCGTATAGTGTCAGTCGATAATGGGGAGAAAAAGCACGGTTTGAATTTGATTATATCTCTGCTGTTCATGTTGACTTCAGATGCGTCGATCTTCAGCTTCAGTAATTGCCATGGCCTCAAATATCCAGCTGAGTGTTGCTCAATCCCAGCATGGGTTGCGATTAGTTTGTCCTGTATTCTCTGGCGCTTCGCTTCTTGTGAGAGGTGAAGATGGAACACCGGCATCTTGTTGTCGCTAGTCAGTTTGTGAAGGGAGAGGTTGAGGCTTTCAAGTGGAGAACGAGTTCTTTGATGCATATTGTAGGGAGCTGAGATGAACGAATCAAGTGTTATAATGAGTTCGATAGGTTATTAGTGGAGAATTGAATCTAGACTTGCGAGTCGTGAGAAGTCGAAGTGGACGAATGAAGTGGTATGATGTATGTTCGTTGTCCTTTAGTGAAGCTGGCACTACGCCACTGTTACAATGTCAGCCCTTCTGATCTCAAGTGCAATGATAAGCATTGAATCATACCAGTTCTTGGTTGCTTTTGATACCCTCGTTTGCAAAAATTATAGGAATCGCTGGCACGATAGTGGAATATCTCATAATCTAAATCTAGTAGCATATTTCCCCTAAGCAGGATTAGACAAAGATACCATATTGTATTCTAATTCCTCTGTGGCTGGCAGATGATGAGGATGAGCTCATCGTAGAAAATGATGGAAGTGATGGAAGTGGTGTGATATTCGTTGCGTAGCCGGAAGGGTTTCCTTTGTAGGAAGGAACATTATCAACGAAACATCTCCGTTAAAAAGACAGATGAGTATAAAGACAAGTTCTTTCTTCGGGATGGTTCCACCCATAGCAAATTTGCGAAACTCTATCTTGGACTGGTTGTGTGATGTGGCATCAGGGAGAGAGCTACTTGGTGGGCAGATCCAGGGGAAGAACTCTCCGTGGGAGCAGGTGACCGGTGAGTTCTACTATACTGCTCTGACACTCTCTGCAGACCTATTCTTCTGGGTTTAAGGATGGCATGGCTACGAGAATGAAATTTTGGACTAGCAATAGTCAAAACCAGCTTTTCATCAAACGCTTTGGCGAGTCAGACACTAAGTTTCTGGTAATAAATATCCCAGATGATTCGATAAACGGTTTAGAGCACATTACTTCATCCTACTCATCCCACCCATACACTTGATCGCAAGAATGGCACAAATATTCATACTCTTCATCCAGTCAGAGTCATAGGAGTACGGATAGAGGGTCTTCACAGGCTATCTCCTCAAGAGCAGTAAGGGCACCATGTCCCTCAGGTCCAGTGTAGGTCACCTTCGTCTGACTGTGGTCCATGATTGTATTACGATTCCAAAGAGTGACGAGTGAGGTGCTCTAGACTCAATAAGCGAGGACATTAAAGACTGAAGGGATGGACTCACTATCGAACCTGTGTGCACGTCCCAAGACAGATCTACCTCTTCCAGGCGAAAGTATTTCCGCTTCAAGTCGCGCAAGAATCTCCGCCACCAGGTATATCTGAAGATAATATTCTCCATAGTCAGGACCCGCAAACTATGGCAATACCTATTCAACTTTGGCTCAAGCA
The DNA here is from genome assembly GCF_003184835.1 of Aspergillus costaricaensis CBS 115574. Taxonomy (NCBI): domain Eukaryota; kingdom Fungi; phylum Ascomycota; class Eurotiomycetes; order Eurotiales; family Aspergillaceae; genus Aspergillus; species Aspergillus costaricensis. Next base: position 266,409 of record NW_020291815.1, read on the forward strand.
AGCGATGGCCCATGCCCGTAACATTGTGTAGTTTGATTACCGCCAGAGGTCCAATTCGAAAATACTTACCTTCCAAGACATCATAAACGACATCTTCTGCATAGGCTTTTCCAAGATCAAGTGAGACCTCATTTACTCCGTAGGGGTAGGGGGTATATAGTGGAAGTAGATGTATTTTACAAAGCCACGGCTGATTGCTATGTTTGCGTTGACTTTGAGTGATATGTCGGTAACTCTTAAACTTCCATAGAAGCGATCAGAGACAGCATAGGACGGGAGACTCTCAAGACCGCCATGTAGAAGCGAGGGTAAGTTATCTGTCCTGAAATCTAATGTGAGCGAATTTAGGGAACTTTTAGTCTCACAAAACGCGTATAGCACTGAGTAAGTCATGTCAATAGCACCCATCCATGCGAATTGATAGTCTATGTGCTTAATATCCACTGCAGAGATCCGGAGAATGCGGCATTGTGTGAGCTTTTTGACGACTTTTCGCAAGTCTTCCGAGGCTTGGGATTTCAGGGGACACGACGGGAGAACACGATAACCAAGGCCCAGAGGTCCTCCAGAAGAACTGCATATTGACAATTCTTTAATAGCTGAGGCTTGCTTTTCGGTGAGCGTCATCAACTGCCGCACATGCCGCCGGGAAAGGTCGGTACAGATTGTATGAAGATTGATCTTGTTGAGCGGGTCGGCACACACTTGGTAAAACTTTCGGCAGGTGAAACGCAAGGGGCAAAGGTCCAAATAACCAAGATATGAGAAGATCAGATGATATACCTCGAGTGGGAGGTTGTCAAGCTTGGTTGCATCTTGGGAAATGCGGGCCGTGACACTACGCGTCACTACTCGCCAACGGTGAGTACGGGATCTAGTACATGACATGGATGGTACTCACTGTAGACACGTCTAGCATTGTCGAGAGCCATCATAGGATGGTCTGATGACAAGTGTCTGTAAACCTTGGGTGGTATCGAGTTGCCTGTTTCCAGGAGGTCAAGAGATTTCCAGGGCTAGGGATTCTGAAATGAACGTGGATGTACATCGAGGATACAGAACAAGCTGCAGAGAGGAATATGGCTGTCTCATAACTGGTGCGTAGTGCTACTGGCATGGTTACCTAACGATGAGTTTCTAGGTCAAGATGACGAATGTATGACTTTCAAATGATGGTGCACGTCGGACTTTAAATTTGATGATCCTTCTGGGTCAACCAAGATGGATGGTGTATTATTCATTGATTCGTATAATCTATCATTTTCCATTCTGGCTTGCAAGCCAGGCTTCGTGGGCCTTCTTCTGGCGCTCCCAGTCTTTCCGGAGCTTCTTGCTCTTACTCTTGGCGAGAGGCTCGCCCGCAGCATCTTTCGTGGGAATGCCGTCTTCGTCCCAGGCACTGTATTCGCTGGTGCGGAACATTTCCACGGGATTGAGCTTTCCTTTCTCGAGCCGTTCCTGGGCAAGCTTCTCTTGCTTCTCCTTCTCTTGCTGCTTCAACAAGGCTTTACGAGCCTGTTCCTCGCGGGCCTGCAGCATATCCTTGGTGACAGGACGGACGAGCGCGGGCTTGTTTTCGCGGTCTTCCAAGTAAATGCCCAGGTTAAATAGATCGACATTACGCAAGCGATCGCAGAGAGAAAGTATGTCCTTGGAAGCCTGCTTAGAATCGTCCAAGCTTAGCGAGGCTAATTGAGAAGTGAAGTTGTCCAGGACTTCGGAGTAGGGCTTGTCAGAGTCGGACACGGTTGCTTCCTTGGTAGCAGAAGTGTCCACAATATCCTTCACCTGCTCAGCGGTGATGGGAGTTCCAGACATGGCAGCTTGGCGCAGAGTGTCACGCATGGCAGACAATGGATATAGGAAACGCTTGGCTGCTTCCGGAATGTCAGTGCCTTCCCAGCCGATGCCACAGTTATCAGGAGAGGCCGCGCCATTCAAACCAAAGATAGTGACAATCTGGGTGACCCATGTACCCATGGATTCGACCACCTTGAGATCCAGGGTTTGGCTGTCAAGAGCGTTGAACGTCGTGACCAACTCAGAAATGGCGGCCATGACCTTGGGGGTGTCAAAGGAGTCACAGAAGTATTCGTGGACCTTTTCTTGTGTGGACTTGAGGGCCTGTGCCAAGGTCTCGGATGAAGAAGTCGGCGCCTCGTCGGAGGAGCGGAAGCTGGAGGGGTCTTTCGCTTTGACAAAGAAGTTGTTGAGCTTTTCTTCCCAAGACGAGGCATTCTTGATGAGATCATCGGTGATCTCGACACCATCACGCCACCCACCAAGCAAGAAGACAATTCTCAAACTACGAGGAGTGTAGTCACCGCGCTCAAGAGCTTCCTTGACAGTGGTGAAGTTCTTCAAAGATTTCGACATCTTAGAACCCTGGATGGACAGGTGGCCCATATGCAGGAAGTAGTTGACCCACTGCTGCTTATGCTCGCACCAGTAGGCTTCACTCTGCGCAAGCTCGTTGTCGTGGTGAGGGAATGCAAGGTCAATACCACCGGAGTGGATATCAATCTGGCTACCAAGGCAGCTCGATGCCATTGCCGAGCACTCGATGTGCCAGCCTGGTCGTCCTTGACCCCACTTGCTTGACCAGCTGGGCTCACCCGGACGGGATGCCTTCCAGAGGGCAAAATCATCCGAAGACTTCTTCTCGGTTGCTCGCGACAGTGCGCCCTCGCCATCCCTCAGCAGAGGCTGGTTGTTGCGGTTCCAAGGCTCGAGTCGCGCATAGTGGTTTCCAGCTTCTTCGAATGCCTTGATGTCGAAGTAGACGGAGCCATCGGAGGTAACATAACCGAACTTGTTCGCGACAATCTTTTCGACGAAGTCGGCAATCTGCTGGCCGTATTCCGTGACTCTGGTCACAGCATCAGGGTCGAGGACGTTGAGATCCCGCATATCCCTCATGAAGTGATCTTCGTACTTCTTCGTCAGTTTCGTGAAGATCTCGTGCGCATCGCCAGGAATTGTAGACCCCTCCGTCACATCAAGGTAGAAGCAGAAGACATCCTGGGCGGCGTCGTAGAAAGCCTTGCTGGAGGCAGCATCGATGCCCGAGAGCTTCTGGGTGGCCTCCGCAATCGCCGACGTCATGGCTGTCACAGTCTTAATGTGCATCTTAATCTTGACCTCCGCATCACCGGGCTTCTTGTCTGCCTCCAGGGCCCCTCCCTGCAGAACAACTCCATAGACCTTCTCGGCTTCCGCGACAAAGTTCTCCGGCTTGGTTTCGGGATCGACCAGGGGAAGGTTCTTCTTGATGTAGGCGCTGTATGCTTTGCGGGCGGTCTCGAGGACATCGGGCGTAACGGTGGGGTGCTCGGCAATGTACTTGTTGAACAAGTGCTGTTGTCTACCGCGCAGGATGATCTTGGAGCCAGAGTCAATCCTCGAGAAGCTATTGTATCGGCGGGGTAATGACACATACCTTGTCATCGACATCGGTGATGTTCATGACAAACTCGACGTCGAACTTGAAGTAATCCCTGAGGATTCGACGCAGGATATCGGTGCTGACATAGTTTCTGGCATGACCCAGATGCGCATCGTCGTAGACTGTCGGACCGCAAGCGTACCACTTAACTTTCCGGCCTTTGGGGTCCAATGGCACAAAGGGCGTCTTAGATCTGGTGAGGGAGTTCCATACTTTGAGGGAGGGCAGACGAGTGTCGGGATGAGCAGGGGGTTGCTGCCAGGGAGGCTGTTGGCGACTCTCCATGATGGCCGAGCGAGAGAACCGGCGTGATGAAAAGAGCGACCGGCAAACGAGGGGTAATCGTGGTGGTGGCATAAAGTGTCTGGATGGTTACCCACCAGTTTTTCAGCAAATTATAACGACTTGCTTTGACGGTCTGCCACCGATTGGCTTCACCGCCGTCATCCCCGCTTTGGGCTGGGTCTCGTGACTGGCCATGACTCATTCAGGCACAGGACATGATTGGTTTAGTTTGATGCCATCTACTGTTTTGCTTGCAATCTATACACATACTCATTGCAATATACAGACTAATATACACTCTCGAGCGATACATATCAAAAGACTACTCAGAAGGGTGACACCCCATATACTCCCAGCACCTTTCCAACATCATCATCCCGCTCCCCTTTCACCACCGTCGCCACCCTCTCTCCTCCATCAGATGGTTCTGCAGCATTACGTCGTCGCAGTGATTCAGGATCACCGGTGAGATTCGTGGCACACAGCCCTGGATCGGCTCCAAACACTTTGAAACCTTCATCTTTGAGGCGACACATGTACAAGACCATCATCATGTTCAGTGCAGCCTTGCTGGCCCGATACTCCGTAGCACTGGCTATGTGAAAGGGAGATGACGGGTCTGCCGCACGACTAATGGAGCCTGTACTCGAAGATACAAATACAAGACGTTTCTCAGATGAATTCCGAAGCAGGTCGAGAAATGCTTCTGTCGTGCTAAGTGCTCCGACCACGTTCACATCCAGGATCTGGCGCATAGCCTCTCGACTTGGCGGATGCTTCATCGAGCTCATGGCAGCATTGTTGACTAGGATGTCAAGTCGTCCATACTGAGCTTTGATCTCGGCAGCAGCAGCATCCACAGACTGATCGTCAGTTACGTCGATTTGAATTGACGAGACACTGCCCTTGATACCGGGGACAGCCTGCAAGGTCTTGGCCGCCTCTTCACCCTTGACTGGGTCTCGCGAGCCTAAAATGACATGGTAGTTGTCGGAGAGGATCAGGTTCTTGGCCGTCTCGAATCCGATGCCCTGGTTTGCCCCTGGAGATGTTAGTTGAAACCAATTGTTGGGCTGGAAGAAGTACCTGTGATCAGGACCAACTTTTGCTCAGCAGACATGATTGGTACAGACTAATAGATATTCACGCAGTTTTAAGATGTTCTTGAGTGATTGCAACCACTGTCACGTTCAACACTATATACTGTGCAGTTCGGAAATATCAAGCCTTAACTCCGATCTACAGGAATGCCCATAACTCCGATAACACCGGCTTCGTCGCATTGAAGGATTCGGAGTTTGGAGAGCTGAGAGCTGCCTGCTCGAATTTTGGCTCACCTTAACGTATAGGGAAATAGGTTACTTTGCGAGCAGAATTGATGAGATGGATCATCACGCTCTATAGTCACCATTCTGCTTCGGGATTTTTGCCTTGGCAGGAACTGGCATACCATTCATGCCAATCATGCTTTAGAGCATCCCGGAGATCTTCAAGCCCATCAAGACCAATGGGATACTAGAGGGAGGGTATTAACCTCCTAATTGACCTGCGTTCCGATGACAGGGAGTGGACCTGGCATCACAGTGCATATGCTCCAAACCAGTCATGCTAGTCATACAGCAGCCACATGCTGAGTATCGAGCAGGACAACATATAGTTAAGGGAACGATGTGAATACCAAGCCCATGATGGGGCTGACCTCGATAACCAGACACATCCGACAAAAGCATAGGTCAGGCTTTTTCCACTAATATATACTAGTATGTAGACATGATCAGACTAGTACGTGCACTAGTCATGCCTTGAGGCTCTACTCTAGCGCATTGGTAATATTCTCGAAGGAGGCGATAGATATCGGCTCAGATCCACATGTGCACGGAGCTGCATATCGTGTTATGCTCCATACTAGTCGACGGAGGAAGCTTGTGCTATTCCTAGATATCTCCCCATTTCCGTGAGTTAGTTGATATTCAACAGGTCATTATTCCAATAGTTGTTTCTTCTACGGCTCTATCTAGCAACCTTGTTAAATGAACACCGGGATTCGGCAATATTTGAGACATCATTCATACTATGATGTGCGAGATATGCCCATCTCATAGTGATATTATTAGTATCCAGGCATCGCAGGATACAGCTATACTCTACCAAATAGATAAATCCTACCAGTGCAAATACCAATTATTCATTATCATCATGTAAACCTACATCTCCCAGCAATAACTACCCAAACTAGCTAAAACGAGCCTCTCATTATGATAGAATAAAGTACCCTTTCAACCACACTCGCTTCCTTGAAATCCTATAAATATCATCCATAAAAAAATGATATACAAAGATGATAATCGCACACCGCTCCGCGCCACCAGCATTGAAGAACAAAAGAACAACAAAAGAACAACCCACCCACACCCCCACCGAGGTCTAGATCTAGACCCATCCATCCATCCATCCATCATCATAGTCTAGTAGTCCCACCGCATCAACCAACATCAAACCCGAAAAAGAAGAAGAAAGAAAGAAAGAAACCAAGAAAGAGTTCAATAAAGTGATGCAACCATCCACAGCAAACAAGAAAACGAAACACAACAGAAATAAGTGTAGTACTTCTTTCACCGCTCAACCCAAAGCCACAACCTCCCGGCAAGGATGATACAATATACGTAGTAGTAGCTATCTTGATAATAGTAGGAAGTAGGGGATATCAATTCCCAATCTAGTTGTTAAACTACGTAAGTAGTTTAACCGTTGTTGACCGGCTACAGACACCGACCCGTGGGATAACGGTTATTCTTGATTCTATTATTCCCTCTTTTTCTTTGCTTTTTATCCTGTTTTTTCAACGGTCATGGAAAGTTAAAGATATTCCATATCAGTTTAAATCCTCAAATAAAATAAGTAGTGGTGGATATTCTATCCGCCGCGGGAATAGTAACTCAACCTCCATCCCACTACTTACGGCATACATCCCCAAAACCTGCTCTTCTCCAACACCCTTCCACTTGAATAGGAATATATCCCCACACCCACACTATTTACCCTTTACACAATGAAAAAACAGAGAAGAGAAAATAAACCTTAGACCAACGGCGTAACCATGACCAAACTCTTTTCCCCTCGTGTGTGCCGATCACACCAAGTAACGTAACTGTACAACCAGACTCCCTCCGTACATGGAATTCATTCCCTCACCGCCAGTTCACGGCCCCTCCCCCCCTCTTCGGTAGTTAGTTAGTAGACTAGCGGGAACGGAAGGAAAAGGAAAAGGGAAAAAAGAACAGGGAAGGGAAGGATAAACGGTAAACGGTTGCCGTGACACATACACTACCTGGGTAATTCTCACATGCAATTAGCCGATGAGATGAGATGAAGAAGAAGAAGCGGAGCGTGAGAAGGATGGAAGGCTGGAAGGCTTCTGGAACGAGGGGATCCTTGTTTCTTTCATGAGCTAGATAAGGTAAGCAACAAAGTGACGGTACCTAGGATTGAGATTAATTATTTAATTGGTGGAATTATTCATCATCGGATATTGTCCGTCAGTTAGCTTTCATCCTCATCCTTATTCTCATCCTTCATTATTTATCCATTACCTAGTGAATACTACAGTACTCTTACTTACTGTGTAGTAGTACCGACATCTCCCGATAACATTACTACATTCCTTATGGATTATACTTCGTAACGAAGGAATGAATGAAATATATTCCTATCCCATCAACACGTGGGCAGTCACCAACAAATAATTCCTAAGTAGTAGATAAATATATCTGCCGAACTCCCGACCGACCGCGCGCGGCGCAACAAGCGGCTTCCTGAATATTATCATTCTCTGATATTATCATATGCTAGCTAGCTAGCTAGCATGTGTCATGAAGAGTTAAGTAAGTAAATAGTTCCGTGTTAACCGATCTACCCGGTCAGACAGACAGACAGACAACACCCCCACTTGTTTCAAGGGTAGTAGCTTATCATGAATGGATGGATGATGGATGAGGGATGATGGAACGATGGAATGTTCGTTAGGCTTACTAGTACTAATCTGTTTACTTGGGTACCCAACCAACTAACCAACACTGCAGCAGTGCAGTGGTGTCATATCTGAGACAATCTGAATAATAACATTAAGGATTAGTTAGTTATAATATGACAGGGATGAAAATATAAACATTATTGATAGTATTAAAATCACCATAAATCAAGATATTAAACCAGGAAAAATAGATAATAGTATTTCTAATCAACCACTGCGTGGAAACGTTCCAGAACACACACTACTATACTTTACTGGTTTGTTACCCCTCCGTGTCAATGTGGGATGAATATTATTATTATTACTATATTATTATTTTTATTATCTTTATCGTCATCATGATGACGGGGATGTCCGGTTGTACGATAAGGCTTGATGTATGTACTCCGTATGTATGTATGTATGTGCTCATCTAGAATTTCTAATCATTCATTGAGTCATTCATTGTTTATTTGTAGTGGATTAAGAATAACTATTCAACTAGTTAAAGTATTTAATATTTAAAGAATATCCAAAGAAGTACTACATTCCACTGCTGTGTCACCACTTCCCATTCTAGATAGAGTAAATCGGTGGTTACATGGGCCGACGGACGGTGGGTTTGTGGCTATTATCTTGTGCGAGGGTAAATATATTTACTATCGATTTGTAATGAGTGGGATGAGGTGGCTTACTATGGCATACTTATTTACGGTGTAGATGCCAACCTGATTACGGAGTACTATGCCGTGGCTAATTATATCCATTTACTCTGTCTGAATATAACCGAGATAGTAAACATGAAGATTACTGTCACAATCACGAGTATATCCTAACCGCCCTTGGCGTATTTGCCACCCCGAGGTAGTAGTAGCAGCAGCAGCAGCTGTCAAGATGATCGGTGTCAAGCGACGTGCCAGAAATATGGGGTAAATGTGGATGAATCCATGTCAACGTGTCCATCATCATCATCGTCATCATCATCATAATTCTCAATAAACTCCGACCGCTATCGTACCCGATGGAACCCTAGCATCATTTCCACAAGGCTGAAAGCTTTACGAGGTCTCAGCAAACGAATCGAGCAAAGAGTGATGCTTTCATCGCGGCTCTGCGATGAGGCTCCAATAATACGACTCCTACTCATGCTACTCATGCTCTCCGTGTAACACGCGAGTGATTACCTGCTGACCCGTACGGCCTTCCCCATCTGGGGATCGCAATCCGCGGCGTCTCCGCGTGTCCGTGTAGATGATCGAGAATGAAACGTCAGCGCCAGCACTGCCCGCCCGCACGTTGCACCGACCAACCTCACTTTCGTAACCAGACGGAGTATAATGGCCTTGTCTACAGACCCCCCGCGTAGGACGACTCCTGCAGAGATTAAGCGGTCGGTCGCTGCATGGAACAACGGAGCGCATGCCGATATCGAACGCTATCGTAAGCTTGATAGTCGTGGTCAGATGGACATGAGAGAAAGGATAACTCTGGTGTCAACAGCAGTAAATGACGACGCCCACCAACAATAAACCTGCTCAAACTGCGGAGTTGCCGATTATGTTGCAGGTGGCGGGAATAGAACGAAACGAGTCAAGGCATAGTGACAGACTGACTCAACCGAGCGCATGGACTCCGTGCCGTCATGTCGATAGTACCTCCCTTTGACCTCTGGAGACGGCCCTATCCGGAGATCAGTTCCAAGCATAGTATCACTGTGTATGTCAACTCAAGCCACCTGTCCCCGCTCACCCTCGCCACATACCTCGCCTCACTCTGTATGTAGCCAGATAAATATACCACACATTCCAAATGCGACGCCACACATATGATCGGTCTCCCCCCGTGCGAGCCACAGGTCGAGGATCAACCGGGGAAGTTGTTTCCGGACTGCTCAGAAAGACCCGTCGCAGGGTCGTGGATCCCCAAGCTGGGAAGCTCTAGTTGCCAAACCGGGAACCCAGTGCAGACGGAACCACAGTCAGGCATCCGTCTGCTACATCCGCTGCGAGGAGTACACCTTATTTCTCAATCCGTGCTCCGGGACCCGTTCCCCGTCCCAGAATGTGGTGCAGCAAATGTGGTCCTCCCCGGACGGTGTGGTATGTGCTTTCTCCATCCCCAGATACTCCGGGGAGCAAGTGGTACCTTTAAACTCCGCGCAAGGCCGTGGGCGGGGCAGCCAGGGTGTGCGTTGTGAGGAGTCCAAGACCACGCTCCTGGATCTTCAGTCCTAGCTTCTAGTGCCTTTCCAATGTTTCATCCATAATTGAGGGATGGGGAGGGCACCCCCTTCCCCCGGTCGGCGATGCAAAAGTCCCGATTCCCAATCAAGACGAAACCACCATGAATGGATGCATCAATTTTCAGATGCCTAAGGTAGTCCAACCCAAGCGCTAGATCGATAACAAACACCACAAAGGTTGATTGTTTCGCCCGACCAACGAAACCGATGGCATGGCATCATGAGAACCAATAACGGGGGAAGCGGTGAATCACCGCTGTTTGGGAGCTTTGACAGTCCCTGCAGACGCAGTACCGCAGATTAGCAAGGTGGTGGTGGTAGGAGGGAGGGAACAGTGCAAAACACCGCTCATGGAGGGGTAGCACCGAGGCATCACCACGTAAGCTGGGAGCATGCCTTGCATGACGAGCTGTGGGTGGGTGGAAAATGCAGGAGGGTATCCGGGATCATGGGATGACGATGGACAAGGGGGTCAGCACCAATCAGTTGGATGGATCGCCTCGATCGGAACTGCATTTTGCATTTTGCAGTACCCAAGGTCGGGGACAGTCTGGAATGTTAGGCTTGCATACGCGGATGTACCTGGGTGGAGAACTGGCAAAGTAAGTCAATAAGTAAAGTACAGGTGTACCCCAGAGTGGGATCCGGAGTACTTCTGGTCAAGGAGGCCAGGAAGTATTCGGGAATGTACTTATGTATGCAAGTGCATACGTAAGTAAGCTGTACACAATCTAGGAAATGTGCAGCTGGAGTGGAATGCACATGCTCAGAGAGCTAGAGAGCTATGGAGAGATAGTCGTCATTGTCGTCATCATCGTCCTTCATCGAGATGATGATCCATTCACAGTGAGTGGATGTATCTTCAGGACCAGCTGAAGGTATCCAGTACTTTCCTGCTTGACTTCCACCCGCGGCGAACTACTGCAGCCACCGGGGCCGGGGGGAGATGTCCGGCTCACGGTGCACCCTGAAGAACCTGCGATACTTTCCCCAAAAGCAAAAAGGGGGCAAAAGTTCCTCCCCATGCTCTCTCCACTGCTACAGTCCTGGTCCGGCAGTTTGTACCGCGGTTCCGCGGGTCTACCCGCGTCGTGTTCTCCAAAATAGTTGCAGTTGATGAGTCTTAAAGGGCCGCGAGGGGGAAGGAAATACGGAAGTACTTTGGGTTGGCGGGGAGCTCAGAAAGCTACCGGATTGGGAAGAGACGATCCTCTGATCCCAAAAGGGGAAAAATACTTTTTATTTATTTACTTCATCCCAAAAGGGACGATCGCTGGGGCGGTGGAGACCATCCAATCCAGCACGGCGGTTCGATCATTCATCGGAGGCGGGTTCCGCACTCCCGCGAGTGAAAGAAAAGCAGTTGTGCATGAGCAGACTATTGACTGAGTGACTGACTGATCGTGGACTATCATTGATTTACTTCTATCTGATCATTTGCCCCCGGGGAAATTAGGGCCGAGGGTCTAGAGCCGTCGACGGGTTAGTACCTTTTCATTTACCCGTCAGTCAGGTTCAAAGGAAACTTACCCTACCCTCTTTAGCAACCGAGGTCTGGGCGCCGGCATCGGGTGTGTTGCTCCCAATCACCCGGTCGGGGCTATGTTACTCGTCAACTGACGGACTGACAGGCCAGGCTTTCTTGTCACAGTTCAATCAGTCCCGCTGGGCCGTTTCATTGTCCACCTGATAGCGCCAATCAGCACCGGTAGTATGAAGCCATTCAAGACGGTCAAATAACTAGTGTGCTTGTGATGGCTTGTGATGGCTGGTGCCCGGTCGGTCAAAGCGTATGCTATTTCAGAAAGAAAGAACTGAATCACATCTTCATTATTATTAGTAGGCGTTCTGGGCATGGTGTTGGTGTGCTCGTGATGATACTTTAGCATCGCAACTCGTACTTTGTCTGGGATGATCAGTAGTTGTGTCGGTTTGGGATGCTTTTCACACTGCATCATGTTTGTTAGTTGTGGAGCTGAACTGAGACAGACCATCGGCCAACGTACTTCACACAAAGGTCGGTTGGTAGGCAAGTTGTTAGTGACTAGCTGGGATCATAATTTAGTGAAGTTCTTTGGCGCGACTACTAGTTCCAGGGGTACATATGCAAAGAAGTCTAGAATTAGATCATTCGTTCAGGTCCACTACAACCAACGAAGTAGTACAAAGTACACTGTATGAATTTAGTAGGATGCATTGCATAGTGATTGATTGATCGCGACCCAGAATTGATAAAGCACACTCCGCTTGTTTGATATATATATATCTCTCTCTTTCGAACACATACTGCATGCCAGCACATGTACTCCGTAGATATGCATCGCATCGAGTCATTCATCCATTCGTTCGTTGTTCATTAAATATAGTACCACTAAGAAGTACTACTGTAGTACTCGATGCACACTGCATACACAATGCCATCCATTCATCTCATCCAGCCCCAACTCTGAAACACGCTGTCCCCTGTACGACTAGTCAGTCATCAACAACAACAAAACACTCAGCTGATCACAGGATGGCCAGCGATCCAGCCCTGCGTGTGCCTTGACAGAATTAAACTACTACTACTACTACTCCAACTACTACTACTAGAACAAAGGAAGAGAAATACTGTACTAGTTAGTAACTAAGGAAGGGGTGGATAAATCCAAAGCCCCCCAGATGCCGAGGCACTATCCCGCCCGGCAAGGCTAAAAACTACCCGCCTAGATTAACCGTGCATTTCGCCTCTCGACTCTAACAAAGCGCGACGGTCGGAGAAGTACTACTAGTAACTAGTGTGATCTTCATCAGCTAGGCTGGACTCCCACAAAGAGTAAGATCATTCTTTTGCCTACTGTAGTTATCCGAAAGAAGTATATTCCCGTTGTTGTTGTTGTTGATTTCTTTCACAGAGTTGCCTGGTCTGGCCATTTTTGGTGACTGGACGTGACTAGTTCGCGGGCTGAAACGGACAACTGCCGATGAGAGGGAGGAAAAGGGAGGAGGCATGGGGGGGGCCGTTACTGCTTCGCCTCCCCCAACTTACTGGCTGTACGGGGGGCAGGGCAGAGCAAGGCAGGGCAGGACAGGGCAGACCGCGACAAACTCAGACAGTGGATGGAATCTGGGGGTGGTGCGGCCCGTCAGATCAGATTTGGGGGCAGGCAGACAGACAGGCACAGCTGACTCTGGTTCTATTGATGCCAGTACATAGATAACTATTTACGAGACGAACTGTAAGTCCCCTACGCGGGTCCGAAGGAGTAAGGATTACGGAGCGGATAAATGGGCTTGGCGGTGGTACACAACGTCCGGGGTAAAGAAGGGTGATAAGTAAGTAGTTAGTAGTTAGTATCTCGGTAGAAACGCGTGGGTCGCGGGGGTGGGTGGATTGTTGAACGGGGAACCACACGTCTATGTACTCTGGGTCGTCCCAGGGAACACAACTGTCCCCCGGACACGAAATAACTTGACAGCAACGGATCCGGGGTCGGATCCGTGCAAGATAGGTTCCATGGTTGGGATGTTGAAATAAGAAGTTGTGCGCCGCCTATTGTTTAAGGGGATACTTACTGTTAGAGTCTATCATTATGTGAAGTGTATTGTAGAGTGTAGCGACTTTCCTATCGGGTTCTGATGGAGAAGTGGACATACACAGCCGGAGTAAGGTAGCAGGGCATAAGGGAATACCCGGGATCCACCGCGGATACCGCGCATGGATTAGGTACCCGACTACTTTACTTTGCTTCCCTGGGGGCGGATATGTGGTACTGAATGACCCTCTATCGAATTACTTTATTTCCTTTTCCTTTGCTTGCTTATTTTTGCCTTTTTTTTTTTTTTTTTTTTTTTTTTTTTTTTTTTTATGTACTCTGTTATCGCGGCACGAGCTGATAACAATAATCAGATGTCGCAAAAAAAGGAAACCCAAGCAATTCTCGTCTTGTTTGCCTCGAGAATCCAGCACTGCCAACAATCCCCATGTCCATGTCCGTCTCAGCCAATTTCTGAGGCGCCCGCCCGGGTATTTGCCTGCCTGACCGCCAGACCACCACCACCACTACCCCCAAGAAAGAACCCATGTTAGAAGGGAGTTGAAGGGGAGGGTAGGGGAGGGATGGGATGAGTTGTAAAACCAACGCGAGATGCAAAAAGCCTAAACGCATTTGAAACCATCTGAGTCACTTGGACCCTAAGCAGTGCCGGTGCTAAACTAGTTACTTACTATTTTACTTTTCCCTTTTATCCACATACTAGTACATGCCTACTACCGTTATCGCCAGATGTATATACATACTTGCATACTCATACAGACGGGCGGATGTATGTCGACATCCATCGGAAGCATGCTGTGGTGTTAGTTGCTGCGAAGATGCCAAACAACAGACTGAAGCGGTGAGGTCAGAGCGTGCTGATTCGGTCGCGGAATTAAGGGTGGTGGTGATGATGATGCTGTACATTGGCTGCAGGGAGGGGAAGGGGGGGATTGGTCTGAATGAATCGTTGGACTGACCGACAGATGGCTGATAACCTGGTAAACTACACAGACCGCAAGAACCCGTTGCGAGATGCACGAGAACCCAACACCGCCTGTCGCTTTGTGCTGAGGATATCGCGGATCAAAGCGTTTTTTTTCTTGATTTTCGTGTCGGCTACTGTATTCCGTACTGGACTTACTCCTGGTGGTGTTTACGTAGCGGAGGAGACAGCAAGCAGGGCGGGGTTGTGAATAATCATTTAGTTGATTATCTTACGGTGTACAGCCTGCCTGCCAGGTTGGAAGTATGAAACATCCGCCCGAAAAATAATAATCAATATTGGGGGCAGACGGAGTAATTCACAATTGAGGCGATGTTTCTCATTTAAATTAATATCGTCAGCCGCCGAAAAAACAACACCAAATAGAAGGATGGATGAATGATGAGCCCCCACTGTCAGTCTGTCAGTCAGTCACCTCGGTCGGGTATGGGGGAATATTTACCGGACCCGTATCATGTCAGCCTTAGACTACTAGTTACAGTAATACTACTATTAATACTACTAAGATTATGATATTGTTAATGCAAGTATCTACAATGTAGTAACTACTACTCCGTACAGTGCACCCAGTTGTATATTCTCTAACCTGATATTATTCTGCACTTGGCAAAATGCCAATAAATCTGGGGTCGGACGAACCAAAGAATCAGTTACGGAGGTGCCACTGATGGGAAGTCCGGAGATGTGGGAGAAATCGGAGGGAGCAGTGGATTAAGTTGACTCATTCTTTGACACTTGATCCATCCCCACGCCAGTTCCTTTACCCTTTTTCCCCTTCTTCCCTTTTCTGGCCCCCCATCCGAAGCTCCCCGGGCCGCGGACCGGAGGAGCGAGCAAATCCGCCCAGAAATTAAATTAAAATGGAAGAACAAAAGAAAGCCGATAGATCCACGCCCTGGACCGGGGGTCTGGCTGTCAGATTAGGGTCGAATCCACCCGATGGGAATAAATCATAATAATAGATAAATATGTACCTTTAGTCCCTGGTCCGATGATGGGTTTCAGGAGTTCGTTGCTACATCGCACTGGACTGATCAACTCGAACATCTATCACTTTTGACAATAGTACCATTCACCACTACTACTATCTACTCTACCTACTACTGATCACAGTAAACAATACTAGTACTAAGCCACTTGGTACTTTCTACTGTGATTGACATACCGCCGCGACATCACCGACATCATCAACATACCTCCACACATTTTCCACACATACACATCCAACTTGTTTACCTACCTACCATTACTACTACTATTACTCCAGTGGTAGTAGTACTTGCTCTCTCGTGTCCAACCACTTTGATTGCTGCTTCATTCATCGTACAGCGACCGGAACGCCCCTTCCGCCTGATCGCCGCGCTTGACACGCAGGATTACCAGTGGATGCTTTGCTTTCAGGCCAGCATTGCGGAAAATTCCAAGTGATTTCTGGCCGCTTTGTCGGGCTGGTGACTGGTAATTCCCCAGTGGGGCGACGCGCTCAACCCAAACAAGGGAATTTCTTACTTCCACAAAAAAAGAAATTCGATTTTCGATTTTTTGATTTTCTGAAAATCAGAAAATTGAATAAATCGAATTAAATAAATCCGAAGGGGGAAAAAAATCGGATTTGCTGCCAACCCCCCCACTCCACACCTCCTTCTTCGTTCTCCACGACGCCTTATCTGTTGGGAGATGCAAGGGAGTCCAGACGCCTCCCCCGATCGATCTGGCCCTTCTTCCATTTATACATTCACTCTCCGCCATTTGATCCACCGGTGGAGTGTTCCTTGATCAGCGTCAATCCCCAGATACTCCTCTCCAAGCTTATTTATTTATCTGACTTCCCACTCCTTCCCTCTCAACTCTTGGGTCTTGACCTCCCCAGACCGTGTCGATCTTCTTCACCTCCACTCATCAAACTACTGTCACAGAGCTAGTACTAGTAGTCATACTACTTATACTTCCTGCATCGCTCTGGACAACACCGAGATTCACTCCCATTACTACCACCTACTACACCTACTACCACCACTTACTACTACTGATAACACCTCTTCTCACCATGTATCCCTTTCTTCCCTGGAGTCAGAACCAGTCTAGTGTTCGCTCCTCTCTGAGCGAAGCCACCACTAGCACCCAGAATGTCTCCTTCAGCTTCAGCTTCGGCAGCTCTTGCTCACCTACTTCGATGCCGCCTCCCCCACCACCTTCTCCCACTGATTCCTTGCTCGACATCACTCCTCGCAAATGCTCCTTTTCTAGCGGCTATGAGATGAACAACTCGTGCGCATTCCCATCTTGGCCCAACCGCCCTTCTCTGCTGAGTGCAGACTCAGAGGGCTCCAGTGCCAGCGCCTACCTTTCCGACGAAGATCTCCTCCCCATCGGCTCTGGATCCCCCTGCGAGAGTGCGATCGACGAAGAATCCGCCGCGCAGGACCCGACCATGGGAGACGTTGACCTGACCACCGAGCAGCAGATCCAGATGATTCGCGCCGCAGCGGAAGAAGAAGCGCAGCGCGCGCGTTTCCTTGCTCAGGTGCAGGCCCATGCGAGAGCACAGCAGGCCATGCGGGTGGCACAGATGGCAGCGGCAGAGCGCGAGAACGCAAAGCGCAAGAAGCGCAAGGCCATCCCCGAGAGGAAGCGGCGGACCGCATCAGCTTCGAAAGCCACCGTCTGCCGCGCCTAAGAGACACCGAAAAGGGTGTCATCTTCTCTTTACTTTTTTTTCCTTTGTTGTAACACCAATACGCCAAACCATCTACTCGCGCATGTCATGATACCCCACGACTTCGTCACCCCACGCCAACATTTTGGTCCGATTTAGCCGGAGATTAGGGTTGTCGAATGATCGACGCCGATCTGTCTCCAGCTCAGCTGTCCAGAAATGCGACCAACACGTCTATCTGGTTGCTTTCTTTTTTTACTTTTTTTTTTTTCTTCTTTCAATTATCATATCCTTCTTATTCCCCTTTTTGGGATGCCCGCGCTCTGAGTGGTTGCCAACAAAAGCAATCAGTCAAGGTCCCCGCCACAATGACACACTTCTGGCACTGATGCTTGTGAGGTCGAGACATCACAAGGCTCGGACTTTCAAGAACAGGGCCATGAATTAGCATGATCGGGCATGGGACCGGGGGAATATGACGACAGAGGGTGCACGTGCGACGAAGGAGTGGGAGACGAAGCGAGGAGAGATAGTTGGTAGGCGCCGTAGCCGGGCGGAATTGGCAGGCCGGAGTTGCGTCTTCGCGGCCTCTGATTTGGTACCCGAGCTTGGCTGCCTGATTACCTAATTTCCCTGTCGCAGCCGGCGCATTTGATGGAAATTGGGGAACATTCCCCTCTCTGGCTGTTGCTGCTGCTGCTGCACGCTGGACAGGGCCCTCTGCTGCCTATCATTCTTCACAACCTCACCGCCATTGTCAGGGCACGCTCTGATCGCATTCCCTTCCCCTACGGATGGTGACTCACTCCGATCATGCTGGCCCAAAGGGTCATGGCACGCGCTTGGATACTCGCTTCACGTTGCGCACTGTGTCTTTCCTTGCTTGTGGTTCTTTGTCTCTCCGGTTTCTTTTCTTTCCCCTCTTGTCAACCGGACTCCTTTACTCTCTTAATTATTGTTCCGTTTCATGCGTTGTCGCGTCGGTGTTGGTGGTCATGGATTTAGCAACATTTCGGGATACCAGACCCAGATTCCCCCTCAGCTGGGTTTCGTCAGCGGTTTTGCTTTTTCTTCTTTACTCGCGATTTCCGATCTAATTATTGCCCCTTTCTTTTGTCACTTTTCTTTTTGTTTTCAGCGTCGGATGTTCAGATACCCCGTCTTGTATGTCATCATGTTGTTTCCTGGCGCTTCCTTGTTTCGCTTTTCCCCTTCATTCTCATACCCCGAGCGTGTTCCACAGAACAGCTCCCGCGTTACTTTAGATGGATTGCATATTGCATAGCTCAGCGACATACCCCATTAATTCATGCAGCGATGGCCTTTGTTTCACTACTTGATTATCTTTCTCTTTCCTATTTAGTATGGTAATACTTAACTACATTCACATCATGTGAATGAACGAATCAATGAACAATAACCACCGAAAATGAAGTGGTCTGATAACACAATAATTCTATCCTACTATAATAGATCCCATCCTATACCATCCTACATCCTAGCTGTGATGACTACCAAACTATCCGACCCACGATCCCACCTGAACAGATGACACAAGTACCTGCACGGCTATACCCGACGCAAATCCCATTAGTTCGACTTCGACATCCTACTAGTAGTAGAGACAATAGGAACTAGCCACTCCTGTAACAGCTGAGTACTACATATCCCCCGCTGTACTTAGAGCAGACAAAAAGCAAAAGCAAGGCAGCACATGCAGCAGCATTACTTATTTACTTATTCTTTCTTCTTTCTTGCTTTTTTTTTTTTTTTTTTTTTTTTTTTTTTTTTACATTTGCTTCTTTGAAGTCCATCCATCCATCAGCCAGCCAGCCACCATCTACAGCACCTAACCACACAATTGGTACCTATTTACTATCCCTTTCATGGTACTAGTGCCAGACATTAGTAGTGATGGATGCTTTTTTTTTTTTTTTTTTTTTTTTTTTTTTTTTTTTTCATGTAAGGTACTTATGAAGACTATGGTCGGTTGGTGATCTGTGCGGAATGAAGAGTGTCAGTCATCACGAGACACCGTTGATGGAAGGAAACTATTGATTTTTATGCCGGTACCCCTCGCTTTTTATGGTGGTGGTGGTGGTGCTGATGTGAGGCAATTATTGATTGTAGACTAGTATCCTAGCGGTGATGAGTGAGTGAGTGAGCGAGTGAGTGAGTGAGGGGTTTTGGTGAAGATTACTGGGGCTGAGGGGTTTATAGATTTGGAATGATATGAGAGAGGATGAGATGAGATGATGAGGGATATACTTGTCTCGTAGTGGGAGGAGGTGTGTGTGTGGATTGGGATACCGGTAGGATACATGCGTGATATAGTCTTAAAAGGAGATTGAATGTAAGGTCGTAAACTAACAGTGCTAGGTAGAGATGAAGATAAAGTAATCCATCGGTTCAAGTAGTGTAAGTGATACAGTACATCATCTATTAAGTGATTATCCAACTAACCCATCTAAAGCCCATGTATAGAAATAATCAAAGCTGAGGATTAGTTACGCGGTAGGTATTCTACAACCCCCTCATCAACAACTCCTCTCCCACCTCCTTGATCAACGGCTCCTTCGCTACACCCGACACATTCTTCTTCGCGACTACCGTCTCCGCAATCCCCATAGCATTGCAGAGATCCACGACCGCGCTGTCCGGACTAGCTTCGTAGACGAGCAGTCCAAGAGCGAAGAGAAGCCCGTGGAGAGCCTCCTGGCTCTCTTCTTCCTGGGTGATGGCTTCCACGAGCGACGCAGTCAGCTCGACTTGGGATTCCTCGGACAGGGGGTCGGCGTGGCCGGCGAAGCGGGCGTTATGGTTAAGCGCGGCGAGGTTGTAGGCGAGGGAGGCGGCGACCACGCGGAGGTTAGTGTGGGAGTCGAGGAGGGAGGAGGTGGTGAGGTGGAGGAGGGTTGGGAGGAGAGAAGAGGAGGAGGTAGTGAGTTGGTCGCGGTAAAGAGGGGTGGAGAAGAGGGTGCAGCAGAGTTGGAGCATGACGATGCGGAGGTTGTAGGGGCATTTGGAGAGGCCAGCAGATGGGGATAAGAGGGTGAGGAGGGTCTTGTGGTCGGGCTCTTCGGCGAAGTAGCTGGATACGCGGGGGTCGAGGAAGAGCAGGCGGGTGAGGTCGACGAGAGCGAATAGGTGGTCTAGGGCTAGAGTGCCGTAGGTGCTTTGTAGGTAGGTGGCGAAGGTTGGGAGGTCTTGGGGTAAGGGGGTGTCTGCTGCTGGGGTGGAAGAGGAGGTGCGGTATTTCAGGTAGGTGATCATGGAGAGGAGGCGGGGGTCTTCGTGGTGAGGGCTGAGTTTCTGGACGAGCTTGTCAAGAGGGGGTACTTTCTTGTAGGTGACATAGTTGGAGATGGGGCGTTGGAGGCTTGGGAGACGGAGTTGCTGGTGACGATGGGGAGGATGGGCCATTTCCAGAAGGAGACGGACGTTGCCTCGTAATTGGGCTGGGTTGGCGCCGGACCATTCATCGAGCTTCTGGCCCTTCAGGAAGGTCATGAAGGTTGGGGTTGCTCGGACGCTGTATTTCATGCTGACGTCCATGGCAGTACTGATGTCGACTTTGATGAGGGTGGCTTTGGCGCCTGCTTCCTCGGCGAGTTCGTCGTACGTCGGGTAGACCATTTTGCAGGGCGGACAGGTGGCCGAGGTGAAGAAGATGACGGCGCATGAGTCGGCGGCGGCAGCTAGGTGATGCTCGAGCTGGGCGAGGTTGCTTGCGATGCGCACAGGACCTTGAGTAACGGGGGCAGGTTGCGCAGGGGCGGTTGGTGCGCTGGTGGTGGGCGTTTGAGTGCCGACTGTGCCAGTGCCAGCGCCAGTGCCTTGGGTTACACCGCGCAGGGCCATTTCGATCTGGGGCTTCATCATTTGCCCAAAAGGGGTGCTCAGGAAGGTCTGCGGCAGGTTTTGAATATGCTCAGGGATACCTTTGCCGAGAGCAAACATGGCCAGATCCTGCGTGAAGTTGTTGCAATTGTGCAAGAAGAGGTCGTAGGACTGGACGGCCGGGTTAGAGAGATGACCGGGCTGGGGATACGGGCTCTTACCTCAGGGGTGTAGATTTCCGCAAGCGACTGGATGTATTCCTCAATCACATCCATAGGAAGCTCGGTCTTTCCAAGATGCAGTTTCTCCATGGGCTGTCCATGATGAGTACTGCCGGGGACGGCCGTTTGGATGCCCTGGCCAAAGTAATACTCGACGCCGTTCAGCACCAGCGACGTGTGGTAAATGGCATCGATTTGCGTTCCCGTCAGGGCCAGCGAATACTAGACAAAGTTAGACACGAGGCGAGTCTGCCACATCCAATGCGTGTCTTACCATTCGCGCAAGACCCTGTTCCGCATTAGCCCATGACTCCTTGACTAAACATGTACACGTGAAGCTATGGAAATCACCTTGGATAGGTCATAGACATACAGCTCGACATCCATGATGACGGCTGCTGACACAGAGGTCTTCAAATTAAAGCTGCGAAGTATGAAAAAGCACCAGGAAGACTGAATCGCAACTCCGAAATTCCTGGGAAATGTAATCCTCGCCGGCGCAAACGCAGCTGAAGAAGTAACAAGAAGAACCTCTAGGCATCGCGGGGTTACGTCAGCAGCCCGCCGGCCATCACGAGATTAACTGCAATCGAAGACAATGGAAGCAATCCCATCTTCTTCTCACCTCATCTTCCTCGGAGTCATCGACATCCCCATCCGGACTCCCAACGGCAGTGCGATGTAAATCGGCAAATCCCGATCCTTACCAGCCTACCAAATGTCCATGGCTCATCCGCCCCCGCGCCTTATCTCCAACCACCCTTTCCCTTGACATCATCGCAGTTTGCGACAGCTGAACATCTACCTACACACTACCAAAGAGCATACATAACCGATTGGTACCATGGTAAGTCACCATTGTGCTTATCGCATGCACATACTCTCTCTCAATCAATGCGCTAACCACCACCACTACTCCCAGGCCCCCAAAAAGCGCAGCGCCCCAAGCAGCGGCCCCGCGCCCAAACGCGCACGCCAATCCAAACTCGCCAAAGAAAACGACATCAGCGCGTCGGAAGAGAACGAAATCAAAGAAGTCTTCCATCTCTTCTCCGAGACCGTCGAGGAATTCGCGGACCAAAAGGAAGGCGTGATCCCACGCGGTGATGTGCGCAAAGCCTTAGTGTACGGTTCCTCTTCCCTAGACATACATATCGCGACAACTAAATCCCTAACTCAATGAACAATAGAGCCCTCGGCCTTGACCCCACCGACAGCGAAGAACTCCACTCTATCATTTCGGCCGTCGACCCCACGGATACCGGGTATGTGCTGTACGAGCCGTTTCTGGCTGTCGCGGCGGCGAAGCTACGATCTAGGTCTGATGATGCGATGGCGGCGGAGGTGGATGCCGCGTATCGGTTATTTACGAGGGGGTCGGGGGAATTGATTACGTTTAACCATTTGAAGAGGATTGCGCGCGAGTTGAAGGAGGACGAGCTAGGGGATGAGTTGTTGAAGGATATGATTTTGGAGGCGAATGGTGGGGCCGGAGTGCATGCTGGGGTTACGTTGGAGCAGTTCCATGATGTTATGACTAGGGCTGGGGTGTTTTGATTGTCTTTTCTGGTTTGCTTAGTTGGGGATATGGGATGGGATGGGTTGATACTTCAGCGGGCGTTGGGTATGTGATTATGCTGGTTACAGGGGTGTTATTTACTATCTGGGACAGGGTGTTGGGACATACGGCATGCTTCTTGGGATTATACAGGATCGGTTATGGAGTGCCAAAAAATGTTGTACTTTAGCTATAAAGCGATAATCAGGTATCAAGCACATACAGTGTTATACAAAGCCGTGTTCAACGTCTCGTCGATTATTCCAGAGCAAAATGTAGAGCAAACAGTCAAGAACATGTGGATAAACGCTTTCTAAAGAGTCGTACTCGGGGTATCATATAATGCTGATATACACAATCGGGCAGAGCAAGGTTGGGCAAGCGAGACAGAAACGGCTCAGTCAACGTCGGACATAAGCAGGGACTTCTCAGACCGAGGTTCAACATTTAACGCCGTTGAGACGCTGGTCGCTTGCGATACATCGGATGTGGAGTCTCCTGTGGCAGCAGATGTTGTAGACATGGTCTCTGATGGCGTGCAGCTAGAAGAAGGTGCTGAACCCTCCTCCTCCGCCAAGCCAGAGTCCACGTCCTCTGCAGCCTCCGGGGAGTAGTCGTCAACTGCCTCGTAGAAGAGCATGAAGGCGCCGCCCTGAGACATGACGCTCGCTTCGCTGACCATCTGCACGTCTTCGTCGCTTAGCCTGTACCAACGCTCGTCTCTCTCCTTGTCTCCATCTGCCTCGATAATTGCGTCCGGGACGTGGGCCGGAAAACTGTCGGTTGGATATTTTCTGTAACATATGTAATGGCCATTCTCATGACGGCCGTAATGGGTGATCACAGCACGCAACTGATAGTGACCGCCTGCAGTTGCGCCTCTTCCTGCATGCGAGAGCATGGATACGCTGGGATTGGTCTCCCAGGCTTCAAGATTTGGTTCCCCATTTTTAGAAACTCCGCCCAAGCACCATGGATTCAAGTTGAGGGCATTGGGAAACTTGACGGTCGCGTAATTCTTCCGGAGCATTCCTGTAGTTTCATCAAACATGCTGCGATTGATGTGGATAACTAGGCACTGTGGGGGCCTGGCAACCACGGCCTGTCTTGACTTAGTCGTCGACACGCGATTTTTTCCGGGAATATGGCATTTCTGAGAGAGCGTCTTCTCTGCAAAGTCCTCCTCTCCCAACGCTTGCTCAACGGCCTGTAAGCGTTCCTGTGCCGAGCTTCGAAGCGCATCTGATATATTCGGTGATTCCGGAGTAGCACTCGGAGTCTCCTCATCATCGCTGATTTGCTTCAGCAAGTTCAATAGCTGAGACTGTACCCGCAACAAAGTGCACTTTGCGCATTCCACTCCCTCAATGGGCTCCAGGTGCATGTAATGATGGAGACACTCTCGGATGTCGTACTCAAATTTTGGACCGAGCGGGACAGTCAAGCAGTTGAAGGGAATGAGCGAGAGCCCTTCGGTCCAACCACACTGGATGCAGCCCACTCTTTGCGCAAGAAGACCTTCCAACGGATTCCGAAAGACCTGGTTTCCAGTTGACCGTGACTCCGCCCCACTGTTCTCTTGTAGCTCTTGTGACGAACCAGACCCAATCACATGTTCCTGCGGTCCTGCCATCTTCAGGCCCAAGTTGCGCGTGTGTCGCCGAGTCGCCTGCTGGACTTCCAGATCCAACTGATCAACAATCTTCGAGAAGTACTCTTGTGCATCCTGCTGCTGCCAGCTGCTCATCGATTTGAGATCCGCCGGGGTCCACAGACGTTGGCCATTGCTGTCTGCGCTATTGAGTCGCTCTATGATATCCTTCAAAGCTTGATGCGTGGACATAAGGGCTTTCTCTCCTAGCTGCTCAACATTCTGATTCAGAAACTTCTCCAACGACTGGAGAGATGCCAGTCCTTGTATGATGCTATTCTGATAACACGAATTATCCCAGTTTCCGAGCCCTGGCGGTACGTTGTTCTTGCTGCTTAAGAGAGAGGTCCCGAAACTCGAGAAAGCCGGAGCGCGAGGGAAGAGGGAGGAGAAGGAGGTATCGTCAAGGCCGAGTATCCGTTGCATCGCTTCACTCTTGGCCTCAAAGGTCATCGAAAGAGGGTTCTCGTCGGTCGTATCGGAATTCCGTGTCTGGGAATCCAGGGCGGCAATCAGTCGAGAAGGTGTCAAATGGACAAGTATATTCCAGGCTATCCGAGCCACCGACAACGAAGCTGGACCCCAATAGCTGATGGTAAAATACAGAGTGATGAGCGTCACTAATATAGAGGCAACTAAGGATGGATTGCCCTGCAGTTGCTGCAGTACTGTTTCATAGTTGCTGCGCTGCACGTTGAAGGGATTCGGAGTGAGGAAGTTAATCCCCTCTCTGCGAGCATTCATGGCTGATGAAAAGGAGGCAAAGTCCACGGCATAGGGACGAGGACATTGACATCACTTAGCAGAGCAGTTAAGAGGCGACGACCACGTCTGGCGAAGTGACGACTGGATCGACTTGAGCAGCCAGTGTTGCGTCGCAGAATAAGCAGCGGCCGAGTGCGCTCCAGGTGTCTTCCGCCACCCGGAAAGGTTTTATCGATAATGCCCGGCTCCACAACAAATTATTCACCTGCGGGCATGCAGGAAAATACCAATCTAAATTTCCCCTGCATCAATCATGGCGAAATCTAGGCGTGAGTACAGCTATTCTTACAGGATTATTGCTTCAAAAATGCATGTTCAATGCTAACATTATGCCCCTGTCTAGCCCAGTCAAAACATTCCCGCGCTGCGAGGCGGGCAGCTTCCCCCAGTCTCGATGTCGACAAGTCAATCACATCTCTTCCGCGGGCCGAAGAAACTACAGTACAGCGGGATTCGATCCTATCGGAACGCGCTAATGCAGGCGTTTCGAAGAAATCGTCAAAAGGCAAAGCTAAAACTAGAGCGCAGCGCTTGAGACAACAAAAGGGTGTTGAAAGAGCAGAGGCCGTGATGGACCAGCTGGAGAAGAAGGTCGTTAAAAGTGAGGGCCGCGCCAAATCCGTCAAGGCTCGTAGGGTAAGGACGCCAGACTTTCCATCATGATTGGTCAATATCTCTGACGAAATGAGTGTCTAGGCTGAATGGGAGGATCTGAACCGTAAAACGAAGTCAATGTTCGAAGCCCTCAACGAGGCTGACGATAACATGGACGATGCCATGATGGACGATGCTGCGGCTTCTAAGCCAGCGAAACGTTCGAAGCCGGCCCCTGTCACTCAGGCTCCCGTTGTGGAGGAACACGAAGGCATTGACGTGGACGATGATATCACCTGATGCGTGGACGTCTATCTTGCCAAGGAAATACCGCCATGGTTGCGCCAGCTATCTACTTCCGCGGTCTAAGCTGGTTGATCATCCGTTCGATCTCAACGGCGGCTGGTCCTGAAGCCCTCGCCTGGAGGAGCTCAAGGGCGTTGACATTCTTTGCCCTGAAGGCTTCTTCGCCGGCTTTCGCAATCATGCCGCATTTCACCCACATTTCCATCTTGTCCTCAGCCGGCAAATTGGTGCATTTGGGAACAAATAACGAAGCGAGCTTTGTATTTCCAGCTCCCAAAATCTCGTTATAAAATGGCTGTTATTTATCCGTGAGCATGCGGGCGCATATTCTGGGGTTGTTGGCCGACTTACCTCCCACCCAATCGGGGACTTTTTGTTTTTCCCGATTTCTTCCAGCTCACCCCAGTCACGCTTAGCTACCAAGGCCCTTAATCTCAACCACCAGAATGTTTTCTCTGGCATCCTGAACTCGCTCTGTATCTTCTGTGCTCTTTTTCCGTAGCCTGATCTTATCAGTCTGTAGATTGTCTCGTTCAAGCTTAAGCCAAGGAACTCTGAACGATCCGCAAGGTCCTTGTCGAGGGCCTCCTGGACCTTCAGCAACTGGGATGCTTCGTTTAGTAGTTTCTGCTGTAACACCACGGAAGGATCTTTTGAGTCTGACAGTAGACGTGATGCGAGCTGGAGCTTTTCGGTCTTGCGCGGCAGGTCCGTTGCGTCCAACGCCTCGGAGAGAAGGACATTGGAGCCATCAATAGGCCGATCATCTTGGTAGAAGAGGTCCTTCAACAGCTCGGTGTCCTGTCCTCTGGCGGTCGTCTCCACAAGGGCAGACGCCATAGGGCGTGTGTTTATCGTTCTGAAGAAACTGGCAAGCGGTAGTTTAGTCTTAAGGTGCAGAAGGACGTAGTTCACTAGATCAACGTCTCCACTTTCGATGGCCTTATCCAAGGCAATCTCGTCTTCTTCCATGTCCAAGAGCAAGGGCACTTGCTTCCCAGCTCTTGGTTCGTGGTTCAGCAGCTGAGTCGCCAAGTGAGCACGTCCTTCATCGTAAGCTGTTTGCGCGATCAATTCAAAGGATATGCCTGGTTTGCCTTCCAGTCGCTGGACGATGAGCTTGCAGAGGGCATCATCGTCCACTGTGGAGACTTTGACCTTCTGGCTTGCCCAATGGACGTATATCCTATCGGCGGGAAGCTCAAGGTATTCCGAAATGCGGATGGCAAGCAGGTATTCATGCCTGTTTACTAATCGCTCGATGAGCCTTTCAGGCGTTAGGCGCATGTATTGCTCATAGGAAAGCGGCAGTCCTATCTGGTAGTCTCGCACTGCTTTCAGCACCCGGAGTTTCTCGGTCATTTCGACAAATTCATCGCTGTTGTACAAGTCAAGAACAGATTTTCCGAACGAGGCTGCCTTTAACAAGCGCTTCTGCCAATACGTGTCAAACTCATGACCAGCAGCTTTGACACACGTGTCAACCGCCTCGGGCAAACTTGGCCGGATACGTTGGATGTTCTCGTCGGCTTTGGGCGACTTCTTCTCCAGAAGGTCTATAGAGTCCAGGAGGACTGAGGCGGGTGACGTAGATCCGAGCCGGAAGATCGCCTCGGTGACATCTTGCAGACCATCAGATGTTTGTTCCTAGACTAAACGAGGATTACTTACCAACAACTTTGTGCAAGAACTCGCAGGTGTCGTTGGTAATTAAACGCACACCGTCAAACTCAGGCACGACATGGACAGTGCCGTCATAGTAATATCTCGCCGCAACGCCATTAGGCCCGATGAGATGTACCTCGTCTTCCCATGCGATGACAACGGCATCATCTCCGCACCAGTCGACTGTCCGAGGAGTGACTCGCGATTCTGGGTCATATTCGCTGTACTTGCTTTGGAAGTCACTGCTGACTACCCATACCTTGCCCTCAGCAGTGATTAGAGCAACGAATCTTCCGGTTGGTGACACGCTTGCATGTTTGAATGGCCCATTTTGAAGGACTTTGTCTTCGGCTTCCGTGGGGTCGACTAAGTAGACTGTCTTGTCAACGGCAAGCAGGACTTCAACTGAGCGAGACAGCGTATAAGCCGGAGGTATCAGTGACCACGACGAGACTTCTCCTTCCGGACAAGGAGCCAGGAGCCTAGGTCGCGGCTCGTCGTAATTCGACACAGCAACCAGTTGGTTGTTAGAGAGCAGGGCAACAAAGCCCGAGGTCCAGAATCGGCAAGCCCTCACACCGTAGTCTTCAGCTCCCTAAGCGGATGTCAGTTTCAACAGAGCAGCATGTGGATAGGAGCGTTACATTTCCCAGAGAAAAGGAGGTAAAGTCGCCGTGGAGGCCAAAATAGCGTCTGACAGTGCCGTCTTCCGTGATCACCAGGAGTTCTTCCTTGTCGGACCAGCCGAGACCACGAATCGTGCCGTATTCCCACTACAGACGTTAGAACTTGCCTACGCGAAGTCTATAGCTGACTGACATTGATTCGATTGATGTGCTTCCCCGAGCATGAGTAAATGTCAATGCTCGACTTGGCGGTCTGAGCATCACGGAACCTGTACGGTTTGCTCTCATCGCGGTGCAGCGCTGGAAATATATCAGCACGTTTAAAACCAGATAAACTTGCAACTATTGCACATACCAATAGCCCCTCCGTAGGGAGCGCCAGCGATGATGTAGTTCTCTAATTCGACATCATCGTCGAAGATGGCATCGTATATGGGGACCTTCCGGTAGAAGCTATCTCCTAGCCTCTCCCAATTGGCCAGAGGATTTGACGGCGCCATTGACACCGAGCAATGTCATGTATAGATGGGAAGCGATACAGATCCGATGGAGATAGTGCTGGGATAAGACCCTCCAGCCGGATGTTGTTGTCTATCGGAAAGCTCCTGGAGCTCACATGCGGACGGGTCTCCGACACTAACCGCATTGGGATATAGTGCCTGAGGTGGCTGGACCATGTATCGCGCGGGTAATTATTCATGGACTATCCAAGCTGCCACCATGACTGTCAATTGCACGAGAGTACTATCATGGAGGATGGCTCGGAAATCTCAAGACTCGCTCCAGAATTATCTGATCTTGAAGTAGCTCTCTTTCTTTGTCTTGCGGCACACCAACACTGTCGCATTGACACAAATGACGCCAATATTCATGACGTCGCAAAGGAGCTCGCCCTGGTAATTCAAAATCCCGTGATATGGTCTACGATGTTGCTAATGCCTCCCTGGTCTAGATATGCACAAATACATTTGGTCTCTCTTATAGCATTCTTGATTGCTCTAGTACTATATCTTTAGAAGACTTTCGTGCTGAATTACTTCCTCCCGGGCTTTACAGGAGCAGTTATGCTCGGCCTTCACGCTCGCGAATGACCACTGAGTCGGTATGTCAATTCGACTGTTTTGGTCCACTTTATTGCTAGGCTAATAAGATAAGGCGGGTGCGATATCCTCATATCATGACCTTCGAGATCATAAAGGACGCCTCAAGTCAGCCCCTATCGAGCACAAGCAGGAAGTCGTCAATGTTGTAATAGCTAAGCACTTCAACCATGTGGACGACAATATCCAGCGCGAAGCTCTCGAGGTAAACAGGATTACTCTAGGTTCTGATGAGATATTTACTGACTCATACAGTTAATGCACTCGAAACAACTCACCACACCGGCAGGAATCTTGGAAGCCCCAACCTATTTTCTGTTCCTACCTCTTATAGTGCGCGATGAAACCCCATCATTAAACTCTCACCTAGTATGTCTGCCACCGGTATATTTCTATCACTCAGTGTACTGACCCCACTTAGAACGACTACCTGTTCATCTCTCATTTCCACGACATAGAAGACGGCTACGTCTACCACGAAGAAAGCAACGACTGGCTCTCCGATGGCCAGCTGTCCGCATCATCCGTTATTCACAAGCCAGAAGCTCAAACGAAGAAAGGCCATCCTCATGTAGATATCACGGTTTGTCTCCCCTCCTACCTTGGTCATCGAACCAAATCCCACTAACAAGAACATTAAAACCAGCTCCTTGAACAACTACAACAACTAAGCACCACGGTCAGCATGGGCGCCGAATTAGCCCGGTACCAACAAGACATAGTTGTGTTCCTTCGGCTCAGTCGCGCAGTAGCTGGGGGGATATCCACACGGTCAAACCTCTACTTCAAGTCATTTTCAAAGTGGGTCTATGCAATCCACACCCTGCACGCCAAAACAAAGCACTGATTACAACCCAGACTCCTCGCCGTATTACACGGCATCGACTTCCTCACGCCCTCAATCGTAGCACTAGCAGCCAGAAAGGTCTTTCGACATCGGATCATCGTGGCCAAACCCGAAGAGGATAGAAGCCTACAGTATGGGAGTGACCTGCAGGCCGTGTCGCAGGTGCTTGAGTACGCGAACCCGGATTCAATATTGGACGGGGTGCTTACATTAGAAGCGCCATTGTGATATAACAATCATGTATATACTTTATCTAATGCAATTGTACAACCCATCCTCAGGCTAACGGTGACAGAATTCATTAAGTAGGGTGGTGTCTATACTCGACGAGTATACCAAGTATATAAATGGGTATTTTGCGACATGACATGATCCAGCAAAGGATCATTTCCCCGATAAGCGTCGAAGCCCTCCTTTTATAATCAATTATACAGCACCAACTCTTCTTCCAAGTCCCCCCACCTGCACAGTAATAAAACACATTACAACAACTTCTCCACCCCCTCAATAACATCCTTCAACAAATCAAAAACCCCATCAAGAATAGTCTCCAACAGACCCGTCGCAAAGCTCAACACACACTCCAACGTATCCACCAACTGATCCAAAACATCAGTCAAAGTGCAAGATTCATCATCGTCGTCGTCATCTCTCTTCACGCCGCCCTTCACCAGCACATTCCGGGGCGCTACCACCGCATCACTCGAGCAGTTACTCAACCGGCCATAGATCTTCTCCTGGGAGGAGAGAAGTAGAGCCCTAACGCCTTCAATCCTCTCGACTGCAGCGGATGAGGTAGTGTTTGTGACGGTGATGGTGGTTCCGTTGGCGAGGGTGGTGGTGGTTGTGGTGACGGCTGTTTGGGATTTGGAGGCGTGCACAGAGGAGAATTTTTCCAGGAGAGGGTGGACGCGGTGGACGGTTTGGTTGAGGCGGTTGAGGTTTTGGCAGTTTTGGAAGGTCGAGGTGAAGGCTGCTGTGAGGGGGAGGAGGAAGGTGGTGAGGGTGAGGAGGAGGGGGAGGAGGTTCATTTTGATGTGAGTTTAAGATTTGTGGTTAGAGGTGGTTTGGGATTGTTTAGTTGATGATGAATTTTGTTGTTTGGTATTTGAAGGGTCTTGTGGTGGCTTTTATATGTATGGTTCATTTCGTGTTCATGATATTGAGGGTATGCACAGAAAGTGGAGCTATTTCGGAAAATACAAAAAAAGAAACTATAGACTTGATATGTCGACGACGTCGGATTGGTCCAGCAATGATCCATATTACTCGATGGAGATATCCCCTGACGATCGCAAGGATGAAAAATATCCTCCTAGATAATCACTCGCATGCTTGACAGGCTGATAGGGCGTCGATCTCTTGTAACCGAGATGGTCTAAGGTGATAGTTCCCTGTTAGTGACGCTAGATCTGCTCGATCTCCACAACGCTCAGTTTCCGGGAACCATCACAATCAGAAATAGCTGGCTAGCTACTTATCGCCCGGATGGTCTCGCGCGATGCTTGAGGAACATATCAGGCGGCATGAATTTCTGCTCCTTAACCTCCTCTTCCACAATCAAACCGTTGCCGAGATGCTGATCGCCATTATCGGTCGCCGAGCCTGACTCGAGGGACGCCATCAGTCGGCGCCATTCGGCCAGTACGACTTCAATTTCGGTCTTGGCGTCGCCGACAATGGCATCCATCTTGATGTCATTGCGGTCGTACCCGAAGGGGTCTTCTAATTGCGAGCCGATGCCTTCGATGCCATACAAGGTGAAGATGACCAGGCTGACCATGGGAACGGTCCACCACCCCATATCGTCGACCATACCGAAGGGTAAGACGCAGCCAAAGAGAGCGAGGACTTGTTTTTGGTGGATCCTTTCACATGTGAGCTGGCGAGGAGAGGTAAAGGGGTGGTCCAAGATGAAGGAACTTACAAGTGCGCAACCGGAATAGGAGTCAGCTTGATAGTCTCCATTCTTCCATAGGCATCCATCAAAGAATTCAACTGAGCCTGCATTTGACTTGCCCCAGGAGCGTTGAACCAGCCGCGCTCCACTCCCCTCTTGATAAACCCATCCACGAAGAAGGTTAGTTGAAACGGTAACCCCAGCCCCTCATCCTCGTGGCCCACCAGTCCAGCTGGAAGGAGACTTGCATAATCGGGGTTAAACGCTGCGACACCGTTCTCGGCTACATCATTTCCTAGAGCCCACGCCGCTCCCCATTCAGCGCGAAGATGGTTCTTGACTGCAAAGGGAATCGACATGAGGATCCGTATCGTCCGCTCGATGTCCTCTTTCTCCGCGGCAGTGGGAGGGCCTGCGGTGCTGTAGCCATTTGTAACGATGGTCCGGACTAGGTTGCGAATGCACGTATAGATTGTATTCATTCCATTACGCCCATCCCAGAACCGGTTGTAGGAGGTTTGGTTGCGGAAAACGAGCATCAAACCCACGACTATAGACAAGGATGGGATCTACGGTTGCATAATCAGATCTGAATGCGCGATAACATGCATGTGAGTGGGACCTACAATACTGCTCGGTAGTCCAACCGTATCAAAGACATAGATATCGAGATAGACCACAAAGGCTGTGAATGCGGCGTGCAGGAAGACGGGCAGCAGAATGGCCGCGTGGATAGCGCCTTTGATGAATCGGAACACCAGAGGCCATCTGATATGGCGCGTATTCAGCATGATGTTATAGTAAGATTCAAATTGTGAGCGATTAATATTGTTTACCTTCGGGGCTTGCTCCGACTCGTCAGGAGATGCGGATGGGTCCCAGCGCGGTAGTGATGCGCATTGTTAAGGAACGTGGTGTTCTGCCGACTCAACGCCGGTGTCGGGGGTTGACTGAAATTCAATCGCATATTTGCCTCCAATTCAACCTGACTGAGGGAGGAGAGACACAGAAATAGAAGAGGTGGTCTTTGTACACAGCGTGAAAGAATTTGCGTCTAGCGGTCAACAGCCCGTCCGCTTTGTCAAACTTGGGTTAGTTGCTTAGTCGAGGTGGAACGATAGGGCGAGTCAGCGTTGGTGAAAGGACTCTCCAGCTTTAGTGCTCCTTGTCCAGCGAGCCATATCATATGAGACCCTTGGGAAATGGTACGAGATAAGGAGTGGCATCATCGTGCAGAGATTAGGGACAACTCGCGGGGGATCAACCTGCCGCCGGATGTTGTGGTTGGTGAATCCATCTTCACGGGGCTGCCTCGCCCAGAACTCTATTTCCTCACAACACCTCCGCCAGCCAGTTGACTTCCACGTACTTTGACCTGGTTTGGCCACGATGATATATCCAATTTGGATAGCAGGAGAAGTTGAAACCCAGATAGATCATAGAGGGCTGCGAATGCATCATGTGTTGTGGGTGATGATAAGAAGTGGATACATATTCCCTCGGATAACCTGGGGTTCTCAGTCGACAGCACAATCGGGACTACTACGTGAAAACCACGACTTCAAATCTCTTCAGCCCGAATTTTTTTGTTTGAATGAGCCTATTTATAATCGATTACATTTCGGCGCCTTTAGAGTGGCACAGACTCTGTCCTGTTGCTACTATTTCCTAGCGGGAGCCGATCCTCTCGTTGCAATTAGTCGGCTTGCCGCCTGGCAGCTAGCCAAAGGATCTGAGATGAAACCAAAGTCGCTCGCTATCCTTCAGCATATGTCTCACTCCTCTGAATGGCTGGCTGCTATCTGGAAAGCTGTTTAGCGGAGATCCAGACATGCTTGGCCTTCTCGCTCACCCTCTCGCTCAAGCGACAGGGTCGGCTTCACGTCGAATATGACTATGATCCAAATGGTTCGTGCATTGTTAGTCTAACACATTCTATGGGCTCTGTCGTTTATTGGTGCATGGAAGCGCGCGCAAACCACCATTGCGAGGCTGAACTGGACACTCTCTTTCCTCCCCGCACTTCAGAAGGAACTTCAGACCTCGCAGATTGTCGTAGTCGCCGAGAAATCGGGGTTTCTGCTATTTGATTGAAGAAGAGATATGGTGTCTAATATCCCAAAACTGCGTCTCTATAATGAGGCATATACGGTCGCATTGATATGTCCCCTAGAGGTCGAATTAAGTGCAGCACGATATATGCTTGACGACGAGCATGCAAGTCTTCCAAGAGACGAGTACGACCCAAATACATATGTGCTGGGATCATTGAGTGGGCACAATGTGGTGCTCGCATCACTTCCAAAGGGGTCACAGGGTATAGCGTCCGCAGCAACTGTCGCCATCCACCTGGTCCGAACTTTTCCAGCGATCGAGCATCGTTTACTGGTAGGTATCGGCGGGGGTATCCCCAGCAAAGATAATGATATTCGTCTTGGGGACGTGGTCGTGAGTGCTCCCGACGGCATTCTGGGAGGGGTTGTTGAATATGATTTGGTGACGGAAACCACAAGCGAGTTCAGGAGGATGGGGATATCTTGTCCTCCGCCGACTGAGTGGAGAGCGATGATGACGACGATGCAGTCGGACCATCGTGTTCGGTCAAATCGTATCGCAGAGTTTCTGTCGGACATGCTGCGCAAGTATCCCAGATTGGGAGTATATCAACGGCCATTGTCGGAGACCGATATTTTATTTCCAGCGGACTATATCCACGTTCATGATGGAGGCAGCTGTGTCTCTTGTGACGCAACCAAGGCCGTGCAACGAGATCCACGAATACTGCCGAATGAGTCCCGCGTCTTTTATGGCATCATAGCTTCAGGAAACAAGGTCATTAAAGATGGCACAAAGCGGGACAAAATAGCAAGGGAGTCTGGCGGCGCGATATGTTGCGAGATGGAGGCTGCCGGGATAATGAACCAGTTTCAATGCATTGTCATCCGTGGGATTTCCGATTATTGTGACTCTCACAAGAACGATGACTGGCATGCTTATGCTGCAGGCGCTGCTGCAGCCTTAGCGAAAGAAGCCCTGATGTACATGGAGCCTCACTGTATGTGCCCAGTAATTGCTCCTGCGTTGGTATTGAAATATACTAACATTGTTATAGATAATACACCGCGCGAAGAACATTCATCAGAGTGGAAAGCCAACGTCCTCAAGCAGCTGTATACCTGCACCTATCTAGATGCTAAGGATAGGAACCCACAAAGAGTTGAGGGGACTTGTCAATGGTTCACAAACCATCAACTCTTTCAGAATTGGAGAGAAAACCATGGACCGGGCCTTCTCTGGGTTTCAGCCGACCCTGGCTGTGGAAAATCTGTCCTGGCCAGATATCTTTTAGATGAAGTTCTGCTTAGTTCAAAGACAAGTGTGGTCTGCTACTTCTTCTTTAAGGAGGATTTCGAGAATCGAAAATCCCTTGTGGATGCTTTATGCTGCATTCTCCATCAGATCTTCGAGCAAAGACCGCGCCTGCTTTCCGACCGTCTCCGATCCAGGTTCGAAAGTGAGACTGGTCACATATATCAATCTGTCTGGAGCTTGTGGTCTATACTTTGCGATCTGGCGGGGGAGCTTCCAGCTGGGCAAGTGATTTGTGTTTTGGATGCCGTGGATGAATGTGGGTGCGACGGACAATCACAACTGGCTGAGTGTTTGACCAACCTCTACCAAGGCACAACGGCGTCTTCGAAAATGAAATTTCTCGTCACCAGTCGACCATATAGCGCTATTCAGAGAAGGTTTCAGTCTCTTGAGAATAACTTCCCAGCTGTTCACCTACGTGGAGAAGATAACGATGAGGTACAGAAGATAGCGGGAGAAATCAATATGGTCATAGAGCACCGAATAGAGGAGCTTGCAGAGCGGCTACAACTTCTAGCAGACGAGCGCAACCTTCTTCTCTCTGAACTGACCTCCGTTCAAAATCGAACATATCTGTGGATCGATCACATCATGAGTACCTTAGGCGATATATTGACGGTCACTCCCACTAGTATACGTGCAGCAATCAGAAGACTACCGCGAACCCTGGACGAAGCTTACGACCAGATATTACGCCGCACTCCAAACCCCGATCGGGCGATGAAAATCTTACATATTGTCGTTGCCGCAAATACACCTCTGACGATGGCGGATATGGCTACTGCAATGGCTGTATTAGACCGGAAATCACCCGAAGACCAGCTTGAGATCGAGCCGGAGCATCGAACAAAGCGGTCAATCCGGGAAATATGTGGTCTTTTCATCACTGTCATCGACTCAAGAATATACCTCCTACACGAGACCGCGAGAGATTTTTTGGTGTATAAGGAAGGTAAAAGTGAGCCAATTCCGGACCTGACGTGGAAAGCTTCGTTGATTCCGCATGATTCAGAATGCATATTAGCGAAGGCTTGTGTGGGGTTTCTCCATTCTACGGATCCAAAAATGGCCTTAAAAGACCACAAAGACCTTATAATGAAGTTCAATCGGACTCCCTTCCTTAAATATGCCGTCAAAAATTGGAGCAAACATGTCTTATCCTCTGGTATCGAAGTGGACCCATCGACACATGCACAGATATTGAACATCATTCGCCGCGGTGAAGCCTTCTGTCTTGGGTTCAATAACGAGACAGCATCTATACATCAGCTCACTCCCTCAACCACTCTGATGCGAGCATCATGGCTGGGGTTACGTCGCACCGTTCAAACGCTACTACAAGACAAAGATATCGATTTGAATTATAGCAGCACCCATGGTCGTTCGGCCTTATCACTCGCGGCAGAGTATGGGACAATTGACGTGCTGGAACTCCTGCTCAAACAGTCTTGGTCTTTCCCCTGCTTATTTCGAACAACGCGGTGGATTGATGTGAATGAAGTGGACAATAGTGGGCTATCGCCACTCGCACATGCAGCATATAATGGCAACGAGAGTATAGTCAGCCTCCTGCTCAGCAAGCAAGGGATACGCCCCGACATGCGGGCCTTTAGTGGAAGAACGCCCTTCGGGTATGCAGCGGGACGTGGCCATCTCAATATCATCAAGATGCTTCTTGCTACCGGCAAGGTCGATCCAGATTCCGTGGATTATGCTGGGCTTACACCCATTGTCTACGCAGCAGATGCTCAGCATGAAGATGTTGTCAGTTTCTTACTGAACACCGGGAGAGTTAATCCCAATCGGAAAGACAGTAGAGATATGACTTTACTCTCACGAGCAGCACACCGTGGCCACGGAAGTATTGTTCGGATACTGCTCGACTTTGGAGTCAAAGACCTCAACTCTAGGGACAAGTATGGACGCACTCCACTACTGCATGCTGCACTCAGGGGACATGAGAATATTGTCAAGTCACTTCTGAGTACCGGGATACCTGACCCGAACTGTCGGGATGCCGGTGGTAAGACGCCGCTCGCGCAGGCCTCGTATTATGGCCATGATGAGATTGTCAGGCTACTACTTGAGAACGATGAGGTCAATCCTGATATAAAGGACGACCATGGCAGGACACCACTGGCTCTTGCTTGCCAGGGGAGCCATGAAAGCATCGTTGCACTACTGCTCAAGACCGGCAGAGTGAACCCAAATTCAGAGGACCACTATGGCACAAAACTGCTTACACATGCGATGGAGTGTGGAAACGAGGGCATCATTAAACTCATTTCGGATGCCATAAACAGTCGGGACAGTGAAAGTAGTCCGAATACCTCTTCTAGATCTTCACTGCAACTAGACGCAGCGCCTGAGTTCCAGCCAGCGATTGACGCGTTCGTGGTAGAAGCCAAGCGAAACCATCAGATTTCCTGGAGATGGCCAAGAAATATTCAATATCCGAGATGGCCGCAGAACCAAACAGTCATTCCATACAAGGGTAGCTGGCTGTCTCGGTGACATCCACCTCATTTAGCTGCACCGTTGGGGATTGTCCACCTGATTCCGAAATACAATAACCTACATTGCTGGCGGCGCAGCTCTCAAGGTCTTGGATATGATACTGTAGTGACTGAGAGCTCAGGATGCCCAAGCCTGTTTGCTAGAGACACACACCATGTTAGGCCGGATTGAATGACGAACGTCTACACGGAGGTGCATGCTGCTACGAGCTAGACTGTTCTGCCAACCCTGCTAGCGATGCAAGCCACTCACAACTGTACACTCCACTGGACGGGCGGGTGTAGATCTGACAGCCGCTTACGTCTCCAGCCTTCCAAGGATTCACCCGTGTTGCCAGCAAAGCAATTTCAGGAACAGGACAAAGAGCTCTTCGACATCCCGTCCAAACTAGACCGAACTGCTAAAGTAGGAATATCGTCAACGTGCACAGCATTATGGGGAGCTTGATTCACGCAGATTGCATCATGCATGGTGAGACCTTGGCAAGCGAATAGTATCAAAACGGTAGTGATATGCTTCCGCCCACGGAACGGGTAGTCATAATCTGGATCGGGTCAATCCGTGATGTAAGCCGGCAGGAGCCCGAATTATAGGATTCTCTATCCTACACCCGCCGTATACGAGACCGCGCCACCGAATATCTCTGGAATACAAGTCTCCTTTGTTCTCCGGAGGTACACAGTGCAGTAGGCTAGTGCGGGTACTAAAATAATCCTAAAGAATAA
Organism: Aspergillus costaricaensis CBS 115574; assembly: GCF_003184835.1. Classification (NCBI taxonomy): domain Eukaryota; kingdom Fungi; phylum Ascomycota; class Eurotiomycetes; order Eurotiales; family Aspergillaceae; genus Aspergillus; species Aspergillus costaricensis. Next base: position 305,254 of record NW_020291815.1, read on the forward strand.
GGTGTGCAGCTCAATCTGGCATGCCAGATGGAGGGGGAAGACCGATCCCCATTCGATCGGAGGCACCATCTGGACCCGCAGCAAGTGGATTCGTGTGAGTGGGTCTTGCTCTCCCCTGATCCCCGCAACTCACATCTGCAGCCTATTATCATCTTGCATCTAGGCTTGGCCGACGACATCGAAACTCTGGCTGAGGTCATCATCCGCGGTGAATTGCTGACTCATCTTCACTGATGCACATCTCCAACAACCCCAGACTTGGCCAGAAGGCAATAACTGGCTGGACACACTGGTGGGAGACAAAAATAGACGGCTTCTTAATCTGGCCTTACACGAAGATGCGGAGCCACTCACCACTTAACGTCCCGCCTAGGAACGATCGACATCCGTGGAAGCTATTCCCTGCCGCTTTCGATGCTGCTAAACAGAGGACAATGACAAAGACCACATCCATCGCTGCTTTAGGGCTGAGAAACATGAGCACATCTCAACGTCATCCTACCAGCCCGCCATTGTGAGGGAGGTGAACTCCATCAACCATTCATTCAACCGCCATCAAGTCACTTTGCCGGACCAGGGCACGTCCAGGAGGGAATGCGGCCACTCGACGTATCCCTACGTCATGGCTAGACGTCTCTTCACTCACCACTCCTTATTTAAACCTGGCTGATCTCCAAGAAATCTCAATCCTCATCATCAACACAATAACTGACTCAGCAAATCTGACTGTCTACAACTACCAAATTTAAAACTCAATATCTACAATTCTATCTTCAATTTCTAAACAAAGCACACATACAATTGCCCATCATGTCCGGACTTATGCACAAGGTTAAGGATGCCATGACTGGCCACCACAAGGAATCCAGCAACACCTCTTCCTCCAACGCTGGTCCCCACTCCTCCAACATGGCCAACAAGATGGACCCCCGCGTCGACAGCGACCGCGGTAAGCTTTATCCCCCTCCAATGGTCCCCTCCAATACGATACTAACATACTCCCCAGACAACCGCGCCCGCCACGAAGCCATGGGCGGCGCTCACGGCCCCCACGACTCCAGCATGGCCAACAAGATGGACCCCCGCGTCGACAGTGACCGTGACAACCGTGCCAACCCTACCGGCGGTATGGGCGGCTCCGGTGCCGGCTACTCCTCCGGTGGCTACTCTTCGGGTCCTCATGAGACCGGTATGGCCAACAAGATGGACCCCCGTGTCGACAGTGACCGCGACAACCGTGCCCGTCACCAGGCTATGGGCGGTGCCCACGGCCCTCACGACTCCAGCATGGCGAACAAGATGGACCCCCGCGTTGACAGTGACAGAGGTACATACATACCCCCTTACCCAGCATCCATTATACCATCAAACATAATACTAACACCCAACCCAGACAACCGTGCCGCTGGCGGCTACTCCGGCACCCACACCACTGGCGCAGGCTACGGCGGTGCAGGAACAGGTGCAGGCTACGGCAGCAGCGGCGTGAACGACTACACCACCAGCAGCGGCTACGGTGGCAGCAGCAACGCAGGCCCTCACGGCTCCAACATGGCCAACAAGATGGATCCCCGCGTTGACTCGGACATGGACAACCGCGCCCGTCACCAGGGAATGGCCAGCAGCAGCTACAACACTACCGGCCAGAGCACCACCGCCGGCCCTCACGGCTCCAACATGGCTAACAAGCTCGACCCCCGCGTCGACTCGGACCTCGATAACCGCGGGACCCTTGGCACCCAGCGGGGGTTTTGAGGGCTTGGTTGAGCTAAGGGATGATGTTTATTAGAGCAGCAGCAGCAGAACATATTGCTTGCTTTGTTGATGATGATTATCCATGATGACCATATGTATGTGGGGCCAGGAGATAAAAGAGACTGGGCCTGAGATGATATGAGATGATTGATTGATACCAGCGAATTGTCTATTTTTTGTTTTTTATGTGACTTAATGACTGGGTGTGTACTATTATCAGATTGATGAAGAGAGAGAAGGAAATAAATCAATCCACCATTGATAAAAAAACAAATTTCCAGAATTTTAAATGCCTTGCTTCCATCTTATCTATACTACTAAGCTAAGCTAAATAGCCAGTAGTTACTAGTAGTACTGAACTAAATCCCAGGTCATGCCAATTATGCAACTCAAAAAGTAGTACGTAACTGATATCGGCTTGGATTTCAGTAACTAGCGCAACTAAAATAGTACTAAGTAGTTAGTAGTAGTCAGTACTGACTCATATATACATACTTACTATCTCCCCAGTACTACTATTAATGTACTTCGTACTACTTACTATCTATATGCAGAACACGATGGTTACTACTAGTAGTTCTTATTGTTTGTGCTTATCTACTTTACTACTAGGAACCAATAATCAGAAGGAATACCAGTACTAGAAATAATTATTTATTATCAGAATACTAAACATGTACCTGCTCGTAATAACTTAATTGAACTTCACAGCAGTCAATAAGTAATTAGTAGCTAGCAGTACTTGAATTTCGAGAGAATATTTATTTACTATCTATTTTCAATGGCAATATATATATGGAACGGTTGGGCAATGGATGATCCTCCTACTAAGTATTACTACTACTGTAGTTACTGTGTTCAGAATGAACGGTATGGTATTGTACCGTAGGTTGTGTAGTAGTACTTCGTGGGTAGCTAAATGGTAGTAGTAGTAGTGGTGGTGGTGGTGGTAGTACTATCGGAGATGATAAAGATACTAGTAGTGGGTGGGGTGGGATTGGGTTGAACAGACTGCCAGCCGGCCAACCCGCCGAGCATCGTGATGCTGCGTTCTCATGTCACCTCACATCACATCACAAGGACAGGGGAACTGATCTTGTAGTGTGCTGCCTAATTTCAGACAGGGATGATATATCTGAGTAGGTAGGTATTGGATAAAATATGAAATATATGTATAGCTGGTATGTACATCTCACAACCACACCCCATTCATGCGCGCCAATGAATCTCCGTTCCGGACAAACCAAAAACAAATTAAAAGGGGGCCACTAGTGACTGTCTGACTGACTTCAAACGCCAACCTCCGGTTTCCAAAGAAGATGATTCCCGTGTGTGTACTCCAAGCCGGGTGCGGTTCGCAAGGCATGGCATGGTAGGTGGTCCACTGTGTTGATGGTGAAATAGCCAGTGCCGAACGGGATGGAGTGAGAGGGAGTGTGTGTAAGGGAGAAAGGATGCTGCAAATGGGTATAAAATAGGTGGAATAGGTGGGATGAAAGAGAATAAATGGGGAAGCAGAGGGGAAAGAAAACAATCGCGATGCTCAATGCTGGGACTTAAGAAGCTAATAACAATGGGACATGAAAATACGGCTCGAGAATGCAAAAGACAAAAGACATCAAACCAAGACGACAATAGGGATGCACATATCAATGACGACTCAGTCCTGTGGACTAGATGCAAGGGTTGTCCAAATCTAGAAGCCAAATGCAGCTGTTGAGGAGCAGATCGGAGCGATCTATCCAATAATGTCGCGACCACACTCCTCGTTGCTTCAGGGCATGGCGGCCCGGCCGTCAAGGGCTAGGGGCCCCGAATCGTTCAATGGCGTCAAAGGATTGTCCTCAGATGACTCCGACCGGACAGGGGTGTCCGCACGCAGGTGGGACTGGCGGGCCTGCAGAGCATTGGGTGACTGGGTCACGGACTGCCAGCCAGGGACTTCATTATCGGCATTAACAGGGGTGCCATCATTGTTGGACGTGGGAGCGGGGGCACGCCGCGCATCATCGGATGCATCTGTGTCTTGCAGACGCATGCTCTCAATATTGGCAGCGAGGCCTGCCTCGGCCGGCAGGTTGTCCTGGCGGGGTTCGTCGCCAGAAGGGGCTGACTGGGCCTCCAACTGGGGGGAATTTGTTTGTGACCGAGATGCATCAGTGGTGTCCTGCTTGTCCTCTGGCGAGTCCTTCTTCTCGTCCTCCTCGTCAAAATCGTTTGTATCATCGACCTCGGCGCTTAAATCGGTGTAGGCACGGCAGTTGGGACATTGGAACATGGGGTAGTCTGGCGTGTGGATAAGACGACTAACGCATTTGTAATGCCAGACGTGGGCGCAGGCTGCCATGAACAAACACTGGTAAGGCCGCTTCAAACAAATTAGCCGTGTCCTGCAGTTGTGCGATCCGCCAGAAAGAGAGGGAACAAACCAGAACAGAACCAAGACAAATGGAGCATTCCCGACATCCAGAATAATCCGCTGTATCTCCCTTGCCCAAATTCCGAATCAGACTCTCGGTGTTTTTACTGCATCGCTCATTAGCCGGTAGTCCACACATACAGCTTCGAAGCCAGATCATCATACTTGAATTCATTCGGCTGCTGCTGCCAGGACCGATTACACTCGATCCGTATACGGACGCAGCGGAAAATCATCTCCTCGCCTCCCCGAAAATCAATCCCCAGCTGCACAATATCTCCATCCTTCACAGTATATAGCCGAGACGGCATGTTCGGCTGGCTCAAGCGCATGTGGTTGAGAAACGTCCCCGACGAGCTTCCAACATCCTTGATATGCCACTGGCCGTTCAGATATAAAAATTCGCAGTGTTTCCGACTCACAACCTTCGACTTGAACCCGACCGGGGCATCGGAGGGGTCCGTTGGGTTGGCCACGGGCAGGCCATCGCGTTCTGAGTACCGACCAACTCGGATGACGCAACTTTCAGACGGGAGCGTTCGCGAGACGGGGATGAAGGGCAAGGAGGGTCGGGAGCTTTGATGGGTGTCTTGATGGGGGAAGAAGCGAATGGTCGCTTTCTGCTTCGGTCGCGGGGACGCAGTCGACGGGTTCTCCGACATCACGGGGTCGGACGAGTCGAGGGCTCCCGCGTGAAGGTTGGACGAGGCCGATGGGCTGGTGGCATCGAGATCAGGTCTCGCATCCAGTGCCTGAGAGGCACCTCTGGGCCGCACCATGGTCGTGCCTTGAGCTGTGGTCTGACGGCCACCGGATTGGTTGTTGGAAGGAGAAGAGCTGGACAGGTCGGACTGGCGGGAGGAACGCAAGTCGAGCTCGAGGCCGCGGTAGCTGGGGAAAAAAACCGCACTATAGCGGGCAAGAGTGGATGGCTGCTCACTTTCGGGACATGGGCCCGACGAGCGAGACCCCACAGGCGAGAGTTGCGAAGACTCGGTCCCAGTGGAGGCGGGAGAAAACCAGGAAACTCGACTGCTGAGGGTATGACGACGTGAGATGCGGGGACCGTTGGTCGATGATGACGAGGCAGGAGGGTGCGAGGATGAGGAAGAGGAAGCGGAGGAGGAGAAATGCTGCTGCGTATAGGCACGCAGTTGGCTCAGACGACGGAGGGGTCCTGAGGAGCGAGAATCGGATGGGAGGTTGGAGGAGGCGGAGGCGGAAACGGATGCAGACACAGACATGGGGTTGGGATTGGAAAGGGAAAGGGAAAAAAAAAAAGGGAAAGAAGAAGAAGAAGAAAAAAAAGAAAAGAAACAAAGAAAGAAAAGGAAAATAAAAAGTGAATCAAATCAAATCAAGGCAGAGTCAAATCAATCGGGTTTTGCTTCTCCTGATTTAATTCTTGGAAATTCAGTGGGAAAGGGATCGGATTTATCAAGTCTTCTGATCCTTTCTCTTTTGTTTCTTTCTTCTGTCACCCTCCTCTCTCACTCTCTTATCAACCTTCGTCGAGAGTGACAACTCGGTCGGTTGTTAAGTTTGTTAGCTGATCGGGGGAAACAGAGGTCCACGAGACGATCGCTTCTCGAATCTGCTGTTCCTGTCCACTTTCTGGTTGTCTGTCACCTCGTGCGATCGACGCGACAGCCCTAAATTGGGATCTTATTTTTTTGACAGTCTTCAAATTCTTCCGTTCAGGTTCAGTCGGGGACAGAGGAGTGAGGTTTAGAGTTGTCCGCTGCTTCGGCGCATTGCAATGGTTCGAAGGTGGAGCCGGAGGCAAATCTGGGTCTCTTTGGGAATCAGGGCAGACGATCAGGGCCAGTGATGTAGGGGAGGAGGACAATAAAATAGAAGTTATCCTTGACAGGTTCTAAGGGGAGAGAAGGAAGGGGAAAGAAAGGGAGGAACTAGTAAAGATAAATTGCGCACTGAACAGAAAAAGAGGGGAGGAGGAAATATCTAAGTCGAGGCTGGTGGGAAAGTGTTGCTATTTCTCTTACTTCTTCGTCTCCCTTGGGTTGGAATGCCGGAACAGAATGGCAACCATGCGAGTCAAATGGTAAGATCTTCTCCTCTGTGGGGCAAACGGAATGCGCAGGTCTGCAGTAAGTATCTAGTAGTAGTAGTGGTAGTAGTACGTACTAATTCTACGACTAGAGACGACCGGTTCCCCATTCGAAGAGGGACCAGCCTGATACTTCGAGAGAGAGGAGGCGCATCGCACCATGTCTGCTCTATCCAGAAACTCCATCCATCCAGGGCGGAGCGGCGAATTACAGTGAGGGTCCTGTTATTAGTTGGACGAGTGAGCCTGCGCCCCCCGAAACACGGGCTACCATGGTTGCCCGTCTGAGAAGATTCCACTGGGCTTCCATTTAGCGTCAAACCACCAGTCGGTTCGTCACGAAGTACATCGTCTACTACAGGTCCTCGGTTCTCGAGGAACATAAATCTCCCCGATCGGAGTTGTTGTCTGACTGCAGGTCGATGGATTGACTGCAGGCATCTTTTAAGTAACTCCGGGGAGTGGAGCAAGTATCAAATTGGTCGCCCGGGTTGCAGGGCGAAAAAAGCAATGCCGATGCCCTCCGCCGTTTTTCCCGGTCTGAGATCAAATAAAACGTCCGGAACATGGAACATCCTTTCTGCAGGTTTATTCCAGGAGCCTCTGTCTGACTGACAGTGGCAATCTAGTCTCCGTACTCCGTAACCAGTAGTTTGGCCTCTCCCCTTTGCCCCAGCATTCCATCGCCTGCATCCTGCATAGTGACCGGGATAGTCGAATTAGCACGATGTAGATAGTAGTCTCGAAGTATCCCTTTTTTTGTATATATCTGAATCTGTACGACTGCGTCACAACTGACGCACGGAAGGGGGTCGATCTGTCCTGAGCAAATCCACATGGGGACCAGTGAAGGGAAGGGATGATTCGATACCAGGCCATGCTATGGACGGGGATCTCGTGGGCTCCTCCGCACTTTTGCGCTGCCCATGGACATTTTAGCTTTGCGGGGCAGGGGAGAAAGGAGAAGACATCATTTGCACACCGGGAAAAACTGCTTACCGTAAGCCTCTGAGGTTTTGTCGAATGGATGGTTCAGCCGGCCAGTGATTGGCATCGGGATCATGGGCCCGGGCCTTCATGTGATGCAAGCCATTTTTTGATGGTGTGAATATTAAGAAGACTGTTTTTGCTCATCTCCTCTCACGTGGTCTATGTGGTGGCAACACACTATACACCCAATCACACGCACTCTCTTTTTTTTTTCTGGTGTATCTCCCTGGCGTTGCATGTAGTACTCTGAGAAATATATGGAGTATGTAGATGCGCAGTAGATAAACCGGTGGGTGTTGGATATGGTTTCAAAAGCATGCACAGGTAGATGCAGGGGTAAATGCGTCGCAACAAGTCTCAGCGTGGAATCCGATGCAATCCCATCATCCAAGCAAGTTTCATTAACTAATCCATCCCTGTCAGCAGATACTTACTTCTACTTCTACTTACTAACCAGATAACCAGATAGTTCCGCCACGAGCAACACGGCTGTACCCGTGACAGATCCCAGATGACTGGAATTTAAATATAATTCTGCCATGTTGTGCCTGTACTTTTGAAGGACTGATCCATTGGCATGCCACTAGTTTGAGGATGCTATGATGATGATGATGATGGTGGTGGTGGTGATGATGGTTGACAGGTGATTGATCCGAAATAGTTAGTAGATAGTTGTTGGTCCAAGCATGGATGTTGATCATCTTCCCCGAATGCTGTCCGGTGATCAGCATACTGTCGCCTCACTGTCCACTCAGGATGCTTTTCTGAGTTGATACTACTTGCTGCTATACAAAATACCTGGAAACCGGCAGTCTTCTAGGAACTCCAGCGATAAATGATCCTGGTCCTGCAAGCTGGTAGTAGTTGTTCATTCATGCAGACGGGTAAATAACTTTCTTTAACATTCTTTTTCCTTTGTTGCTGCTGAGGCTGAAATCTGTGTAGACCGGGCCATACTACTACTAGTAATTAGCTGCTACAACCTGGGTCTTGCTAAGAAGTTACGTATGGTTCGAATCCGTAGCAAGTGAATCTACGGTGTAGGAACTGTGCTCTGGGGCGATGTGTTAGCTTCCGAAGTGGAACCAGAGGCATTTATTTCTTGACCCCATCATGATGTTTAATGAGCATGCGAAAAATAAAATTGGTATAGAATGGTTGCTAATTAGTTTAATTGTTGAGATCAGTTGATGACATGCTTCAATGTCTGCATAAATAAATAGGTGGGAACACTCATGGGACTAGTTTCAGTATCCTAGACGATATGGCGGGAATGTATGTGGCTGGGAATTGGGGGGTGGAGGTGGAGGGAGGGAGGGAGAGCAAAAGAAGGTGAGGCCGAGCAAGAGGGAGCTCTCTCTCTCTCTCTCTCTCTCTCTCTCTCTCTTCCTTTCTAAATCATGAACTAATGACGGGCATGGATACTAAACGGACTAGTGACGAGTGGTTCCATCCAAGAGCTGTTGCCCAGTGGGGCCGCCCGACAGAAAACGAGCAAGCGAAAAGCAAAGCAATGACGAGCAAAAGATAAACAACCGGGGGGGGGGGAATGTCCCCGGTCGGGGGATGGGACCTTCTGGTTTGATAACGGCGGTGACAGATCTACTACGTACTGTACTAACTACAATATAGATAGATACTAGTAGTAGTTTAGACGATAGAGTCATGAATTTAGTTGAGCAATAGTATAGTTCAAGATTGAGTAATATCATCACCTAAAATTAAAATGAACAGAATAAATAGTAAGGTGGTTGGTGAAATTGGAGCTTCCCCTGCCTGCTTTTTTTCTGCGCGTTATCATTTGCCCGACTCCAAAGTGGTGCTGGCGCGGGTTCTTACTTTACCACTAACTGCAGTAGCAGTAACAGTAACTAACCATTACCACTGCGGGAAACCTAACTCACAACCAGACTGGCTTGCTTCTTTCATCTCTGCTCACTCACTCTCTTACTACTCTCTCTCTCTCTCTCCATCCACCCATCCCAGAATCCCCTCTGGTGATGAACCTCTATCCCCCTGGGTCTTCCATTCTCCGCCATTTCCCCCCTCCCCTTGTCATCTTGCTCTCCCCTCCATTGACTCTTTCCATTGTATGTTTTCCAAAGGAGGAAAGCAACGTGCTAAGGGTCCCTTGAAGCAAACGGAAGCTACTTACCCAACCTGACCTGACCTAACCTAACCTAACCAACCAACCTCATTCCGTCTCATCTCCCCTTCCTCCTACTACTTACGACAGTCGACTACTTACTACACTACGGCTACAGCAAACCACTCCTCGTACTATCTATCCATCCATCCTTCCCTACTTCCCTCTCCCCTCTCAGGAAACCATCACGCGCCGGGCCTTGTGTTCCCGTAGCTCCCTCTGCCAGAGCCTCTCTTCCCGTCCCCTTCTTGCGTTTCTCTCAATCGCCATTCGGTCCTTCCCTCGAACTCTGCCTGCTCTTCCCCCCGACCGCCTCCCGTTCCCACGTCTGTTCCGCCTCCGCTGCAAGTCTTTGTTGGATGGAATAAGGGAAGGCGACAAGCTTGCTGGCATTAAGGAGCCCGACCTGATCCTCTCCCCTCCCAATCCATTCGGCGTATCTTCCGCCATACTCTTTGCTTCCCTATTCAACGCTGGCGGGGCCGTCTGTTGGTCCTGCGGGCTCCCCATTCTGAAGGCATGAGCGGAATCACGAACGCCTGTCTGTCCTGCTTCTCGACAGTTGACCGATGGTGCCATATCTCAGCTTGTCTCGGCCCGATCGGAGGCCGCTCAAGGGATGGCATTTATGAAACCACCTTGGCAGACAACGAGCGCGAAGCAGTTTCCGATCTTCTAGGTTACCTTGAAAACGTACGTTCATTGCTGTCGCGCCCTCCAGTGCTGCTTCTGCTCCACCCGGAAATCGCTTTTGCTCACAAGTATTCTTTGATAGAGGACCGAGACCGACTTCTTCGCCGGTGAACCCCTTCGGGCCTTGAGCACCCTCGTCTATTCCGATAATGTCGATCTCCAACGGAGCGCCAGTCTGACATTCGCTGAAATCACGGAGAGAGGTACGGCTGATACGCACAGACCTTGTTGTTCCGATGGTGGCTAACATCCGGGGTATTTGCAGATGTGCGCGAGGTCGATCGAGACACGTTGGAGCCCATCCTCTTCTTGTTGCAGAGTTCGGACATTGAAGTTCAACGTGCTGCCAGTGCAGCACTAGGCAACTTGGCTGTAAATGGTGGGTTTCGCTTTCATCTATTTCTCGCGCCAGCAGGATTACTGACCGGTCGCAGCGGACAATAAGGTGCTGATCGTCGCTTTGGGAGGACTGGCTCCTCTAATACGGCAGATGATGTCACCCAATGTGGAAGTGCAATGCAATGCGGTCGGTTGCATTACAAACTTGGCTACCCATGAGGATAATAAGGCCAAGATCGCTCGATCCGGTGCCTTGGGCCCGTTGATCCGTCTAGCGAAGTCGAAGGACATGCGTGTACAACGAAATGCCACGGGGGCGTTGCTGAATATGACACACTCAGGTAGGTTGCGAGGATCCCAAGATGGAGTGGCTCTGCTAACATTGCGATCCATAGATGATAACCGACAACAACTTGTCAACGCCGGCGCTATCCCCGTTCTTGTTCAATTGCTTTCCTCTCCCGATGTGGATGTACAATACTACTGCACTACCGCCCTCAGTAACATCGCTGTCGACTCGTCGAATCGCAAGCGCCTGGCTCAAACCGAGTCCAGGCTGGTTCAATCGCTGGTGCACCTGATGGATTCGTCAACACCCAAGGTCCAATGTCAAGCGGCGTTGGCACTGCGCAACCTTGCCTCGGACGAGAAATACCAGCTCGAAATTGTTCGAGCCAAGGGTCTTCCGCCCCTTTTGCGACTGCTGCAGTCATCCTACCTTCCTCTCATCCTATCCGCCGTCGCGTGTATCCGCAACATCTCCATCCATCCTCTGAACGAATCGCCTATTATCGATGCGGGCTTCCTCAAGCCCCTGGTGGACCTGCTGGGATCGACTGATAATGAGGAGATTCAATGTCACGCCATCTCGACCCTCCGGAACCTTGCCGCAAGCTCGGATCGAAACAAGGAGCTGGTCCTGCAGGCCGGCGCTGTTCAGAAGTGCAAGGACCTCGTCCTCCGTGTGCCCCTCAGCGTTCAGTCTGAAATGACTGCTGCGATCGCGGTTCTGGCTCTGAGCGACGAGTTAAAACCGCATCTCCTTAACCTGGGGGTGTTTGACGTCCTGATTCCTTTGACGGAATCGGAAAGCATCGAAGTGCAAGGGAACAGCGCTGCGGCGCTGGGAAATCTTTCCTCTAAAGGTATGACCCCACCGCGTGCAAATGTGTTAATGTGCCCTCCATATACTAATAGGTGTGAATCCAGTGGGTGACTACTCCATTTTTGTGCGTGATTGGGCAGATCCGAACGGAGGTATTCACGGATACCTCAACCGCTTCCTCGCCAGTGGCGACCCGACATTCCAGCATATCGCCATCTGGACTCTGCTTCAACTTCTGGAATCAGAGGATCAAAGACTCATCGGCTATATCGCCAAGTCCGACGATATCGTTCAGATGGTCAAGTCCATCTCCGACAAGAACATCGAATCGGACGAGGAGGATGCTGAAGACGGGGAAGGCGAGGTCATTGCGCTGGCTCGGCGATGCCTCGAGTTCCTCGGGAACGGTCACAAGCTTGTAGAAGCCTAAATATTCCTCCCTTGACTTTAATCCTCACCTCATCTAACGACCTGTGTATGGCTTTGGACCATCCCCTTTCACTTCCCTATTTATCTTCGACCGACTTCTTTTCTTCTCTTCTCTATCTGTGTTCCCACTGCCGTTCTTATCTATAAGTTGAGCCGCCTTGTGTTCCAATGTGTTGACCCATTGATGTCTAGCTGTCCAAGGTGTTAAGCGGGCATGTGCTTCGGTGTCTCTTTTGATTCGTGTCAGCGAGCATTCGGTGTGCTTGAGATCGTTGTCCGTTTGTTGTCTATAGTCACTTCTCTGAGGGAGAACTGACGCTGTGCCGACTTTTAATTGTGTCTGCGCATAATACTGTATTCACCGTTAGAGGATTTCGAGTCTATACTTGCAATACATTGATACCATGATTATAATAGCTATCGTTGTAGATACTTTGTCTACATGACCTGTCTCAGTAACACAAGAATGTATACAAAGGCCTCTTGATTGGTCCGTGCTAGCTGTCCGGAAAGAGTGTTGTTCCGGCCGAGACCGGCTCCCGCCGAAAAAGAAAAGCTTTGCCAGCATCTCGCGTCAACAACTTAAGCTCGACTATCTCCGAGCCTCTCCCTTCTCTTCCTCTTCTTACTTTCTTCTAATATCCAGTCTGTAAGACGCAGCGCTGGAATGGCCACTGCACTACCCACTTTGGCCATCCCAGGCCAGCGCCTGGGCTCAATTGCCTCATATGCCGCCGGTCCTGGTACACACGTGCAGAACGCAACCATCTATGCCTCGATCGCAGGCCCCGTGGTCGTTGATCAAGCGCAACCCAGCTCCAAAGCAAAGCTCATCCTGAGTGTCTCCCGCACAGGCCCCAAGAAGGCAGCTGCACCTGCACCCAGCACCAAGGCGTCCGCCAAACCAGCCACCACTGGAAAGCCCAAGCTGAGATACAACACCCTCCCCGCCGTCGACTCGGTCGTGTTGGCGCGCGTTACCCGCGTTCAGAAGCGACAAGCCACCGTGTCTATTCTAGTTGTGCTCGATGAATCTGCTAGTTCCCAGCCTCTCAACCCCGCACAGACTGCATCGGACAATGACAACATCGAAGCTATTCTCTCGTCCGCGGCTAATCCAGAGAACCATAGCAACTCGGACGAACTTCGCTTCCAGGCGCTGATCCGCAAGGAGGACGTTCGCGCCGTTGAGAAAGACCGCGTCGTCATGGATGAGATGTTCCGTGTTGGGGATATTGTTCGTGGAACGGTCATCTCGCTCGGTGATCAGAGCTTCTACTATCTTACCACCGCACGCAATGATCTGGGTGTCGTTATGGCTCGCAGTGAGTCGGGAAATATGATGTTCCCGGTTAGCTGGAAGGAAATGAGAGATCCTGTTACTGGGGTCGCGGAGTTGAGGAAGGTTGCTAGGCCGTTTTGAGAGGTCTATCACCTTTTTCTGGGGTGAGAGGAATTGAATGATACCAGCAATTATGAATGATGCGTTGGTCTGGCCAAGCCTTGATGATGGCTGGCTAGGCTAGGCTATGGCGCTCATCATTAACAACCACAGTCTACTATCTGCCACGGCACTCGCTTACTTAGAGGGGTAGCCGGATTGGCTGAGTGACTGATCCCGAAGGAGTCAGGCCCTTGCAGCAGTACCTGAGGTCGGTGCGCTCGCGCTCGCATATGATTAGGCCGGCCCCTGCTTGCTTACAGCTTGCTTTGCTCTGAAGACAGTCGCGGAAGCGCGCGAGTGCATACATATGACTGCCGCCGGGCAAGCAGACTACTACACTCGACATGACTGTACATATTTTTAACAGTTGATGTACTCACATCATCGGCTAGTCGTATGACATGACATGACTGCCAACCCGCATCGCGGACATCCTAACATTATTTTTGATCCTTGTAAGGGATACAAATGAAACCACATTCACACTTTCTGCTTTTCCAGTTAGCTACTACCCTAGGACGTCTTTGTTTTCTTGTTTTCCTCCTTAGTATACATGGCTTTGGCTTTCCCAATGCTAAGCTGTGTTTGTCATGTGAGGTAGATGAACGGTTACCGCGCAAGGTCTTATACTCACTTTGCGACCCTTGTTTAGAGCTTCCTTATTCTGATTTTTTATGTGGATTGGGAAGTATTACATACAAGGGCACATACATATACCTTTATTGTAGTTAATTTAATATAATTCAATTTAACTTTTTCTCTCACTAACAACATCTATATACCCACCCCAAACAATAATTCGATGAAAAAGAAGAACTACTACTTCTTCAACGTCTTCTGCTTCTCCGCATCAATCAACTTCCTCCCCTGCACAACCAACCCCTTCCTCCGCCGCACATTATCCATATACCTCTTGGCCACATTCTCCCTATCCGCCAACTCACCCAAATCCTCCAACTCCTCCTCCGTCGCCGGAACCCAGAACGGATCTTCATCGAGCGCCTCAAAGCCCGCAAAGATCAATTGAGGCTGCGCTGCCCCGGACGTCCGCTTACGGATTTCTTCCGCGAAGCCGAATGATTCTGCCACGGGCAGGAGGGATAGGATGGTGAAGAAGGGGGTGCCTTCTTTCATTACCTCGGAGAGGATTCGGCCCCGGCGTCGGGTTATTACGCCGTAGACACGGCCGAGGACTTCCGCTGTTTTGATTTTTAGTATCTGGTGGGGGTAAGGGGGAAGGTGTGGGGGTAAGGGGTTAGGTTACGCACTCGAGGCTTGAATCTCGCAACTGTACATGGCTAGCATGATTCGAGGGCTCCAGTCCAGGAAGCCCTGGGTGATGCTGTCGCGGACGAGACGGATGGCTTCGCCGGTTAGACGGCCTAGGTCGAGGTCTTCGTCGGTGGTGGTGGTGTTGATGGAGACGGATTCGAGGAATACGGCGATGCCTTGCATGGGTTCTTGGCAGAGAGGACCTTGGCCGGTTGCGAGTTGGAAGGCGTGCGCGATCTTGTCGCTGAGGTCGCGGACCATCAGGGCTTCGCGGGTGCTGGTGTCGGTGTTGATTTGGGGTTGTTGTTGGTGGGGTTCGAGTAGGCTATACATAGGTTTATGTGTTAGATAGGTGAGGAATCTTGTGATATGGGGTGTAAGGAGGAGGGGGGCATACAATTTCTCGCAGGTGTTGACCTCTGTTGCATCGATCAGGATGTTGGGTCCAACGCGTCGTGGGCCAAAGGCTGTGATCCGCTCGACGACGTCCTTCCAGCGTCCCTTGTCGTCGGTTGCTTCGTCTTCGAACAGCTTGGCCAGTTCTTGCTTGAAGTCCTTCAGGGAGAGGGAGGTTGCTTCGCGGGCCTCGCCGGTGGCGTCGCTGGCTTCCATCTGCTGGGAGCTTTCGGCCGTGGTGGTTCCGTTGGTGGGTTGTTCTCCCTCGCTGGACTGGGTCTCGGCTGCTGTGCGCTTCTCGGTTTGCAGACGCTTGATGGTTCCCACGTGCTTGGAGATGAAGTCTGTGACGGCTTCAGGGAGCGGCACCACGCGCAGGCGCATGGTCAGTTGCTTGGATGAGGAGGTGGTTTGGACGCCGCCTCGTCCGAGCTCGGGGTTCTTGGGAGATGCCATTTCGGGGGCACTGATGATGGTTTCCCGGTAGGGCACGATGGTTTGGCCGGTTGAGATTTCACATTTGGCGAAACGTTCGCGGAGATCCTTGATACAACGCTCGAGATGCAATTCACCGGCGGTCAGGATGACGTGCTCGCCGCTGGGGAGAACCTCGTATTGCGCACAAGGGTCGCTTTGCTCGAGGAGACGTAGACCAGTTACCATCTTGCTGAGGTCTGCTGGGTTCACGGGCTCTAGGGCGACTCGCACGATGGGTGGCGTGTTGAGGGAGACACCAGCCAAGTTGATGCTGCCCTCGAGCTGCGAGGACAGAGTGCCTGTCTTGAGAACGTGGCCTGCAAGACCGCCAATACCGAAGACGACACCTGCCGGTATCGACTGAAGAGGTTCGAAGCTGCGGCCCATGAGGAGGTAGAGATCGGTGACGGTAACCTTCTGGGGTACGGGGCTGGCATGCGGGTTCTCCGGCGAGAACTTGGGTGCCAGGACGTACACCGAGTCTCCCACTGAGAGGGTTCCGGAGTATAGACGGGCAAATCCAATGAGATGTTCAGGGTCATCCTTCTCCTCGCTCTCGGCCGGTTGATCATCTGATATGGTCGTCCTTTCAAAGGCGGATGTTATGCGAGTATACTCATCTGTCTGGTCGCCGTTGGCTTCTGCCTGCATTTTGGCGATCTCCTCTCGCTTCTTGCGGGCAATCTCCCGAGCTTCGTCTGCCGACATGGTGCCACCAGCTCGCTTCTTGCTCGATCCCAGCTCGCTCTCCGGGATGGACATCATTTTACTGACGTAGGCAATGACAGGCTCATCTTTTTGGGTCTTGAAGTTGACCATAGCATCCTTCACCTTGGGATCCACGAACTGGGAGCCAGGAGATTCTTCGATCATTGCTGGCAACCGAGCTGCTTGAGCAGTTGGCGGGCTGGGAAGGTACTCAATAACGGACACCAGCACGGCAGTAGACAAAGGCAGCCACATCGAGAACAGCGTGGTCATGATGTTGCGGGGATCGCGTGAGCGCAGGATGTATTGCGGAATGTTGATGTTCAGGGACTTGGTGATCTTTTCCAACAAAGCCGGGTCGCTGTTCAAATTAGCAGATGTACATCACGTATTTACCGTTTTACATACCCCTTTCCTGTGCCTGTGCCTGTTGTAGCCTCGTATGCCGCCCAGATACTGTCCAAGACAAGCTGAACGAACATAGGCTTCAATGCACGTCCCTTTAAGTGCTTCGAACCCAGAACTCGCTTTGTTTTGGGATCGAGATAGTAATCTCCCCAGAGCACCTTTTCGAGGACAGTGCGCTTGATTCCGAGCTTTCTTTCGTAGATGGCGGCAAACTGACGGATTGTAAAAGCCCAGCCGTCGACAGCACTACAGAAGATGACGTTGTTCTTCTCTGGTGCAAAGTAAAGATCTTCATCGTCTTTTTCCTCATACTCGGCTGTAGGCTCGTCATCCTGCTCATGCTTCTTGGAGCGAGCCGCAGATTCATTAGCACGCTCCTCCATGCGCTCTCGCCATTGGAGGTCCTCTTCCATCCGTTCACCCTGGTAGAAACTACCGATAACAGCATTGACTTGCTCCAGCAGCTTGCTCATATGGGAGTAAGCCTCGCTGGGGCTCATCTTCAGCTCCGTGATTAGTCGATCGATCTTATTGATGACAAGGATGGGCTTCAATTGCTCCACCCAGGTTTGACGCAGCACCGTGACTGTCTGACTGCAGACACCCTCTACGGCATCTACAAGCACCACGGCACCATCACAAAGACGGGATGCGGTCGACACTTCACTGCTGAAATCGATATGGCCTGGCGAGTCGATCAGGTTGATCAGGTACTCTTTCGCCACGGGCGCAGCGTCGGGAGCAGGACGGCGCATCATAGAAAAGAAGAGCGAAATGGCAGAAGACTCCATGGTGATGCCTCGGAGCTGCTCATCTGGACGGGAATCCAGATAGCGGATCTTGCCCGCCAGCTTTGGTGAGATGATGCCATTGGTGGCAATCAAACTATCTGTCAAGGACGTTTTACCGTGATCCTAAATAGGTGTGAGTAGAGAGAAATTCATAGACGGATGTAGTCTGATAGACTTGGACAAGCAGAAAGTACATACGACGTGGGCGAGAATGCAGATCTGGGATGGCTGTTAGTGATGGCGGACGGAGCAAAGATGATGATGATGGAAGTGGGATGGATGGAGGGGTAACTTGCATTGCGGATGTCATCGGGCCTCCGTTGCAGACGGACGAGATCATCCACGTTAACAACAGGCATTTTGGGATGTTGCTGGTGCTGCCAAACAGCTCCCAGAGTCCAAGGTAAAATCCAGGCCGGAAAGTTGCTCTTTCGTTGGGTTTCCGTGCCGCGAACTGCGGAATCTGGTAGAAAAACTCGTCGCGGGAAATGTCGAGCTTGAAGAACTTGCCTTATTCCTCGGATTTAAAGAGTGGAATTCACGCCAGACCTGGACAGTAGGAGATGTGGTTAATATACTATATGTGAAGATTCTTTTACATGGTCTTTAAAGGTTCAAGCCCTTGATTATTAATTGCTACGAATTTACTATGACTACAGCGGACCCGAGTGCTATACTCTCTCTGTTCAATCATCGTCATCATTCTATGGTATCATCCTAACTAAGTATGTGTCTACCAAGATTTGGATTAGAAAAAAAGAAGCTGAACAAGCGATACAAAATCTCTTCTTCGGCCATGATAGGGTATCATTATTGTAGTATAAAGTGACTCAAATCCTGTCATTATGAGTCATCTTCATCGAAGGATAGCTTGATCTTCTTCTTTTGCTTTGGCTTCCGAGTGCCTGGTTCTTTCTTTGGTACCTTCTCGATCTCTTCACTGGGAGTGTCTTCTCCCACTACTTTGGCCTGTTTCCTTTTCCGTGGCCCTCCTATTTCGGCCACGTTCTGTTTGGAGACAGGTGCCTCGGCCTGAGTATTCGCTTTACCTTCTTCGCCCGTCGCAGGCTCTTGTGTATTTTTATTGGAGTTCTCGGTATCCTTGTTATCCTCCCCACGTACTAAGGCTTCATATTCCTCCTTGGAGATGATCTCGTTGCTCTCTTCATCAACGTAGGTAGGGCCATCGTCGTCATTGTCTTCCCTCGGTTTCCGCGGCCGTGCAATGGGTCTTTCGAGGCGACCAGAGGTATCTCCGTATTGGTTCTTCAGTCTCTGTAAGAAGGCAGGCTGCTTCGCCTCTGGAAGACGGTTAGTTCGATGTCAACGAGGAGTATGAGACGAAGCAACGTACCATATGCGAGGTCCTTTGATTTGAATGACATGGCTATGTCAGCCGCAGAGTCACTGTCAGCCTTTCTCTATTCTATAATAGTCAAGAAAATAGTAGGACTGATGTTACAGCAGCTCAATAGCGAGCGAATGTGGACAGTATGACGTGACACTCCTTATTAAGACACCATGCACAATGAATTCGTATAAAGATATTCCGGGTCAACTGTAGCGCAGTAGCACAATATAGAAGCCTCGCTCGCAAGCTACAGACACAAGCACCAATTAGATATGAGCATGGAATAGAAATAAAAGGCGACTTGGTATACTCCGACAAAAGAAGTTGGCTGGCCCGCCAAGGAATCAGTGGGCTGCGGTGCGCTAATCCGCATCGGGCGAGGTCGAAAAGTCCAGAGGAGCCGCAAGCTTCGCGTCGAACCAACCTCGTCCTCCATCAACCAACATACATCATATACCATGCTTTGCGCAAGTAAGTCATGCAATTTATTGCTCCTGCAGGTCCAATTACTGATGTTTGATGTGCAACAGTTTCGGGAGAGGCACCGCAAGTGCCCGTCGTCTCGCCCAAGAGCGGTATGTCCAACCTCGAAAGCATTGATGCGACGTAATGCAGCTAATGTTCGACTAGGCAGCGTCTTTGAAAAGCGACTGATCGAAGCCTACATCGCGGAGAATGGAAAAGATCCCGTGAATGGAGAGGAGCTTTCCACAGACGACCTCATTGATGTCAAATCCCAGCGCGTCGTCCGCCCTAGACCTCCCACCCTCACATCCATTCCTTCGTTGCTCAGTGTTTTCCAAGAAGAATGGGATGCCTTGGCTCTTGAAACCTACACATTGCGACAGACCTTGGCACAGACTCGCCAGGAACTGAGCTCCGCGCTCTACCAGCACGATGCCGCCGTTCGCGTGATTGCTCGGTTGACAAAGGAGAGAGACGAGGCCCGTGATGCCCTTTCCAAGGTCACCGTCGGTGCCAGGAGTGCCGCTGCCTCCGGTGGTGAAGCTATGCAGGTTGATTCGATTGGTCTGCCCGAGGCCGTTCTGGCACGTGTTGAGAGCACGCAGGCATCGTAAGTTGCTATGTATAGGATTCTACTGTGTTCGGTATATCTAACAATCTACAGGCTGTCCAAGACACGTCGTAAGCGCCCGATTCCGGAAGGCTGGGCTACGGCTGAAGCCATCTCCACATACAAGCCTACGGAAAGCTCCAACCCTCTTTACCCCGGCAGCAAGGCATTCGCCGTTAACTCGTCGGGAGAGCTGGCACTCATCGGCGGCGCGGACGGTGCCGTTGGCATCTATTCCATTTCCCAGAAGCAGGTTGTTCAGAACCTGCAGGCAAACGGGCCAGTTACCGATGCCGTTTGGGCAGGCGAGAAGGCTATTGTGGCATCGTCTACGGGCTCTGTGAAGGTCTTCGAGAACGGCAACGAGGTCGCCAACTTCAACTCTCATGCTGGAGCCGCAACCGCGCTTGCCGTGCATGCTACCGGTGACATTGTTGCCTCGGTTGGCGCTGACAAGAGCTATGTTCTGTATGACCTCACGACGAACTCGGTAATCACTCAGATTTTCAGTGACGCATGTGAGTAGCCCGACGATAAATTGTATGTCCGGACATGACTGACTTTGCATTCTTCTTCAGCTCTTCTCTCGGTCAAGATTCACCCTGACGGCCACCTGGTTGCGGCTGGTGGCGTGGACGGGCAAATCAAGATCTTCGATATCAAGACTGGCGCGTCCGCTGCCACTTTCGCCATGTCCAGCCCTGTGAAATCCCTTTTCTTCTCCGAGAACGGTGTTTTCTTGGCCGCTGTTACCGAGAACTCGACCACTGTATCCATTTGGGATCTCCGTAGCGCACAGGAGAGCAAGGTTCTGGAGACGGGCAGTCAGGTTGACTCGATTAACTGGGATTACACTGGACAGTTCCTTCTGACCGCCGGACCTAGTGGCTTGACGGTGCACCAATACACCAAGTCCTCCAAGTCGTGGTCCGAGCCCTTGCGGAGTGCGGTGCCCGCGGTTGCGGCGGCTTGGGGCTCTGCCGCCCAGACTATCGTGGCGTTGAACAGCGAGGGAGGCGTGACGGAGCTGACGGCACAGTAATTATGATACCTACTTATGGATACGGAGTGAAAATTCCATTTGTTGTTCTGTATTTCTAGCTGTCGGTGCTACTTTTCTTTCTTTTTCTTTCTTCTTTTTTGTTGTTGTTTCTTTTCTGTCACCGGCGTCTTGTTTTTTTCCCTCTCAGACCAAACCCAAAGAATAAAGGAAGGAGAAGCCACCTGGCAACAATAACGAACCCGGATTATAATGGAATTATCATGAGCATAGAAACCACCAGAATCTGAGTTGTCAGCAGACCTACTACCTACTGCTGTGACAATTGGTGATGGATGGTGACAAGTCATTCACGCAGTGATCGAGGGGTGCTGGGCGAGTCGGCGGGAACCCTCATACTACTAAATTATAAGACTAAAATATATTTGTCTTCCCTCCGCAACTGAACCACTCCGCCTGGCTCTGAATTTCCACGGATTACTACCCTGGAACTGCGAGTGCCAGAACTCTTACTAGTACCCAGTAGTACTTCCAGAGGGTCCGTCCATTCACTGAAGAGTGGCATGCTGGACAAACTCTCACGGTGTTCAGTGAGGCAAAAAGCAAGAGTTGAACCGGAGACATGCCACTCCTGACCGCAGGGCACTCGGACCCAGACCACTTCGTTAACACGACTAAGCATGGCGTTCCACCAACCGCAAGTGAGGCCTAACACCGGCTGTTAATAACTCACTACTACCTCACCTTCTTCTTGCCATCAAACCGCCCTCCCCTCGCCCTTCTTCCCTCTCCCACCTTCTCTTCCCCTCCAACACCGTCGTCTTCCCCTGCGGATTGGTTTCCGGGATGAGTGACGATTCAGGTGTCTTGTTTGTGGGCTCTCGCCCCCGAAAGGTTCGTATCAAATTTCCCCGTCTGCCCTCGAATCTCCTCATGGAGGCGGGGTATCCCCGTGCTAGATCAAGGGATTGGAGGTTCAACTGACGCCCGACTCCACCTTCCAGAGAACTCACCGCGAGATATCCGAAGTTTCTTCAGGACGTCCATCCGGAGAACCATCTTCATCATCCCTTTCCGCAACACCGGGGCCTTCGTTGCCACCGCTTCGGCGCTACCCCGGGGACGGCCTCGACCTCCGCCGACCGGCCACAACCCAGCCGTCTGAAGATGTGATAGACCTGACCGATGAGCCCGATACACCCTATCAAAATTCGTCCTTGCAAGAGTCCCGTACGACCAACGAAGCTTCTCGGCCGCGTCCTCCCCGATTTCCCAGGGACATCCTTACGGAAGTGGTTGATTTAGAGGAAGAGGTGGACGATAATGACCAGCAACAACCCCCCAGCAGCCCCGAAGTCGAGTTCATCGGAGCCACTGTGAGGCGGCCACAGTTGCCGCCGCCGCCACAACCACCACCTCCGCCTCCGCCGCGCAGCAATGAAGGTTTCTATATGCCCAGCTTGTGGCAGCAGATGCTACAGTTTCGGTCCCCGAGACCACCTGTACGGGTTGGAGACCATGGCAGACCGGACCTAGCGTTTCGAGGATTTCGGAGACATCCTCCTATAAGTGATGTGGAGTCATTCTGGATCGGAGATGGCCCGGCGGGCGCTATAGATCTAACGATCAATTTGGATGTGGATGGCCCGTTAGGATTAGACTATCAACTCACGGGCCTGACACGACAAAGGACACCTGCAAACGCCTACAAACCTCCAAGTCCGCCACCGGAGGGGTTCACCCGAAATGTTGCAGAAGACGATGTGGTTGTATGCCCGAATTGTGATATGGAACTGGGCACTGGTGACGAAACCAAACAGCAGATATGGGTGGTCAAGCAATGTGGACATGTACGTGATTCCCGAGTCAACGACGTTCGATACCATCTTCTAACCTTGACCGTAGGTGTATTGTGGCGACTGTGCCTCGAACCGATCGTTGTCGAAGGCGAAAAAGAACGCTTCTAAAGCTAAGCCTTTCTCTAAATGCCAGGTATTCGGTTGCGGGAAGCCCGTTAGTTCGCCCAAGTCAATGTTCCAGATTTATCTATAATGATGCTGCATACCATCTCTGGCGTTTGCACAATAATAGCATGTGATGATGGTGGCGCATGGGCGGGGCTTCTTTTCTGAACTTTTACCTTGGCATTTACGAGCAACATTTTGATACCCTCATTGCATTTGTTTCGGTTGGGCGGGATTATGTTTGTGTTTACCTCTATGGGATAGAGAGCGTTTTGGGTATAGGTGGTGGTCCGGTCGGTGCCATCCATGTGGATAATGACACTTTACTTTCCTGATAATTACGATGCTACATACGGGAAGCGGGAGCCCATTTCATGGGATATCAAATAAAGACATTCTGTACATATGATACATATCGTTCAAACAAAGACAGAGTCGGGTTCGCAAAAGGCAGGTACACAAAACAGATGAAGTAACCCATAATACATCGAATAGGAAATGATATTTGACCCAGAAAAAGAACACCACCGTATGATCGCACAATCCCCCATCTTTACACCGACTTGTAGCCACCGTGGTACGGGGACCAGATGCCTCTGACACTCTCGTTGATACTCGTGACGGGCTTCTTGGTGCGCTTCAACTTCTCTCCGCTGGCCTGCTTCAACAGATCGGCCTTCTTGCCTATTTGCTCAGGCTCGAGATTCCGCACGCAAACCGCCTTCTCCCGTCCGTTGATGTAGTGTCCCTTGATTACGGGGTGCTTGTGTGGCCGCGGTGATACCCGGATTTCGATCTGAGGGTTTGCTTTCGCGAAGGCAGGAAGGTGGTGCTTGAGGTAGGCACTATCACGAACAAGCATCAGTATTTTCCGATCAAAGCTGATCGTTAAAGAGAAAGAAGAACATACACCATGCCCCGGGAACTACCAGCCCAGTCACAGTAGTGGAAATCCAACCGCTTGCATTGTAGGATAAAGGCACCGACACCGTTCTGGATGATGAAGTTAGTCTAGGAGACACAGACGGATAAGATCCCAAAGAAACACATACTCTAGCGGCCGTAACCGTCCGGATCCCTTGAAGAGGCATTGCGGCTATCTGGGATTTGTATGTTCACAGCGAAGGCGTCAACAGCTTTCCAACAATCTCGAGGGACAACCTTCGGGGACTTTTCAGGGCCGCCTCCAATACAGGGCCGTCATTGGGTGCAGCGGCAAGCTCGGCTACCGCGACTAGCGGTTCCAGAAGCAGACAAGCACCTGACGGGAGGAACGCGAAACTCCCCCCAACGCTGCTACTAGGACCAAGTGACAAAAGACCGCCATATCTCCTCTCCCCCATCTCGTCCTTTCATCCTCGATGCCTCTGAAGGGTTTGAATTAATTTTTCACGTTTATTCAGAGCACTGGCTGAGGGCACAACATGACGGACAAGCTCCCCCCTCCGCTTCTGGCGCTCTTCCAACCTCGCCCGCCTCTGCGTTATGTCACCCCCATCAACCGTGCCCCAGAAGACTGCAAGAAGAGTAGCATTGGTGGCATTGCGCAGTTTCTGCCCGAGGTGAAGAAGTACGAGGAAGAAATCCCATATACGCCTACGGAAAGCTGGATCCAGCGCAAATTGCGCCAGAAGGTGGAGAAGAAAGAGAATATTGACAAGCAATTGACGGAAGGCCTCGAGACTTGTATGATCATCACATCTGTTCTGGGCTTTTTCTATGCTAATACTGATGATTTGTTTGCAGATGAACCATCCAACGACCAACAAGCACGAGGCGATCCGTTCAAGACGCTGTTTGTTGCTCGACTGAGCTACGATGTTAAGGAATCGGACCTGGAACGGGAGTTTGGCCGTTTCGGTCCTATTGAACGGGTACTGTCACAAGCCGAGTGGGCTTGATGGGTTACACACATGACTAACGTTGCTCCCAGATTCGCATCGTGAAAGACACCGTAACGCCAAAGGGCTCGAAGAAACCACACAGAGGATATGCTTTTATTGTCTATGAGCGCGAAAAGGATATGAAAGGTATTGCTACAGATCTAGTCGCCTCTCACTCTGGATTCAGACTGGTATCGGATCCCCATACTTTCTTGATGCTAACCTAGTTTTCTTTTTGTCACGATTTCAGCTGCCTACAAGGAAACGGATGGTATCCGCATTAAGGACCGCCGTGTCTTGGTAGACGTCGAGCGCGGTCGTACAGTCAAGGGATGGAAGCCTCGTCGCTTCGGTGGTGGCCTCGGAGGTCGTGGTTACACCAAGGCGTTGCCCTCTCGACCTATCGGCCCTGGCTCTTTCAACGCCCCCTCTGGTCCCGGCGGCTATGGTGGTGGATTCCGTGGTGGGTTCGGCGGCAGAGGTGGTTTCAAGGGAGGATTCCGCGGTGATCGTGGATTTGGTGGGCCCCGTGGAGGTGTCGGATACCAAGGTGGTCGCAACGGATTCGGTGGAGGTGGACAGGCTCCCCCCAACGCCCCTTCAGGTCCGGGAGGCGGACGCAGCGGTGGATTCGGTGGTGGTCCCCCTGGCGGCGGCAGATTTGAGCGTGAACCCCGCGGCGCTACTGGCAGCAACAGAGAACCCATCAGGCCCCGGGACGGGTTTGGCGACCGCGATCGTCGAGACCGGGATCGGGACCGCGACGGTGACCGTCACCGGGACCGTGACAGGGATAGCTATCGCTACCGTGACCGGGACCGTGAACGCGACCGCGATCGTGGTGACAGGTACGGAGGCCGGGGCGACGACTACGGGCGGAAGCGATACCATGAAGATGATTCGTATGATGACCCCCGTGCCAAAAGAAGATACTGAACGTCTGTCCGCGAAGGATATCCCCATTCCAGTGTTCAGTGACGGTTTGCTGGTGGGTATCATTAATTTGGTCCTTCTCTTGTTATACCCCGTTGCAGCAATGGGTAAGGCAAGGTCAAAACAAGGCTCAAGCTCCGTGCTATATCGGACTTCAACCATCGTATAACTCACAACAGTTGAAGTGCTCCGTATGCATCATCTTTCCTTCGTAATCCTGGTTACGTTACGAGATATCCATCTTCCCTTTGGAGCAGGCAGGCGCAAATTTTCCCCTCGAAGGTCGATTTCCCACCCGTTGCAGCAGACACAGATACCGCGCTGTTAATGGACACCTCTTTCCCTGTCTGTCATGCTCATGCTCTCTTTCTCTCTTGTCTTTGTTACTACTCGTGTCCTCCTTTTCTTTTTTTTACTCATGTCGTTTTATTTCCCTTGGGCCCGGTGTGCGGCCGCTACTTCTCTTCAGGGGGTAAGTATGTACTTTAGATAGTCAACACTTTGTCTTCACAGGCGGAGCTTTTTACGGGTTGGGATCTGGGTTTCGTTTCAGGTAAGAAAGATGATCAGGTAGGGTTGTTTTTGTGTCAAAAAGAAAAACTTATGTGTCAGTCATGGCCGATTGATTGCCAACATGCAATGCAGTAAGTAAATGAAGGTAAATGATATACTATTATCCATGGTGTGTGACATATGCCCTATCTCATCGTCATGTAAATATTTCATCATCCGTGGCATTAGTTGCCATCGTCAGGACGTCAGGTACTAAGTACTAAGTATACTAGTAGCAGTAATGGTAGTCCTCAGCCTAGGTGAACTTGAGAGAGATGTTATTCTATAACTGAACTGTTCGGATTGGTTTATTTCATATCGGTATGTCCGTCATACGCTCATCAACGGAAGCAGAATAGTATATACCGAATCAGACACGAAACACACATACGAGTCGAAAAATCGACAATCAATCATTGAAAGAAAACGCCTAAACCCAACTCCAAAGATGCCCAGGGGATCTCATCATCAAAGGGGCGTGGGGAGTGGTGGTGGTGGTGGTTGTGGGAGTTGTTCATCGTGTCAGGCCGGCTGGACATTTTACAAGTCCACATATAGATGGATAGCTTTTCCTTCAGAAGTTGAAAGGAAAAACCTACCATGACCCAACACCAAGGCAACACCACCACCACCACCAGCAGGACCCCGACTCTAAAAAAAGAAACCGAATCGAAACTTTTTCTCAAAGCATCATCAACCGACCTAAACAAACTTACTCAACCTCCATACCAGCCTCATCCTTCTCCAGAATCTCCACCTCCCCAGACTCCCTCGTCCAATGAGCCTTCAACGCAACATGGAACTCAGCCATAACAACTCCAAACATCTTCAACAGCGTCGTCTGCCTCGAATCGAGCACCTCTCCCTCCCTGCAAATGGGGAATCCCTCCTGGCCCTCCGTCAACTCTAACATAACCTTGCCCTTGACCAACCGAGTCGGAACACCAAGTTTCCGCAACTCCGGCTCAATAGTGTGGCTGAGCGGCTCGTCCTCGGAGGCGGGGATCTCTCCAGCCCGCGAATACACCTGACCGTTGGGGATCGAGAAGGCCCGGGTACTGACGGTTCCGGAGCGGGCGAAGTCAAGCGGCCTGAAGTTGTCGAAGTAGTCGGTCACGGATTGGGGGTCGCGGGAGGTGAAAAGAAGGCCGACGGCGCCGGTGAGGTAGGGGCTGAGTTTGTGGAGGTTGGGCGCGGCTTCGTTCTCCGGGTTGTGGCCTAGAGCGACGGCCATGACTTTGGTTTTGCCGAAGAAGAGACTGTGTTTTCAGGTGGTTAGTTTAGTTTACTTTGCATGGGTGGTTGTTGTTGGAGGGGAGGGGCATCTTGGGGATAGGCGGGGGGTAGTTGCAGGGGAAGAACTACTAACCGGCTATCGGCGAACTCGGTACGGACATCCTTCAGATAGGTGTTGCGCATGTTGTCGACGCCGAAGACGAACAGGTGGTCGTATTTCTCAATGCATTCCCGGATGTTGGCGTACAGGCGACGGGTCTGTTCCTTGTGGGACTTCTTGACGGTCTTGGACTCGTGCACGACGCGGGCACGCTTGGAACGAGGCATGGTGATTGATCGGGGTGTGGAAAAGTACTAGACACTAGTAATATTGGGAGAATGAAGGAGGCACCGAAGAAATCGAGTAGGTTGAAATGGTGATAATTGCAAGAAGCCGGCGCGGGAAATTGTGGATTCGAGATCCAATGATTTTTTTTCTTTGCGGCTGTCGATAACGCCCGGATTATTGTTGTCGCGCGGCTTATCCGTGCCCCTATCTGCCCTAGTCTGCTTCGGGAAATGAGCTGATTGCGGGCTTCATCTTCAATCCGCTTCATCTACTCACTCTCACTCTCATCGAGATACTCTACTGCATGCCCAGGCCGTCAATGGTGGGCTGTATCGTGCTGGATGGGTCTCACTACTGAGGCTGCTTGATCTATCCCATTGCTCCTGCACCATCCCCGACAATGCTCGATTTCATGGATTACATCCAACTCGCCTTCGCCGAGGCGACGAATTGGAACCGCGACAACTCGTACTCGTCGCTGACAGCCACTGCGCAGTGTATGCATACCAGCCCTTTTCCCTCTCAACCTCCATCCAAACACCACTAACAACAAGTCCAGCCCTCCTCGACTTCTCCACCCCCGAGCGCCTCCGCGTCCATCTCTCCTCTCTCTCCACTCCGCACTTCGCAACAAGTTACACCCTCGGCACCGTCGGCCTCATCGACGGCTCCGTCTCCTACCTCTTCAGCACCGTCCCTCTCTACAGCTTCCCCAGCCGAAGTGCCCTAATCCCCCTCCGCAAGCTCTCCCCAGGCTACCGCCAAGTACAAGCACCCATTGCCCCCATCGCCGAAACCATCCTCATCAACGACGACAACAACAACAACAACCTCAACGATGCCTCCCCCTCCGCATACAACTCCATCGGCAAAAAAGCCACCCTCTTCCACGCAACCCTCCACCTCCCACCCCCGACAACCCTCAATGCCCTCTTCCTGCGTCGTCTCTCCCCAACCATGCAGTTGTCCCTAGCAGTTTGCTCAACGCGCGGCCCGCCGCTCTCCAAATCCGCCCCGCAGGCCTCCCTCCTCGCGCAACTCTCCCATAACACGGGGAAATACAACAACGAGTACCTCTTCAGTACGGATAATGCCCTCTTCGGCTGGCGTGGACTATGGAACTTCGGGCCCGATCCTAGGGATCCTGTCCCTTCGGGGTCTTCGCCGAGGTTGTCGTTGCTCTCTGCGGGCGCGGAGGCTTACTATTCGCCTGTTTCGTCGCTGATTGGCATGTCCACGGGCCTGAGGTTTAGCACGTTGCCTGCTGCTACGGATGTTCCTTCTTCTTCAACCAGTACTAGTAGTGCTAATGCCAACACTCCGATTTCGACATTCCCCTATACTCTCACACTTACACTGACCCCGTTAACGGGCTCACTATCAACGACTTACTCGCTCCGCGCGTCTCCAAACCTGGCATTCAGCTCCCGCTTCGGATTCAATGTCTATAGCTGGGAAAGCGAGATGGTAGCCGGGTGCGAACTCTGGCGGAAGAGTAAACCCCGCTATCGTGATGATGGTGATGGGGTGGAGTGGGCAAAACGGAAGATTCGCGAGAGCTTGTTTCCTCATCCGCATCCGTCTACAGCTACACCCCCTGATGATCTTAAGGATCTAGTGGGCCGTGGATTGGGACAGGGGAAAGTAGAGGAGGAGGAGAACGAATCCGTGTTGAAGATCCGGGTGGATCAGTCATGGAATGTGCGGTTGTTGTGGGAGGGACGGGTCAAGGAGTTGTTGGTCAGTGCTGGGGTGGGGTTGGGACCGAGTTCGTTTTCCTCGTCGTATGCTTCTGATGGGAGTGGTGGGGAGTCTGGGGGTTTGAGGAAGTCGTATTGGAGGGGTGTGGGGGTTTCGGTGTCGTATTCGTCGTGATCCTTGTGTATATTAGTATTGATCTATATGACGGGTTATATGGGGCGTGGGGGGATGGATGTAGATACTATGATATGTGCTATGATTATACTGCAACTTACTAGGTAATTGATAGAGTAGTCCAGAGTTATAGTTACAGAGGGTGCATGGGGAAGGTAAGGTTAATGGTAGTATTCAAATTGGATTTATTTGGTATAGATTCGATTTTTTATATTCTTTATAGATTTTCATGCTCTGCAATTGGTCATGGTGTCTGCAGAGTTCCCAGGCTGTCTTCCCCGCCTATTGGGATTCGGATATCATATCACATGTCCATCAATCATTCAATTGTTTACAGACGAGCGTTGATGATGTCAACGACTACAACAGAATAATCAGTAAGCTGCATCAACCAGTTGAAAGGGTACACATACAGGCAGGCTTCAAGCTGGCACCGCCAACCAGGAATCCGTCGACATCGGCCTCCTTGGCCAGGTCACGGCAGTTCTTCTCGCTGACGGAACCACCGTAGATGATGCGGGTGTTGTCGGCAGCCTCGGGGGAGATGGCATCAACGAGCCACTTGCGGATAGCGGCGTGGACCTCCTGGGCCTGGGCGGTCGTGGCGACCTTGCCGGTACCGATAGCCCTGAATTGGGGTTAGCGTGCGACCAGCAGGCCAGACGAATTGATAGAGAACTTACCAGACGGGCTCGTAGGCGACAACAACCTTAGCCCACTGCTCCTTGGTGAGCTCCTTGGCAACAGCGTTGAGCTGCTTGGTGACAACGTCGATGGTCTTGTTGGCCTCACGCTCCTGGGGGGTTGCATTAGTCTCGGTTCATCTCACCGGGTCACCGCGAGCTCGAAGAGGGGTAGTCGCGAGGTTAAAAAAGCAAAATCAGGAAAAGTAACAGGCCCACATACCTCGAGAGTCTCGCCAATGCAGAAGATAACGCTGAGGCCACCGTCAATGGCAGCCTTGACCTTGCGGGCAATGAACTAGATGGGGGTTAATATTAGTCCAACCCAACTAAATAATATTTGGCGGGGTAGACCTACCTCGTCGCTCTCCTTCAGGATAACACGGCGCTCGCTGTGACCAATGATGGTCCAGTCGATCTTGACATCACGGAGCTGCTCGACACTGATCTCACCGGTGAAAGCACCGTTGGGCTTGTCGAAGACGTTCTGAGCGGCGACGCCGATCTTCTCGCCGGCGGCCTGGCGGGCGGGGAGCAGGTAGAGGGTGGGGGGAGAGACAACCACCTCGGCGGACTCGTCCAGCTTGGCGGCATTGAGGTTCTTGATGATGGAGGTAATGCTATCCGCAGTACCGTTCCTGTGTGAGAGTAACGCAGAAGTCATTCGTTAGCCAGCGGGCTCGTTGAAGGTGAAGCGATATTTGGTGAAGAGCTGGCGGGGCAGCGGATGGAGGGGTTTCCATACATCTTGAAGTTACCACCCACGAAAAATTGACGAGGCATTTTGAAGATGTGTTGGTGTGATTGAAAAAGACGGGGAGAGTGTCTGAAGAAGGAAATTGTGGAAGGAAGCGAATAAACGAGTAAAGTACAGAGAAAGAAGAAGAAAAAGAAGAGAAGAGAGAGGGAAGAAGAGGAAAGAGGGAAGAAGAAGAAGAAGAACCGGAAGGATGAATGACGATGGGGGGGGGGGGGGG